>NW_028327183.1:36007833-36310863 GCF_987537825.1 Furipterus horrens
GTATGGGGAACATATCGGGGGGAGGTCAGCAGGGAGGGGGAAGGGGGAGAGGGAGGGAGATATAGGAATTAAGGATCATGGTAGGAGGGAATGGAATAGACAGAGAGAGGTTGAGAAGAACTATATGCACAACTAATGGACATGGTCTAAAAGGGGGCGACAACTGGAGGGAGGGGGGCCACCGGGTGGAGGGGAGAAGAGGGAAGGGAAATTGGGACAAATGTAACATTATAATCAATAAAACACATTAAAAAATAAATAAAGACAGAATCTTAAAAATAGCAAGAGAAAAGAAGAGAGTTACCTTCAAAGGGGTGCCTATAAGACTATCAGCTGATTTCTCAAAAGAAACTTTTCAGTCAAGGAGGGACTGGCAAGAAGTATTCAATGTGATGAAAAGCAAGGAACTACAACCAAGATTACTCTATCCAGCAAAGCTATCATTTAGAATAGAAGGGAAGATGAAGTGCTTCCCAGACAAGGTAAAGCTAAAGGAGTTCATCATCACCAAGCCATTATTATGTGAAATGTTAAAGGGACTTACTTAAGAAAAAGAAGATCAAAACTACGAACACTAAAATGACAACAAACTCACAACTATCAACAACTGAATCTAAAAAATAAAAACAAAATTCAACTAAGCAAACCAGAATAGAAACAGAATCATAGGTATGGGGATCACTTGGAGGGTTATCGGCTGGGAGTGGGGAGGGGGAGAAATGGGGAAATGGTGCAGAGATTAAGAAGTATAATTGGTTGGTACAAAATAGACAGGGGGAAGTTAAGAATAACATAGGAAAAGGTGAAGCCAAAGAATTTATATGCACGACCCATGGACATGAACAAAGGGGTGTGTAGGATTGCTGGGAGATGGGCAGTATTGGGCAGAGGGGAGCAAAGGGAACAAAATTGGGACTACTGTAACAACATAATTAAAAAAAAAGAAATAATAAAAGTTCTCTCTATAATTCTATACCTTTTTATGGCCACCATAGATTTTTAGTCTTAGAAGTACTTTTCCTCCCCATATTTGGAGTTTAAGAACTATATAATTTTAGTACTCTCCCCTTATTCATTACCCAATTTTGTCAAACTGGGGAAATGCCCGTTTAATACTCATGCTCCCAAACACCCTTGCAGCCAGGAGTTGTCATGAGATATAGTGCTAGCCAATGAAAAATAAGCAGAAGTCTGCTGGGTAGGTCTTCTGAAAAGCTAAAGTTTCCTCAACTAAGAAAGAGATAAATTTGGGTGATGATGATGGGTCAGTATATGTTCATCAAGTGTAACAAGTATACCACTCTAGTGGGGAACATTGATAGTGAGGGAGCCTGTGCATGTGTGGGGTCTATAGGAAATCTCTGTGTCTTCTTCTTAATTTTCTGTGACCCAAAAACTTCTCAGCAAGATAAAATATATTGAAAAAAATTTTAAAGGATAGCTCTTCTTAATATTATGAAACTAAAAGCCAAATGTAGGGAAGCAGAAAACCTAGAAGGAGCCTGGTGTGTGGAGGACTGCTCCTGAGCAGCTGCACCAACCTTGGACTCCCTATTTCCTTCATATGACATGAGAAAAAAGATGCATTCAAGCCTCTGTGAATAGGGTTTCCAGGCCCATCTGGCAATCCCTGACTGAGATATAAAGCTTTTAGCTTTATACATGGCAAAGACTTCTTGGGACACAAGGGACTCTTAGGCACTAATTCACTGTGGCTTCATATCATAGCATGGCAAGGGCCCAAGGCAAAACAGGGGAACCCTGAAGACATTTCCCAAATGAAGCCTCCATCTGCAAGTTCCTGTGACCCCTTCCCCTCATAAGTCTTCCTGCTCTCTCTGGGAGCTGAACTCTTTCTGGCAGAAGGAGCTAGGGGATGGCTCAACATGCAGAGGGCCTGGGTTCATAAAACTTTTCTGAGAGCTAGTAGTAAAGTATTACATCACTGCATCACTGTTTCTCAATCTTTTTAACCAATTTCCACTTTTGATAAACACAAACTGTACATTCTATAGCTTGTATTAAGAAAACTTGGGCTTTCCCCTCTCCTGAAAAATTCCCAAACATTTTCAAAACACGTGAACCACCATTCCACTCACCCAGGAGCTTCTGATAATCTCACCACACCTCTTGAGACTCAGCAGTCTAATTTGAGTTTCTTAAGTCTGCAAACCAGAAAGAAGCCCTGGTAACTCCAGTGATGCCACAACGAGTGGGGGAAGTCACGTATATAACAGAAGTAGGTTAAAGGAGAAAAGCAGAGGGAGGGCTGGGAAAAGGAACACAGAGCATACAGTTGTGCCCCAATTTGGCTCACCTTTTGCATCTGACTGCAAGCACATCCAGCTTTACTAAGGGAGTCTGTACCACTGCCACTTCCAGAGGCTGTCCTGCCCATCCTCCTTTGCTCAAGGTCAACACTGAAAAGCACTCCAAGGGTTGCCTCAGTCTATGAAAGCTACCTGGTGGTCTGGCCTGAAAGCTGTGTGTGTAGCTGAGGGGACCAAGTGTGAGATTTGTTTTTCAGTCCAGTTCCTGGTCTGAAGGTCAGCTCTGCATAGATAGCAAGTGGAGAAGGGGGTCAGGAACAAAGAAAAGTTCAGACAACCTCTTAAAGAGTCCAACAATAAAAGAAGAGTCTCCTCCCAAATTCTTATTTCTGTTTCACAATCAAATCCAGATTCTCATAAACATTCATGCTCATAAATGCTAAGTGACACTGTGGATCTAGTAGCAAGAAACAGTAAATGGTATTTTCTCTCTATTCTCTGTGTATTCATACTCTTTAGAGACAAGGGAGGGAGGGACTAATGAAAGATCACATCTGGGATCAGGGTTAGAGCAGAGGCTAGAACATGTGAAAGGATGGGAGTTTCCTGAAACCTGGGAAACTGGGGTTGAAGGTCATTCTTTCCTTCTTGGTTTCAAGGAAAGCATGAAGACCACTGTCAGAAAGCCTGGTCACCATGCAGACACTCCATGTGGGAAGTAAATGACATGACACCCTGGTTTGTGCCCTTGTATACTCCTGTGTGGCATCTATAACACTTCTGGGGTCTGCTAGGGAAGTTGGGTCTAACCTGCACCCTCCCGGTACAATGGGAAGCATAGTGCAGTGGTGAACACTGTAACTCCAGGGCCAGACAGCCTGGGTCCTAAATTCATAATTCAGCTCTTCCTTTTATCAGCTATGTGACATCAGGCAAATTACTTAACCTCTCTATACCTCAATTTTCTCTTCTGTAAAATGGGAGTGAGTGTGCCAACCCCAATGTTTTAAGGATTAAGTGAGTTCATCTTTGTAAAGCTCTTTAGCATAGTGCCTGATACATAGTATCATATGCTAGATACATAGTATCATATGTTGAACTGGCTTCCTATGTCTGCTACAACAAATTGCCACAAACTTGGTGGCTTAACACAACACAAATTTATTTTCTCACAGTTTTGGAGCCCAGAAGAAAAAAAGCAGTATCACTGGGCTAAAATCAATGTGTGGGCAGAACCATGGTCCTTGTAGAGGCACTCCCGAGGAAAACCCATTCCTTGCCTCTTCTGGCTCCTGGTGGCTGTTGACATCCTTGGCTTGTGGACACATCACTCCAATCTCTGCCTCTGTGATCACATTACCTTCTCCTCTGCCTCCTTTTTTTTTTTTTTAAGTATATTTTATTGATTATGTTGTTACAGTAGTTCCAATTTTTTTCCCTTTTGCTCCCCTCTGCCCAGTACCCCCCTCCCCTTCAGCAACCCCACCCCCCTTAGTTCATGTCCATAGGCTGTGCATATAAGTTCTTTGGCTTCACCTTTTCCTATATTGTTCTTAACATCTCCCTCTCTATTTCGTATCAACCAATTATGCTTCTTACTCCCTGCACCATTCCCCCATTTCTCCCCTCCCCACTCCCAGCTGATAACCCTCCAAATGATCCCCATACCTATGATTCTGTTCCTATTCTGGTTTGCTTAATTGGATTTTGTTTTTATTTTTTAGATTCAGTTGTTGATAGTTGTGAGTTTGTTGTCATTTTAGTGTTCTTTTTCTTAAGTAAGTTCCTTTGACATTTCATATAATAATGGTTTGGTGATGGTGAACTCCTTTAGCTTCACCTTGTCTGGGAAGCACTTCATCTGCCCTTCCATTCCAAATGATAGTTTTGCTGGATAGAGTAATCCTGGTTGCAGGTTGCCTTTCATCACATTGAATACTTCTTGCCAGTCCCTTCTTGCCTGCAAAGTATCCTCTGAGAAATCAGCTGATAGTCCTATAGGCAATCCCCTGTAGGCAACTCTCCACCTCTCTCTTGTTGCCCCCAGGACTCTCTTTATCTTTCACCTTTGGCATCTCAGTCATGATGCATCCTGGTGTGGTCCCCTCTGGGTCCAGCTCACCCAGGACCCTCTGTGCTCCCCAGACCTGTATGTCCATTTTGTTCGCAAAATTTGGGAAGTTTTCCTCATTTCTTTCAATTCTTGCTTCCTCATTCTGTACTGGTTGACTGTTTTTTCTTCCTTATGTTCCAAATCATTGATCTGAACCCCAGTTTCCTTCTCTTCACCATTGGTTTTGTGTGGATTTTCCTTTGTTTCACTTAGCATAGCCTTCACTTCTTTTCTTATGTGTTTGCCATACTCAAGCATATCTGTCAAGCCTGTGAGCATCTTTATCACCAGTGTTTTAAATTCTGCATCTGTTAGGTTGTCTATCTCCTCATCTGTTAGGTTGGCTATGTCCTCGTTGCTTAGTTCTCCCACAGGAACCTTGATTCGTTTCCCCTTTTGGGCCATACTTCTCTGTCTCCTCATTCTGACAGGCTCCTATATTTGTTTACCTTCACATCACAGGCGGAGCTGTCACTCCTGTTACATTGTAAGGGGTGGAGCCTTAGGGATTCATCAGTACAGGGCGACCTGTTTCACCACGTTGTGATGCTGTATGTGGGGGAGGGGTCTTAGAGGGAACAATGCCGCCTGCCCATCATTCACCTCTTTTCCAGGCACCTCTCCCACTTCTGCACCAGATGGCGCCCCTCTAGCTGCTGCCCTGGTCGTTGTTCCCAGAGTGGGTGGGTCTGCGGACATTCTAGGACCTTGGGGGCCCTTTAAATAAGTGGACTCTGCTGAGACTGGCAGTTTCTGCCTCCCCCCCAACCCCAACTGGTCTGCACAGTCAGAAGCAATGAGGCTTGATTTTCCCTGGGGCTGGGACCGTGGGTTGCGAGGTCTGGTGAGAAGCTGGGAATGCTCCCATGGTGTCCCTCCTGACTTTCTGAAACATGTGACTGCGCTTTCAGCCGGCCTGCCGCTGCCGGCTGCTGCTGCCACCACCACACCATGTCCTCTCTGCCCCAGCTTCACTCCTCCTACCTGTCTGGATGAGTATTTCTTCTTTATATTTTTGTTTTCTGGACTTTCATGCAGTTTGATTTTCTGGAACTTCTGAACGTTTCTAGTTTTGAGGTGGTTGTATTCCTTCTTAGTTGTGGAGGGAGACACAGCCTGTCTGTCTACACCTCCATCTTGGCTGGAAGTCCCCCCTACCTCCTTCTTATGAAAACATTTGTGATTTAATTTAGGGCCCACCCAGATAAAGCTGGATAATCTCCCCACCGTAAAATTCTTAATCGTGTTGGCAAAATCCTTTTATGCCATGTAGAGAAAGCTATATTCACAGCTTCCAGAGATTAGAACATGAACCTCTTTTGAGGGACCCATAATCCAGACACTGCAGCTGGTATTATTGGCCAGGAGTGGAGTCTGATGAACAGTGAGCAGGTGGACAGAGTGAGGAAGGAGAGGTCTCTGCACAGGGAGGGTGTGGTATGGTTACCAGCAATGGGTGGCAAAAATCTGCAATGCCAACAACAGAGCTAAGAGAAACAGATCCAAAGATGCTAGTGCTCAGCTGCTCCTTCTTATTTCTCTTCTGTAGTAGCACCAGTATTCGGGATGATGTGTAGGCTACATAATAGGAAGATACCACTATTGAAATTGCAGAGGAAAGGTTGGCCAAGTGGCAACTAAAAGAATAGATGCAAGCAGGAAAGAGCATACACTGTCACCTCATACCTTCATAAAGCCACTGCAAGGGCTCCAAAGGATAATAACACACACGGAAGAAGTGTGAACTGTACTGGCACAGGAGAGCAACAAAATCTCAGTCTATTTGGATGTACTGGTGCAGATCATCTGCCCTCCTACTTCCCAGGAGAGTTCCATTTCTCTCTGGCATCTTTCAGTTCTTCATTTATTTTTATGAAAGTTATACACTCCAAAACCCAACTGATTCTCTTTACCCCCACTGCCACATTCTCCCTAATCCACACCACCACCAGTCCTCCCTGAATGACTGTAATATACTTGTAGTTGACCTTTCAGCTTCCAACTTAGTTCCTCTGGAGACCATTCTTCATGCAGCAGCCATCATGATCTTGTCAAATAAAAAATCTCATCATGTCACTCCCCTCTTATGACCCTTAAGTGACTTCCACCAATGAAATTCTGGCTCTTTACTATAAGTGATATAAAGTCCTACCATAGTCTCATCGCCTATTTTAGGTGTCCTGGTTCACCATGATCTAATCACACTGGCCTTTCTGTCCCCCCAGCACAAAGGTAATTTCTACCTTGCACTTACTCGCCAGTTCTTCTGCCTAGACCACGCCTCTGCTAGAACTTGGTAAGCTCCTTCTCAGAATTTAGCTCCACCTCTCAAGTGTTAGCTCAACAGTAACCTCAGAGATGGCTTCCCTGAACCCTCCAGCTAAAGAAGCCCCTGCCACTCCCTGACCACTCTCCCTCTCATTACCCTGCTTCATTTTCTCCATAATGTCTCTGTAATTACTCCTGTGTTCATATTTACTTGTTATTGTCTATCTCCCTTCATTAGAATGCAAATACCCTCTATCAGTGCAAGGTTACAGCTCTTTTTTTTTATCCTGATAGCTCTGGTGCTTGGTGCAAATCCCACCATCCTAGGGAGTAGATCCATATTTGTTGAATTAATGAATGAAACAACAGCTCTTTTTTTGTTGTTAGTTTGCTACTGGTGAAATCCTGCATTCCTCCTCCCTTTAAATATTTTATATCTATACTTTCCTCATATTTGCTAAGCAGTATCTATATAATAAAGTTATATTAGCCTGAGTTATCAATACTCATCCTGAGAAAAGATCCCTGTAGCTTCCAGCAAAAGTACTGAGAGTGCCTTTAATCTACAAGGAAGCTTTCACATGGTCACGGGCTGGGATTTCTGATGATGGTCCCAGAAGAAAATAAAATGAGGTATTTGAGGACAAATATCTCTAAGTTTTTGAAAACCGACTTCTCTCATTTCAATTCTTCCACTTATCCATCCACACATCAACCAGGAAATAATTATCAAGTGTCTAATATATACCAGACTCTCTGCCAGGCCCTGAGGATACAATGGTGAGCAAAATAGGCATATTCCCTGCCCTCATGGATATTCTTTTAAGGGAGATGGACATCAAGCAAACTCTCACAGAAATAAATGTATTATTATAAACTAAACTATGTGCTGTGAAGGAACAGTCAAAGATACTATGAGAGCAACAAAAAAAAATTTTAAAACCAATTAAATCTGCAATAGCACCAAAGATACATAGGAATCAATTTAAGAAAAGATGCAAAAACCTCTATGCTGAATACTAGAAAGTATGGCTGGGCCTTTCCACGAATATGGCGCCCAAAGCGAAGAAGGAAGCTCCTGCCCCTCCCAAAGCTGAAGCTACGGCAAAGCCTTTGAAGGCAAATAAAGCAGTGCTAAAAGGTGTCCACAGCCACAAAAAAAAGAAGATCCGCACATCACCTACCTTCCGGAGGCCTAAGACACTGTGGCTCCGAAAGCAGCCTAAATATCCTTGCAAGAATGCTCCGAGGAGAAACAAGCTTGACCACTAGGCTATCATCGAGTTCCCTCTGACTACTGAGTCAGCCATGCAGAAGATAGAAGACAACAATACACTTGTGTTCATTGTGGATGTCAAGGCCAACAAGCACCAGATCAAACAGGTTGTGAAGGAGCTCTATGACATTGATGTGGCCAAGGTCAACACCCTGATTAGGCCTGATGGAGAGAAGAAGGCATATGTTTGACTGGCTCCAGACTATGATTCTTTGGACGTTGCCGACAAAATTGGGATTATCTAAACTGAGTCCAGCTGGCTAATTCTAAATATAAAAATTTTATTCTATAAAAAAAAAAAAAAGAAACAAAGAAAGAAAGTATGGCTAGGAGAAATTGAACTTCTAAGTAAATAGAAAGATGTTATGTTCATAGATTGGCTCGCTCAATATTGTTCCAATGTTGATGGTCTCAAATTGATCAATAGAGTTAACACAATCCCAATCAAAATTCCAGCAGGCTTTTTTGTAGAAAATAATTTATATGAAAATAATTTATATGAAAATTCAAATGACCTAGAAAAGCTAAAACAATTTTTTTAAAAGGATAACAAAATTGGAGAAATTACACTACCTCATTTCAAGATTTATTATAAAACTATATAGAAATGGTGAAAGGAAAAACATAAAGATCACTAAAGCAGAAAAGACATTCAAGAAATAGACCCAACCAAAATCAATTCATTTTCAGTAAAGGTGCCAAGGCAAACAGGGAAGTTCAAATCTGAAATTGGATAGGTAGATAAAGATTTCTTAGGACATAAAAGCACAAACCATAAATTAGGCTTTATCAAAATTCAAAACTTGTATTCTTCAAGAGACAATTAAGAAAATGAAAAGGAAGATCATAGCAGGAGAAAATATGTATAATACATATATCTAACAAATGACTAGTACCCAAAATATAATAAAGAACTCTCAAAACTCAATAGTATGAAAATAATTCAAATTTTTTTAAATGGGCAAAAGACTTGAAAGGACACTTTACAATAGAAGATACACAAAAGGCCAATAAGTACTTGAAAAGATGCTCAACATCAATATTCATTAGAGAAATGCAAATTAAAAGCACAATGAGATGCCATGGCACACTGATTAGAATACCTAAAACTTAAGACTAACAAATACCAAGTGTTGGTGATGATGTGGAGCACAGGAATACATTGCTGGTAAGAATAAAAATGGTACAGCTTCCTTGGGAAACTGACAGTTTCTTAAAAAGTCAAACAAAATGTTTAACATAAAACCTATCCAATATACTCCTAGGTATTTGCCCAACAGAGTTGAAAACATATTCACACTTAAACAACAATGTATATAGCAGCTTTATTGACACAAGCGAAAAATGGAAGGAAAAAATGTTTATCAACAGGTGAATGGATAAAATATAAAATATCTATAAAACAGAATACTCTTCAGAAATAGAAAAGATGTTTTGAGAACATATAATAAGGGAATCTAGCTAAATCTCAACATAAGCCACCATCATTTGTTACCAGGATTTCAACAGGGTCCATGACTGGCTGCCTCACAGCTACTCACTGCTAGTTTGGTGGAGAAGGTCTAGAGTCATCTCTGGACACAATGGATTTGAGATGCCTAAGAGACATCCAAATGACAGTGTCTTACTAGGTATGTGGACATGTGAATGTGAAAGCTCACAGAAGCCCAGGATAGAATTCAAAATTGGGTGTTATGAAGATGGTAATTGATGCTGTTGAAGTAGATGCAGTAGACTAGGGAGAGAGCACAGGGTAAGGATAGTAAAAAACCTAGAACCGAGTATTAAGGAACTCCAATATTTAGAGGATGTAGAGGCAAAGGTGAACTAGTAAAGGAAATTAAGATATGACCAAAGAAAAAGCAGGAAAACCAGAAGAGCATAACTTATCAGAATTCATGGAAATAATTCAGGATTAGTGTGGAAACTGTGTTGTATGCTAATAAATTAGTAAGAAAATCTCCACTGAATTTAGTAACATAGAGGTTACTCCTAACATTGAGAACAGATCCTATGGAAAAATAGAATTGTAATCCAGATTAGAGTAGACCGAATGGTGATGAGAGATGAGGAAGTGGAGAAAGTGACTGTACATTTAAATAATGGGTTCAACTTCCTAGCATAACAAACTGAGTTATAATGATGATGAAGGAAAACTGAACTTGAAGAGATTGTGAAAGACACTGCTTTTGTGAAATCTCAGCTCTTGAATTCAGCCCAAGAGGTTCCATTTTCTTTTCCTGTGACATAGGTGGGTATTATGAACCATGAGTTTAAAAGTTTCCTTTATGCCCTGGCTGGTGTGGCTCAGTGGGCTGAGCACCGGCCTGCGAACCAAGAGGTTGCTGGTTCAATTCCCAGTCAGGGCACATGCCTGGGTTGCAGGCCAGGTCCCCAGTGAGAGGCAACCACACATTGATGTTTCTCTCCCTCTCTTTCTCTCTACCTTCCCCTCTCTCTAAAAATAAATAAATATATAAAATAGGTTTTTAAAAAAGAATCAGGACTCTTTGTTTCCTCAAGCATGTATTTCAATATTTTGATGAGCTATATAGATGAACATAGTGAGTGAAGGACAGGGTTGCTTAATGTTTGGGCCCAGCTCACAGGGCTTGAGGAGCACCATTTTTCTAGAAAGAGCCATACAGGCATATTGGGCCCACTGAATCCCTGATACTTTCCCAAGTCAGACAGCATTTCTGTGTCCTCAGCCTCTGGATATTTTACCAAGTGGCTCACTTTCTTTGAAGCTGTCCAACAGGCTTGAAAAGTGGGACCACTTCCACTCACAGGCACCCACGAAGTGTTAAGCACTGGCCCATGTGCTTTACATATGCTGTTTCACTGACTTCACAGCAATTCTGGGATGTAAGTATTACCATCCTCACTTGACTGGAAAGAAAATTAAAATTTAGAAAATTCATATGCTCCAAAGTCACAATGAAGGGACTTGAATTGGGCCCACAGGCTAAGAGAAACCAATCTGTTTCAACTGAGAGGGTAAAAGAAACTTATTGGGGGCAGAGGGCAGGAGACAATATAGAAAGGAAAAAAATGAAGAATAAAAGAAAGTAGAAATCCTCTTTTCTGAGAATGAGTAGAATTACAGAAGAAATTGTCTAGAAGAGAATTTGACTTGGGAAATGGGGAAAATGCCGAGGATTAAAAAGAAATTCAGGATCTTGGTTTGGAAGGCAGAATGAGGATCTCTAGGCTGAGGAGAAAGATGCCGGTGCCTTTTCCTTTCGGTTGGAGAGGAGACAGTGCTCAATTACTGATCTTCCTCTCTATAGTCACGTGACTTGTGTTGGTATAAAAGCTTTCTACCAGCCAGGTTCCTTACAATATTTTCCTGTGCGAAATGAGCAGTAGCAGTGGCTGAAGGTCGTTCCTCTTTCCCTGAAGCTTTCACACTTTCCAAGAAGCCATCTTTCCAGAACGAAGGCAAGGCAAGGTAGCTAGTGCAGTGCTTGTACTCTGGGAAATGATGCCAGATCAGAATTGGGGGGGAAGGTGTTAGGGGGCTGGAGGAAATGTGTCAGAAATTGAATGTAAGGATCATACCTGGAGACAAGAGCCAGTGGGGCGGGGGTGGCAAGGAAATGCAGACTGGGACATCAAACCCAGGAAGAGGATGGAGGGGTCAGGATGTGTGAGTGGTGAGGGTTTACAAACCAAGTGGAAACTGAGTTACCCATTAAGAAGAGTTCTTCTGTTTATAGTCAAAATATCAGGCCCAAGAGCCAGTGACTGCCTGTGAGCTTCACTGAATATTCTGTAAAGCCTTTTGGGGAACAAGGCCCTCAAAAGAGTGCTGGCTCACCTTCCTCCTCACTACCCCTGCCCCCTCATTTCACTAGTTTTCCGTTTTTAAAACTGTCCCGTGGTCTGGTATTGGACAGGGGAGGAAAAGATAGCGGAGAATCTGTGTTCTGCAAAAGGAGCAAAACGAGGTAGAGAGATGGGTTGGAGGCTGGGCACCTACTTCCTGGGTGTGGGAGGGGTCCTGTGGAGAGCCAGCAGTGGGGGGCGAGGGTGGTTCTCACAGCAGAGCTCTCCTCTCCCTGTGAGAAGACTTGCCTTTTCTCTCTTAAGATCTCTGGCTGAAGAAGGACTTAAGGAAAGTTGGAAACTGGTAACAGTAACTTCCTGTATCTGCCGGGAGGCAGGAGAAAGGCTAGGGAAACAGGAGGGGGAATTCCCTTGGGAAGCCAAGGGTTGGTCTCCCCCAGAGGCATATGATGGCAAATGTAATAACTCCTAGTTAATATCCCGCCCCAGGCAAAGTCAATAATTGCTCTGGGCAGTTCTGGAAGGTGTGTGAGCAAGCAGTAGTGGCAGCAAAAAGCCTGGACCTGGGAAGGAGAGAGTGTCAGAGAGGATGTCCCCATCCTGAACCTGAGACAGGTCTGCAGGCTGTGAGTAGGGACTCCTAACTCTGCCCTTTTTCATTCTCTTCCAGATTGGTCATGCTAACCTCAAAGAGCTCCTGGATCCTCGCGGCCTACAGCATTATCTTCCTCACTGGTCTCCCAGCCAACCTTCTGGCCCTGCGGGCCTTCTTGGGCCGGGTCCGCCAGCCCCACCCTGCACCTGTCCACATCCTCCTGCTCAGCCTGACGCTGGCGGACCTTCTGCTGCTGCTGCTGCTGCCCTTCAAGATCATTGAGGCTGCATCTAATTTCCATTGGCATCTGCCTGAGGTAGTCTGTGCCCTCACGGGTTTCGTCTTCTACAGCAGCATCTACTGCAGCACATGGCTGTTGGCAGGCATCAGCATCGAGCGCTACCTGGGGGTGGCTTTCCCTGTGCAGTACAAACTGTCCCGCCGGCCTCTATATGGAGTGATTGCTGCTCTGGTTGCCTGGATCATGTCCTTTGGTCACTGTACCATCGTGATCATCGCTCAATACTTGAACTCAACCCAGAATGCCATGAATGAAAAGGAATTTACCTGCTATGAGAACTTCACTGAAGAGCAGCTGGAAGTGGTGCTTCCTGTGAGGCTGGAGCTATGCCTCGTCCTTTTCTTGATCCCCATGTTGGTCACCATCTTCTGCTACTGGCGCTTTGTGTGGATCATGCTCACCCAGCCCCATGTGGGGGCCCAAAGGCGGCGCCGAGCTGTGGGGCTGGCTGTTGTGACACTCCTTAATTTCCTGGTGTGCTTTGGGCCTTATAATGTGTCCCACCTTGTGGGTTTCTTCACAAAGAAGAGCCCCAAATGGCGAGCGGAAGCTGTGGTATTAAGTTCCCTCAATGCCAGTCTGGACCCCCTGCTTTTTTACTTCTCTTCTTCGGATGTACGCAGAGCCTTTGGTAAAGGGCTTCAGATACTGCAGCGTCAGGGCTCCTCTCTGTTGGGACGCAGAGGAAGAGAGATAGCAGAGATGACAAATGGGGACAGGGGTGTGAGTCAAGCAGAGGGAGCACCAAGTTCTGACTTCACCACAGACTAGAGATGTTCCTGGACCTTCGGAGGCACTGGGGGAATACATATGAGCTGAGCAGGCTGGGAGAGGGAGAGCATGAGGATTCCAGATTCGGGAATCCCCCAACCCAGTCCATTACTTTCTCACTTTCCCAAATGAGCACAGCTCCCTGACCAAAGGAGAAAAGGCTAGGCATAGAAGCACTAGCAGGCCAAGTTTTAGAAGCAGTGTAGCTAATACAAATCCAATCCTTGTGAGGTGATTGGTAGCTTCAGATAATCAGGCTGAAGCAGAGAATCCTAAAGCAATCTTGCCATAAGCTTTGAAACAACACCTGGATGGATGCTGGTCTACCAGTTGATGCTGGAAAGAAGCCAATGGGCAAGAAATGGAAGAGAAATACTAAATGAGGTCAAAGAAGACTCTGGAAAGTTCTGAGCCAAGGGGATTGGAAGGAAGGGCTGAAGGCTTAGGTCTCTAATGCTCTAGATTTGTGCTGTATCAATCAGACCTGCTGCTTTGTAAGTCTGCTCCAGCTGCCTTCACCTGTCTATCTTGTCTCCCCCATTAAAATGGGAACTTCCTGAGGTCTGGGTCTTGTCTTCTCCCTCCATGGCACTCCACACAGGTCAGGATACAGGTTGGCACCCATCAGTCAGAGCTCAAAAGTGACTAGCAAAGGAATAGACAGCCTGGTCTGGCAGATTGAAAATAAAGATTTTAAAACTCTGAAGTGAGTGTCCACAGTTTTTGTAACTTTTCTGCTACCATGGGGAGGGCAAAAATGGAATGAAAAACAGACTCAGAAGCAAAGGGGGAAGGTGAAGCATCTGAAGCCACGGAAACATTTTAAAGTAAAGATACAATGGGAGCAGATTAAGTGAGAGGGTTTACATAATCCTGTGTAGATTGATGAATAGAGACTGGATTAAGAAAGATGTGGGCTGAGTCCTGACTCAAAGTTATCAGTGGATCACAGGGACTTAAAGCATCCCACTCTCCTGCTTAGAAACCTGCAGAGTTTTCTTATCATCAACAGTTTCCTCACAGGAACTCATATTTCATTGCCTACTTCGTTTCCTCTCTCCCTTCCCAAGTCCTTCTGCCTAACTCATATCTCCACAATAAAGACTCCTAGACCACTCTCGCTAAGTAACTCCAGCCCCTAGCCTAGTGGTTTGCAACAGAGGATATACATCAGAATTACATGTAGAAAGGTAAAAAATAACACAAGTGGCCACCTCAAATCCACTGACTCAGAATCTCAGGGTGGCTCCCCAGGTGATTATAATAGACTTTTCAGTCAAGAATCACTGACCTAGATCTGGAGTCCAATATGTCCAAGAAATTACCCTTCAGAGAGATCTTTCCTACTTATAAGTACCCCTTACCTCAACCCCATGTACCTCCAACTTATATTGCTTGCTTTTTCCCTTCTTATAAAATCCCACTCAATATTTACTTTCTCCAGAAAAAACTTCTCTTATTGTTTCCACCCAAGAGCTCATTGTCTCTGTTTTCCCTCCTCAAAACAACAGTGGACTGGTGTCATGAGCCCTGACTTCAGTGGTGACTCTCCTTACTAGCTGGCTGACCTTGAGCAAGTCACACCTCCAGCTTCCATTTCCAATTCATAATAATAAGGATAATGTATGCCTCCCAGGGTCATTCTGAGGATTTAAATGAAATTGCATGTGTAAACTTGCTGAGAAATTATAGAGTATTATTTAGCTCTAAGATAGCAACTGAAGCACAGATATATTCCCACTTAAAGAAATATAGTAAGTAGAATTTTAAAGTGATGAAAATAATATATCAGATAGCCCACTATATAGGACAGTTTGATAGTAATTGTGAGGGGGGGGCAATCTGGGATTTTCAGATGTATTACACTTTCCAAAACTAATTTGATTTTGGATGGTATTAAAAGAAAGTTTAAACAAGTTGATCGTCTCACTCCACTGAGGTCTATTCAGTACTGAGCAACACACTATGTAAAGGATATTAACTCAAGAAATCAAAGGATAATAACTTGGTTAATCAAAAAAATTAAGCAAAATATTTTGGAGACTTAAAGTATAATAATAAAATAACAACAACACATTAAATACCAGGCACTGTTCTAGAGAAGAAGCCTAAGAGGATAAAGGGAACTTTCCAAGGTCAATAAGCAAGAGGGAGTTTGAATCCAGGTCTTCCTGATTCCAAAGTGCCTGCTTTTTTCACTGACATATGAGAAGCAAGTAGAGAATGCTAGATGTGTGGCTGGAACAAGTGAGTTCCATTGCATGGAAGATGCAGTCTATGCAGCCCCACAGTGAAGAACAAAGGTCATGGGCAAAAGAGGCAGGGAATTTTATGTGTAAAGGAGTCAGGGCTTTTTAAAACCAAACTGACTACCTCCACAAGGTACTCACTCCCTAGTCTCCAGTGATATCAAAGTAGAAGATAGAAAACACCCATGTTAGGACATTGAAGAAATTCACACAACTGATAAAGGTTGAACCAGGAACTGCCAAACCCCTTCCAACTTGACATTCCCAGGGTCTTGGGACATGGCTACTCCTGCTAATGAGGAAAGTGCAAGAAAATCTCTGGACTTGGTCTGAGACTTTCAGGGTGAAGCACTAGCTAGTCACTAACAAGTATTTGATCTTCATCAAGTCACTTGATATATGTCCCATTTCTTCACTGGAAAATTAGTAATTTATTTGTTCAACAAATATGTATTGATTACATACTATAAGCTGGGATATGTAAGGGGCTAGCTAGGGATGCAGAGTACATAAGAGTCAGGGTATCCCTCCTTGGTGCTTCCATTCTAATGGGGGAAAATAGTTAATAAACAAGTAAACAAATAAACTACTAGGGTAATTTCAGAATGTGGCAAAGAGTTTTTTACAGATATGAGACATAGAAGAAAGTATAATGAAGGGTTTGAGGGGATTTAGAAGATTTTCCTGAGTCAATAATGTTTAGCTGAGACCTGAATGAGGCAAATGAGTGGCCATACGAAGGCCCATGGGAAGAGCATTTTAGAAATAGGAACCGCTGGTGCAAAGGCCCTCAACAGGAAAAAATGCTAAGCATCTCAAGGACAATATGGAGCTAGAGCAGTGGTTTGCAAACTTAAGCAAATATTAGAATCACATGGAGAGTTTGCTGAAATATGAATTACTGCCTTCCCACCCCATAGTTTCAAAATCAGTAGGTTTGGGAAAGGACCCAAGACTGTATTTCTAATAATCCCAGGTGATACTGATGCTGGTGGTTCAGAGACTACACTTTGAGAACAAATAGGCCAGAATATTGTGAACTGGGGAGAGTGAGTGATGGCAGAAGATGTTAAGACTGGCAACAGAAACCAGACCACACAATGTGTTTTAGGCCAAAAATAAGAGTTTGAATATTCTGAGAGTTTTTGAAGACATTAGACAGTTTTAAGTAAGAGAGAAGAATGGTTTGATTTCCATTTTAAGATGATCATTCTGGCATGTGTGCAGACCACTGAAAGGGGATGGTTGTTAGATCAAGGAGATAACATGCATGACAGAGTAAGAAACCATTAAGTACAATACTCTAGCAAACATGTAGGGTTTTCGTTGGGCTGGTAGCTCCCTGAATTTGGGGGCTATTTCCTCTTTCATTAGAGTACAAGTTATGTGACTTCTGGCCAAATGGAGACATAGATAGACACATTGCATCTCCCTCCACAACTAAGAAGGAATATAACTACCTCAAAACTGGACATAACCAGAAGTTACAGAAAATCAAACTGCCTGGAAGTCCAACAAACAAAGATATAAAGAAGAAATACTCATCCAGACAGGTAAGAGGGGTGAATCAAGAGCAGAGAGGAAGTGGTGTGGCAGCAGCTGTGGTGGCAATGGCAGGCTTGCAGAAAGCGTAGTAACACATTTAAAAAAAAGAGTAGGGAGGGACACCTGCGGAGTGCTCCCAGCACCAGACCAGACCATGCAGCTCATGGTTCCAGCGCCAGGGACAATAAAGTCTTATTGCTCCTGACTGTGAAAACCAGTGAGGTTCAGGTGGAGGAAGAAACTGCTGATCTCTCCACTTGTTCTAGGACTGTGGAGTCCTAGAACATCCGCAGACCCAACCACTCTGGGAACCACAGCCAGAGCAACAGCTAGAGAGGTGCCAGTCCCATACAGGAAGTGAGAGAAGTGCCTGAAAAGGGACAAGTGCTGAACCAGTGACATTTTTCCCTCTCAGACCCCTTCCCCACATACAGCACCACAACATGGTGAAACGGGTCACCCCATGCTAATGTGTACCTAAGGCTCCACCTCTTACAACATAACAGGTGCAACAGTCATACCTAAGACACAGAGGCAAACACAGGAGCCTGTCAAGTTGAGGAGACAGAGGAATGGCCCAAAAGAGGGAATGGATCAAGGTTCCAGTGGGATAACTAAGCGATGAGGAGATAGCCAACCTAACAGATGAGGAGATAGATAACCTAACAGACACAGAATTCAAAACAATGGTGATAAAGATGCTCATAGACTTGACAGATATGCTTGAGTATGGCAAATACAGATGGGAAAAATTGAAGGCTATGCTAAGTGAAACAAAGGAAAATCCACACAAAACCAATGGTGAAGGGAAGGAAACCAGGGTTTAAATCAATGATTTGGGACATAAGGAAGAAATAAACAGTCAACCAGAACAGAACGAGGAAACAAGAATTGTCAAAAATGAGGAGAGACTAAGAAGCCTTTGGGACAACTTTAAACATGCCAACATCAGAATCATAGGAGTGCCAGAAGGAGAAGAGGAAGAGCAAGAAATTGAAAACTTATGTGAAAAAATAATGAAGGAAACTTCCTTAATTTGGCGAAGCAATAGACACACAAGTCCAAGAAGTACAGAGTCCCAAACAAGCTAGACCCAAAGAGGGTTTCACCAAGACACATTATAATTAAAATGCCAAAGGTTCAAGATAAAGAGAGAATCTTAAAAGCAGCAAGAGGAAAGAGGAGAGTTACCTACAAAGAGGTTCCTATAAGACTATCAGCTGATTTCTCAAAAGAAACTTTGGTGGCAAGAAGTATTCAAAGTGATGGAAAGCAAGGACCTACAACCAAGATTATTCTATCCAGCAAAGCTATTGTCAGGGTAGCCTTGCTCTAAGAAATCACCCGGAGACAAATGTGTGATCAGACAACGGGTTTATTGAGGGGAAAAAGGGGAAGGGGGTAGAGGGGAGAGATAATCTCGGACAGACTCAAGGACCCTTAGTGTCAGGTGGCCTTGCTCTGAGAAATCACCCAGAGAACAGTCTAGGATTTTACACCAGGTTTATTGAAGGAAGGGAGGGAAAGGGGTTAGAGGTAAGAAAACTCCCAGTTCAACTCGAGATCCATAGGAACAAGGAAAGGAGAAAGGGGGAAGGGGGAAGGAGAGGGTGCAGACTCCCGGTCACCCAGAATGGCCGTAAAAATTGTCTGCCTTTGCCTCTGCAGGTGCCGTCTTCACACCTTTCCAAACATATATTTTGGTTAGGGTGAGTTTACCCATCAACACATTCAGCAGGTTATTTACATCTCCCTGGTTTTCCCCCACCAGGCCAGTCAATATGTAGTGCCAGGTCTCTCAACATTTCTTCTGGGAAGGAGCAAAGTCCATTTTTATTTCCAATGAGAGGGGATAGGTCCAGGTTAATTTGCACACAGTTCATTTGCATATGTCAAAAGTCCAGGTGGGCAGTCCAACTGCCACCATGTTCTGACACTTAGGAGTAAGGGGAATGGGGAGCAAGGGAACAGGAAATGGGGAATGGGGACTCCTGGTCCTCCTCGTGGGCCCGTAGGTCCCACCTGCACTTCTGCAGGCACCTTTTTAATACTTGTCAAACACACATTTTGGTGAGGGTGAGTTTGCTTATCAACATATTATGTAGGTCATTTATGTCTCATTGCTTTTCCCCACCACCACCACATTAGTTAACATATTGGTCTAGGTCCATTAACATTTCCTCTGGAACAGGCTAAGTCCATCAGCATTTCCTCTGGGAACCCCAGCCAAGACCAGGTTGATTAGCATATATCAAAAGTACAGGTGTGCATTCTAGCTGCCTCCACATTCTGACAGCTATCATTTAGAAGGGAAGGGCAAATAAAAGTGTTTCCCAGACAAGATAAAGCTAAAGGAGTTCATCATCAGCAAGCCATTATTACATGAAATGTTAAAGGGACTTATTTAAGAAAAAGAAGATCAAAACTATGAACAGTAAAATGACAACGAACTCACAACTATCAACAACAGAACCTAAAAAAATAACAAAAACAAACAACCAGAATAGGAACAGAATCATAGGTATGGGGATCATTTGGAGGGTGATCAGCTGGGAGGAGGAAGGGAGAGAAATGGTGCAGGAATTAAGAAGCACAACTGGCAGGTACAAAATAGACAGGGGGGAAGTTAATAATATAGGAAAGGGTGAAGCCAAAGAACTTATATGCACGACCCATGGACATGAACTGAGGTGAGTGGGACTGCTGGAGGGAAGGAGGGTACTGGGCAGAGGGGAGCAAAGGGAAAAGAAATTGGGACAACTGTAACAGCATAATGAATAAAATATACTTAAAAAAAAAAGAAAAAAATACAAGTTACGCTTCTACTTTATAAATAGATGTCCCCAGTGGTGTGCTAGAAAATGTTTCATATCCAGCTCTTGGAATAGGAGGTGGTGGGGAGCAGTGGATTTGGAGGTTAAGAAAGGACCTGAGTTGTTTGTTGCACTTGCCTATTTCTATGGCAGACACACTCTGCAACAGCCAGTTTCTACCAACATGAAGCCATTGAACATGAGTTTGGCAAGAGGTGCTAATAATCAGCTCTTGCAAGCCAACTCAAGCACATCACTGGATATACTCCCAGCACAGGTGCTGAACTGGCAGACAGATAATATCCTACTTGAGAAAATGTTCTCTCTGCCTGGCTACATTTAGCATGAAGCTCTGGCACAGTAAACACTAGCTAAATGTGGCTGATTGGGCATGATCCAAGAGAATCCAGGTGGCTAGTTAGATTGCAGGACTTCTCTGAATCTCCTGCAGGATGACAGATGTGTAAATAGAAATATTAGTGGCTGGTTAATGAATAACACAGACAGCAGTGCAGAGTCACCACCAGGAAATGGGGTGAAGGGATCTGGCTCAGCCTGACCTAGGAAAGGGGAACCTGCATTTCACTTCCCCTTTCTAGAAGAGATGCTATTGCTCCCCTTCCTCAGAAATTCTCATCTGACCACAGCCAGAGTTCACGTGTAGTGTGGTTTTGTGGTGATCACTTTGGTCAAAGAAGGCAGGGGTGCACCAGCCCGGAGAGGGTCTGAATAAAAACACACAGCCAAGATTCCAAATCTGCTCCCTTAAACCTCCCTGCCCCTTAGCTCCAGGTTTCTGCTAGTTCTCTCTCTCTCTCTTTTCTTCCCCAGCTTTCTTTACCTCCTGTGGTTAGATACTTTGGCCCCATTTTTTTCTTTTCATTATTTTTCTCTAGTCACAGGAAATGAGGACATTTCTCATCTACAAACTGCACATTCAACCGGAAATTGGGCCAAAGATCTCTAAGCCCTCAGAAGCAGTAGTCCGGTAACACACTTGGCAAAATTTTGAATGTCTGGAAAGGTAGAAGATGAGGATTTAGCTTTCCACAATACATAAACACACACACCCTCCTACTCTGTATCTTCCTAATATACTTACATCATAATTGTGTTAGAATAATACTCAAGGTTTACATTACTGTGGCTGTGTAAACAAGGGGCTCTCTAGTAAACTATGATTACTTTTTCTACCCTGCACAACTTTTCCCTCCACCCCTGGAATTAATAAATTAATAATTGCCTTTATATATGTATATGTATACATATATATGTATATGTATATATATATGTGTGTGTGTATATGTGTGTGTGTGTATATATATGTATATGTATAAATATGTGTGTGTGTGTGTGTGTGTGTGTGTGTGTGTGTGTGTGTGTGTATATAACTAATTCTTCCCCAAACTCTTTGCCAATTGTCTTATTTCCTTTCAAGACCTTCAGAGGTATTAGTGGATTCAGATTTCATCTTCTTAAAGAAATCTCTCCTAGAACTTTCTGACCTGCTTCTGGACAGTGGTAGCTTATGCCAGATATATGGCTGGCCCCTGGCCACTCAAGAGGCTTTTTGCTTCTCTGTTCTTATTTCTCTACTTTGGTTTATATCTTCAACCAGTGTTTTTAGAAAGCATTTCAAGATTGCATGTCTGAAAATGTCTTTATTCTGCCTTCATGTTTAATTCATATTGGGCTATGTGTGGAATTCTAGATCGGAAATCATTTTCCTTCAGAATTTTTTAAAACTATATTTTATTGATTATAATGTTATAATAGTTCCGATTTCTTTTCCCCTTTGCTTCCCTCTGCCCAGTACCCCCCTTCTCCCAGCAATCTTCTTCAGAATTTTCAAGGCGTTGTCACAAGGCATTCTTTCTAGTTGCCAGTCTTGTTGAAAATTTCCAATATATCTGAGCTTTGATTCCTGTATGTGACCTATATTTTCCTCAGTGGAAGCTTGAAGTGTCCTTACTTCTCTCACAAATATTCTAAAACTTCACCCACTGTGCTAGGCACTCAATGAACTCTCATTCTGCAAAATAATATCCTTCAGTTTGGGAAAATACTCTTAAAATATTTTGTTATTATTTTCTTTCCTTCATTTCCTTCCTTCTCTCTTTCTAGAACTTCTATTATTTTCAGGATATTGGACATTCTTGACTGGCCCGCTAATTTTCTCTTCTCTCCCACTTTCTATCTCTCAATCTTTTTGCTCTATCTTCTGTGAGATTACCTCAAGCTTACATTCCAGTCCTTCTATTTAATTTTTTCTTTTTGCTATCACCTTTCATTTCCAAGTACTTTTAAAAATTATCAATCTTGTTTTATGATTGTAATATCCATTTGGATCTCTTTGAAGAATGTTCACCTCCCTGCTTAGAGTTGCCTTTTTTGGTCTCCATTCTTTATGGTACAAGTTGTCATCAGATATCTGGTAATCCTTGGTTGCTCATCTTGAAGAGAAGGAAGGGAACTAATCTCTTTTTAGATATATAAAAAGTATATAAAGGGAATATGACATGATGTCTAGGGTTTGCTTTAAAGGCAGATGAGAAAAAGGAATGGAATGTTGAATCTGGGTAATGGTTAAATTAGGTTCTATTGTATTAGTCCCTCTACTTTTGATGTTGTTTGAAACATTCACAATAAAAATGTGGTTATTGGCAGGATTCAATTCCTTGAGGGCTGTTGAACTGAGGGCCTCTCTGTTCCTTACTGGCTGTGGGCTGGTGGGCCTCTCCAGAGGGCAGCTGTCTTCCACCAGAGCAAGAAAGCAAGGGAGGACAGAATAAAGGCAGTCTTTCTATAAACCTAATCTTCAAAGTGATCTTCTGTTGTTTTTGCTCAGCTAATTCTCAAAGAGAGAGTGAATTATACAGGAGTATGAACACATGGAGGTGGGATTGCTGGGGCCATCTTGGAGGCTGCCCTCCAGTGGTACTAAATAATGAATGAAAGCTGTGAGTGCATGGATTAGGCTTCACTGAAGGGTGATTTAGCTGGGTCATTTAGTTGGGGGATACTCCAATGTCAATACTTAGGAATTTTATTCTTGGGCTGATCAAATTTCTGAGAAAAAATTCTTCTATTCTTCTGGATGGTGAAATTTGGACTGCCAGAAACTTAGAAGCCAAATGGAAAAGAGAACTCAGGACCAAGGGTGTGGATATTAACAGCCAGCATTCCTTTTATCTGTTATCGATATTAAGTTGCTCCCTTTTCCAAATGTGCCTGGTGTCCCACATTTCAAAGACCTTTTGTCATATCCTCTCTAAAGAATAAAACTCCAATCTTTTCCTGGGTGAGGGGCAGTTGCCTCACATAGGAAATTAGGGAAGAGATCTGGGAATTTTTTTCAGATAAACTTTCAACCATTCTTCCTTATGTTAGCTTGTCCTTAACTTCCTGCCTCACAAGCCTTATGTGACTCAGCAGTAGAAACTTGGTTGAACATTGAATTTTCCCACTACTGGCTTAAGAATCAACTTTCAGAGGTCTTCCAAGCTAGTTACCAGTTACTACTCTTTCATCTGCTTTCCAGCTTCCAAATTTTGGTGTCATTGCATCCTCTTTTTTTCATCTCCCTGTCCTTATGGGTTTAGTGCCTTCCTAAATGATCTCTTTACTGTCACTATAATGTGATTTCAGGAAGAAGCCAAAGGAGATGTGTGTATTCGATTCACAGGCCTCAAGTATTTCTTCTTTATTATTATTTGTTTGTTTATGCGTTTATTGTCTATCTTTTCACTTAAGTGTGGGTTTCAAGACTTCCGGCCAAGATGGAGGCATAGACAGACATGCTGTGTCGCCCTCCACAACTAAGAAGAAATACAACTACCTCAAAACTAGAGAAAACCATAAGTTCCAGAAAACCAAGCTGCATGGAAGTCCAACAAAGATATAAAGATGAAATACTCATCCAGACAGATAGGAGAAGCAGAGTCAGGGCAGAGACAACACGGTGTGGTGGCGGCAGCAGTGGTAGCAGCGGCAGTCTGCTGGAAAGTGCAGTCACACATTTTAAAAAGTCAGGAGGGACACCTGAGGAGCACTCCCAGCACCAGACCAGACCACGCAGCTCAAAGTTCCAGCACCAGAGTAAATAAAGCCTAATTGCTTCTGACTGTGCAAATCAGTAGGGGTTGGGTCAGAGGAAGAAACAGGTGGTCTCTCAGCAGAGTCTGCTTGTTTAAAGGGCCCCCACAGCCCTAGAACTTCTGCACACCCACCTGCTCTGGGAACAACAGCCAGGGTGACAACTAGAGAGGCACCAGTTCCATACAAAGTACAAGAAGTGCCTGGAAAAGAGGCGAGTGCTGAGCAAGCAACACTGTTCCCTCTCAGACCCCTCTCCCACATACAGTACCACAACGCGGTGAAACAGGTTGCCCTCTACTGATGAAAAACTTAAGATTCTTCCCCTTAAATATAACAGGAGTGACAGCTCTACCTAAGACGCAGAGGAAAACAAACACAGGAGCCTGTCAAGATGAGGAGACAGAGAAGTATGGCCCAAAAGGGGAAACAGATCAAGGTTCCAGTGGGAAAACTAAGCGACGAGGAGACAGCCAACCTGACAAACAAGGAGAGAACCAACCTAACAGATACAGAGTTCAAAACACTGGTGATAAAGATGCTCACAAGCTTGACATATATGCTTAAGTATGGCAAATACATAAGGAAAGAATTGAAAGCTATGCTAAATGAAACGAAGGATAATTCACACAAAACCAATGGTGAAGGGAAGGAAACTGGGGTTCAAAACAATGATTTGGAATATAAGGAGTAAAACAAGAGTCAACCAGTACAGAATGGAGAAACAAAAATTGAAAAAAATGAGGAGAGGCTTAGGGACCTCTGGGACAACTTTAAATGTGCCAACATCCAAACCATAGGGGTACCAGAAGGAGAAGAGGAAGAGCAGGAAATTGAAAGCTTATGTAAAAAAAAAAAAATGAAGAAAAACTCCCCAAATTTGGCGAAGGAAATAGACATACAAGTCCAGGAGGCACAGAGAGTCCCAAACAAGCTAGACCTAAAAAGGACCACACCAAGAAACATCATAATTAAAATGCCAAAGGTTGAAGATAAAGAAAGACTATTAAAATTAGCAAGAGAAAAGAAGAGAGTTACCTACTAAACAGTGCCTGTAAGACTATCAGCTGACCTCTCAAAAGAAACTTTGCAGGTAAGAAGGGACTGGCAACAAGTATTCAAGGTGATGAAAAGCAAGGATTTACAACTAAGATTACTCTATCCAGCAAAGCTATCATTTAGAATGGAAGGGAAGATGAAGTGCTTCCCAGACAAGGTAAAGCTAAGAAGTTCATCATGATCAAGCCATTATTATATGAAATGTCAAAGGGACTTACTTAAGAAAAAGAAGATCAAAATTATGAACATTAAAATGACAACAAACTCACAACTATCAACAACTGATTCTAAAAAATAAGAACAAAATCCAACTAAGCAAACCAGAATAGGAACAGAATCATAGGTATGGGGATCATTTGGAGGGTTATCAGCTGGGAGGAGGGAGAGGGAGAAATGAGGAAATGGCGCAGGGATTAAGAAGCATATTTGGCGGACAGGAAGATGGCCACGGAGTAGGGACAGTGTTCTCAGCTCGCTCCTGTTAAGGAGAGACTCCAGGAACAAATGAGGAGAGGAGTGACTGAGTGAGTGTGGATCTCCGATAGCGTGAACAGGGAGGAGAGCGTGGGAGCAGTGTGGAGGGGAGTGGAGGGGTTTACCACACACTGCAGGCTGAGTCATTCCGGGACTCGGTGCATCTGCAATACCAAGCCGGAGAGCTCACTAGCTGAGAGCTGCTTGGTGGCTCCCCCTGCTAGGGGCACACTGATAAGTGAATTCTTGTAGGGAGTTAGGGAGAGGATTTGGCCGAAAAAGCCAGAGGAGGGAGAGAACAGTGAACAACCAGGACTGGGAGAAACTGTGTGATCTGAGTCTAGAGGAAAACCTCCTCAGCTGCAACCTCCGACCGAAAACTCGGCATCCCGGTCGCGCCCAGCACTTGTGCTAGGGCCCTACAGAACAAAGGGACGGTTTTGGAGCAAGGAGACCAGCCGCACAGAAAAGCTGCTGTGGAACTCCGGACCAGGGGAGAACTCCTGAGCAAGAGAAAAGTGCATGACCCCGGCGCTTTGAGCAATTGCGCTAGAATCCCACAGAACAAAAGGCGGGTTTGGGGCTAGGAGAGAAATAGGACATGCAGGGTGTATAAGTAGGGAAGAGAGCGGAGGCGGAGGTTCTGGAGTGGAGACAGTTTTAGGGCGGGGAGAAGGGCCTGCAGGGAAAGGCTGCTGCGGAGCTCCAGACTGGGGAGAACTCCTGGGTAGGAGAGAGCTGCGCTGACCAACCACACTAGAATCCTGCAGAACAAAGGGACGGTGCTGGGGCAGGAAGGGAGGTAGAGCATGCAGGCCTATACACAGGGAAGCCAGCGGAAGCTATAGCTCAGAATAGAGACAGTTTGGGGGCAAGGAGAAGAGCCCACGCGGGAAAGCCGCTGCAGAGCTCCAGACTAGGGGAGAGGCCCTGGGCAGGAAAGTGCCACTGGGCGCGGTCCTTTGACCGACTGTGCCAGAGTCCTGCAGAACAAAGGGACAGTCTTGAGACAGGGAGAGAGGTAGGGTGCGCAAGCATATAGACAGGGAAGAGAGCAGAAGCTGTAGCCTGGGAATAGAGACACGACTGGAGGCAGGGCGGGGATTGCTGGCAGGCACAGACTGGACCAGCATGGGGAAGGAGAAGCTGGACAAGCCTGAGGAGGGCTGAGGGTGCCTCAGGAGGAGACAACTAAACGCAGCTCACAGCAGAGCGGTGGTAGGCCCACGAAAAAAAGACTAGCAATCCCAGAATCAAGCAGAACCCTCCCACAGCCAGCCAACCAACCAGAAAAGATTTGAAACTCATGGAATTTTGAATAGGAGCGGACTCAAGAAGGAAGGAAGGAAAAACAAAAAAACAAACAAACCAAAAATACCCAGGGACTGTGCCTAAAAGTTGAATTGAGTTAAAATCCTCTCATTCTTTTATTTCTCACTCTCTCTAACTGCCCCGTCCGTCCTTTCTTATTCTCTCTCCTTTTCTCCCCTCCTCTTCCCTCCCTTCTCTCCCCTTAGCATATCTCCCCTGCATCCTATTCTCAGTTAATTTTTTAATTTTAAGTTCTCTCCCTTTCTCTCTCTCTCCTTTCTCTGCGCTAAGCACCTTCAATTTTATTAAATTTCTTTCTTTATTTTGTCCCCCTTCAGTCTACATTCGTTTTTCTTTCATCCCTTGCCCTTATTTTCCTTCTCTCCCTATAAATATTCTCTCTCTCTTTCTTTCTCTCTCCCTACTTCACTTTATATTCTAATCTTTTAATATTCAAATTATAATTCTAATCTATCCTCCTCTCCCTTCACCCTCCCATTCTTACCCCTTCTCTCTTTCCACCCCATCCCCTCACTTCTTTCTCTCCCTCTTGTATTTCTCTCCTTCATCCTATCTTTTGTCAACTCTTCAATTTCAATCTTTTTCTTCCTAATATCTCCTCTTCCTCTTGATTTTCTTCCCTCCTCTGTGTTCTTTCCCTCCCCCATCCTCTTGCTTTCCCGTCTCTTATTCCTCTCTCTGTATATTCTCTCTTTCTCTCTAGCTTGCAATTTTACATCATGTTTTAATCTCCTAATCTTTTTTTATAATATATAATTTTTAAAAAATTTTAATTCAGTCCCCCCTCTTCTTCCTCCCCTCCTTCTTTCGTTCTCTCTCCTACCCTTCTCTTCTCTACTTTCTCTCTCTCTCCTCTCTCTCTTCCTGTCTTGCTATTTTCTACTCTGTATTTTTATTCTTGAAAAATTCTTTCTCAATCTGTTTCCTACCTTCTAACCTCCTCAGCCCTCTCTTTCAAGTTCTGGCTGTCTGTCTGCCTGGATGTCTGTTGTGTCTATCCTCCCTCCCACGCTAATCATATAGCATATACCGATTATATAATCCTAATACTATACACTTCCACTTTCTCACTCCACACTGTAACCCTCTCCTCCTTTTCAAACATACAATGTAAATGTTAATTGCTGTCTTACATAACCTAGATCCCAATTGCTAATATTATTACTCTATCAACTTGCAGCTCAAAAATTACCCTTCCTTCATTTAAAACAACTCTTACTTGTTTCTCCTACGAAATAAGAGTCCCAATATCTCCACAAGTATATTAATACGGGCTCATTTGCAGCCTATAGTGAGATTGTGTTTGGGGGAGATATTGGAGGGTGTGGGTTTCTTGCCTGGGTTGTGTGATTATGTTTTAGCAGCACCTCCACAAAAGATCTCAAGACAAGGTGGGCAGAGTGACTCTCAATCAACTAACCAGAGAAAAAGACCCACCAAAGAGTAGCTGAAATACAACCAGACAGATAAAAGAAATAACATCAAGGACAACACAGACGGAGATCCAAGAGGGCGGAGGAGTAAGTGGAAGCTACACTAACCTCCTCCCAGGACCAGCCAGTGCTGACTCAGCCCCAGTACAGCAGACAGACCATTCCCCTCCAAGTGGCGTCAGCCTGAAGGGAAATAAAAGCCCTGCCTACAGGAATTAAGCTGCCACACCCACGGTCCTTAAGCCTGACGGCTAGTCACAGATTCAGTAGATTAACAACTAAAGAAGACAGACAAAGGCAGTAGATCACTGGAAGTCTCCAATAGGCCGCCTAGGGCCAGTCTGGTACATGATCTGATGCTACCAGAGGCAGATCCAGAAAGAGCAGATCATTCTAAGAAGCACCAACAAACAATAGGAATCACAAAAATGGGGAGACAGAGAAACAACCCCCCCATCAAAAGGAAAGGTAGAATCCCCAGAGAGAGTGCTAAATGAAATAGAGGGGAGCAAAATATCAGATACAGAATTCAAAACATGGATTATGGAGAAGCTGAATGAGCTCAGTGGAAACTACAAAGAACTCCAGGGAAACTACAAGGAACTCCAGAAAAACTACAAGGAACTCACAGAGAATTACACGGGCATGAGAAAGGACATAGAAGCTATCAATAAGAGCCAGGAGGAAATAAAGAATACGATCTCTGAATTGAAGAACACAGTAGAAGGAATTAAAAGCAGGCTAGAGGAAGCAGAAGATCGGATCAGCGAGCTGGAGGACAACGTACACAAAAACTCCCAGACAATGCAACAAAATAAAAAAAGACTGAACAAGACTGAAGAGGTTCTAAGACAGCTGCAGGACAACATGAAACGTAATAATATCCGTATCATAGGAATTCCAGAAGGAGAAGAAGAAGAACAAGGGATAGAAAACCTCTTTGAAAAACTAATGACAGAAAACTTCCCTCACATGAGGAGAGAAAGAGTCACGCAAGTCCAGGAAGCACAGAGGGTCCCAATGAAGATGAACCCCAACAGGCCCACCTCAAGACACATCATAATTAAAATGGCAACATTCAAAGACAAAGAGAGAATCCTAAAAGCAGCAAGAGAGAAACAACTAATAACATACAAGGGAGCTACAATAAGGCTATCATCAGATTTCTCAGCAGAAACACTACAAGCCAGAAGGGAATGGCAAAAAATATTCCAAGCAATGAAAAACAAAGGCCTACAATCTAGAATTCTATAACCAGCAAAGCTCTCATTCAAAATGGAGGGTGAAATAAGGAGCTTCCAAGACAAAAAAAGGCTAAAAGAATACATCTCCACCAAACCAGCAATGCAAGAGATGCTAAAGGGTCTGCTTTAAGAAGATAAAGAAACAGAGAGAGACAGAGAAGAACACGAGTACAAAGGGGAAAAATGACAATGAATAAGTACTTATCGGTAATAACCTTAAATGTAAATGGATTAAATGCTCCAATTAAAAGACATAGGGTAGCTGAATGGATTAGAAAGAATGACCCACATATATGCTGTCTACAAGAGACCCACCTTAGAACAAGAGATCTACACAGACTGAAAGTAAAGGGATGGAAAAAAGTATTTCAAGCAAATGGACATGAAAAAAAAAAAAGCCGGGGTAGCAATACTTATATCAGACAAAACAGATTTCACAGCAAAGTCCATAAAAAGAGACAAAGAAGGGCATTTCATAATACTTAAGGGAAAAATCCATCAAGAAGATATAACCCTTATAAATATATATGCACCCAACTTAGGAGCACCCAAATATGTAAGGAAAATTTTGAAAGACTCCAAGAAAGATATAGACAGCAACACACTCATAGTAGGGGACTTTAACACCCCATTACCAACAATGGACAGATCTTCGAAGCAAAGAAATACCAATGGACTTAGTCGATATATATAGAAGTTTTCACCCCAAAGAAGCAAAATATACATACTTCTCAAGTGCACATGGAACATTTTCAAAGATAGACCACATGGTAGGACACAAAACAAGTCTTAACAAATTCAAGAAAATTGAAATTATATCAAGCATCTTCTCAGATGACAATGGCTTAAAATTGGAAATCAACCTCAAGGAAAAAACTCAAAAACATACGAAATCATGAAGAATGAATAACATGCTATTAAATAATGAATGGGTTAACAATGACATCAAGGAAGAAATCAAAAAGTTTCTGGAAACTAATGATAATGAACACACAACAACCTAAAACCTATGGGATACAGCGAAAGCAGCCCTAAGAGGAAAGTTCATAGCAATACAGGCCTACCTAAAAAAACTAGAAGAATCTCTAATAAAAAAATTAACCCTACAGCTACAAGAACTAGAGGAAGAACAACAAGCAAAGCCCAGATCAAGTAGAAGGAAGGAAATCATCAAGATCAGAGCACAATTAAATGACATAGAGTCTAAACTAACAATTCAAAAGATCAACCAAAGTAGGCGCTGGTTCTTTGAAAAGATAAACAAAATTGACAAGCCTTTAACCAGGCTCATCAAGAAAAAAAGAGAGAGGACCCAAATAAATAAAATCAGAAACAAAAGAGGAGAAATCACAACTGATACAATAGAAACACAAAGGCTTATAAGAAATTATTATGAACAACCTAGAGGAAATGGACAAATTCCTGGAAACCTATAGTCTTCCCAAACTGAATCAAGAAGAAGCAGAAAGTCTGAATAGACCAATAACAGCTAGTGAAATTGAAGCAGTAATCAAAAAACTTTCAGCACACAAAAGCCCTGGACCGGATGGCTTCACAAGCGAATTCTACAAAACATTTAGGTAAGAACTAACTCCTATCCTCCTCGAACTATTCCAAAAGATACAAGAAGAGGGAAGACTCCCAAACTCATTCTATGAAGCCAGTATTATCGTAATCCCCAAACCAGGTCAAGACACAACAAAGAAAGAAAACTACAGGCCAATATCGCTGATGAACATAGATGCTAAAATCCTCAACAAAATATTGGCAAACCGGATCCAGCAACACATTAGAAAGATCATACACCACGATCAAGTAGGATTCATCCCAGGGATGCAAGGATGGTTTAATATTCGCAAATCAATAAATGTCATACACCACATAAACAAAATGAAAGACAAAAACCACATGATCATATCAATAGATGCAGAAAAAGCATTTGATAAAGTACAACACCCATTTATGATAAAAACTCTCAGCAAAATGGGAATAGAGGGAGCATACCTCAACATAATAAAGGCCATATATGAGAAACCTGAAGCCAACATCATACTCAATGGGCAAAAACTGAGAGCATTCCCCCTGAGATTGGGAACAAGACAAGGATGTCCGCTGTCCCCACTCCTATTCAACATAGTGTTGGAAGTTCTAGCCACGGCAATCAGACAAGGAAGAGAAATAAAAGGCATCCAAATTGGAAAAGAGGAAGTAAAACTGTAATTATTTGCAGATGACATGATAGTGTACATAGAAAACCCTATAGACTCCACCAAAAAACTACCCAACCTAATAAGTGAATTCAGCAAGATAGCAGGATACAAAGTCAATATTAAGAAATCAAAGGCATTTTTATACACCAGCAATAAAAACTCAGAGATAGAAACTGAAAGAAAAATTCAATTTACCATAGCAACAAGAAAAATAAAATACCTAGGAATAAACTTAACCAAGGAGGTAAAAGACCTGTACTCAGAAAACTACATAACACTGAAGAAAGAAAATAAAGAAGACACAAATAAATGGAAGCATATACCATGCTCATGGATGGGAAGAATCAACATCATTAAAATGTCCATACTACCCAAAGCAATTTATAGATTCAATGCAATCCCTATTAAAATACCAGCAACATATTTCACAGACCTAGAACAAATACTTCAAAAATTTATATGGAACCAAAAAAGAGCCCGAATAGCCACAGCAATTTTGAGGAAGAACACAGTAGAAGAAATCACAATACCTGATATCAAACTATACTACAAGGCCACGGTAATCAAAACAGTCTGGTACTGGCATAAAAACAGACATATAGATCAATGGAACAGAATAGAGAGCCCAGAAATAAACCCAGGTTTATATAGTCAACTAATATTTGACCAAGGGGGAAAGAACATCAAATGGAGTGAAAAGAGCCTCTTCAACAAATGGTGTTGGGAGAACTGGACAGGGACATGCAAAAAAATGAAACTAGACCACCAACTTACACCATACACCAGAATAAACTCAAAATGGATCAAAGACTTAAATGTAAGTCGTGATACCATAAAAGTCCTAGAGGAAAAAATAGGCAGGAAAATCTCAGATATCCCACGTAGCAACATTTTCACTGATATATCTCCTAAGGCAAGGGAAATAAAGGAAAGAATAAACAAATGAGACTACATCAAACTAAAATGTTTCTGCTCAGCTAAGAAAACATCAGCAAGATGAAAAGGAAACCAGCCATATGGGAAAATATATTCGCCAATGGCATCTCAGACAAGGGATTGATCTCCAAAATATATAAAGAACTCATGCGACTCGACACCAAGAAGACAGACAACCCAATTAAAAAATGTGCAAAGGACCTGAACAAACACTTCTCCAAAGAGGACATACAGAGGGCCCATAGACATATGAAAGTATGCTCAACATCACTAGCCATCAGAGAGATGCAAATAAAAACCACAATGAGATACCACCTCACACCAGTCAGAATGGCCATCATCAACAAATCAACAAACAACTTGTGCTAGAGAGGATGCAGAGAAATGGGAACCCTGGTGCATTGCTGGTGGGAATGCAAACTGGTGCAGCCACTATGGAAAACAGTGTGGAATTTCCTCAAAAAACTAAAAATGGAACTGCCTTTTGAACCAGCAATTCCATTGCTAGGATTATATCCGAAAAATCCTGAAACACCAATTCAAAATAACCTATGCACTCCAATGTTCATAGCAGCACTATTTACAATAGCCAAGTGCTGGAAACAACCTAAATGCCCATCTGTAGTTGAGTGGATCAAAAAACTGTGGTACATTTACACAATGGATTTCTATGTAGCAGAAAGAAAGAAGGAACTTCTACCATTTGCAAAAACATGGATGGAACTAGAGAGAATTATGCTTAGCGAAATAAGCCAGGCAACGAAAGAAAAATACCTTATGCTGTCACCTATTACAGGAAACTAATGAACAACACCAACAAATGAGCAAAATGGAACCAGAGCTATGTAAACAAGAAGTAGACTAACCGTAAACAGGGGGGAGGTGGGAGGGAGAGAAGAGGGTAAGAAGGGGAAGGGTCAAGTCAAAAAACATGTATAAATGACCCATGGACATGGGCAACTCAGTGGGGACTGAATGTGGGGGAAGGGAGGGGCATGGTGCAGGGAAGCAGGAGGGGGAAAAAAGTTAGACAACTGTAATGGAAAAACAAACAAAAATTTTTTTTTAGTGAGGGAAAAATGAAAATATGAAGAAGGGAAATGCCAGTTCAGTGAATATTAGGACAAGGATTTTCCTTCACGTTGTATATTTTTCTCCCTATTTGATCCGTCCAGAGTTTGGCATTCTAAAAAATTAAGTAATGACAGAAGTTTCTTTGCATAGAACTAATAAGACCAGTTGTTAATAGAGGTTCATTTTTTTTTCTTTTCTTTTTTTTTTTTGACCAAGTCTTTGACTGGAATGTCAAGCCTAAAGGAGACATACTTGGGCTCAGGTTGCTACCAAAAAGCCCTGAGGAACTGGGAATGACTTTCGAAGGTAATAAAAGCCCACGAGATAAAAGGCCTGGTACCATGGTTGGTTGTGCGGTCCACAGCAATCTTTCCAGGGAAGGAACGAAGGTTGTTTTCCTGAAAGATAGCTAGAAGGGACCTTAAGGCACAATGAAAAACCAGAAAGACTTGGAAAGGACAGGTGTGTACAGGCAAGGGTGAATGCCAGGCATGTGGTTCAGCTTCTGTGCTCTGAAGAGCCGACTGAGGGTCACCCTAAATGTTCCTTGGGTAAGTTCCAGCAAAGCAGAACTAAAGATCATAAGTAATCATTTGCTGCTCTTGTTATGTTTATGCAAATTAACAGAATAAATTAAAAATGGACTTATTGTAGTCCCTTTAAAGACAAGGAGGGTAATCTTAGGGAGAAAAATCATTATTCAAGGAAAATCACAATGATCAGTAGTGGACTATTAAGTAGGGCAACTAACCATCTTAAAAGTTTCTTCTCATTTAAAAAATTGTTTCCCTTGATAATTAAACCATGTCTGTGATATCATCAAAGATACTCAAGTTGCAGGCAAGTAGAATGTCAAGTGCCTTGCAACTGGATTTCTTTCCAATAAGACAGTCTTACAGATTTAGAGACTTGTTTGTTGGTTATGTTAAATAAATTAACATGTGTTTTCTGTTTTCAAAGGGCATAAGCCTATGACCGCATTACCTGAGCGATTGTCTGTATGCATAAGCCTCACTTAATCCTCTCTGCAACACTGCCTCCTGAGACTCAACGGTTTGTCTGAACTAAATGGCTGGGTTGGTGAAGAATGGGGTGGTCTGTGGGCTTCACTTTAAAACTGGTTTCTCTTTTCTATCCTAATGGCTTGGACAGAAAGGGCCCAGAGGTCTGAGAGGGGGGAAACCTAAACTATTTCCCTCAGCCCAAACTAAGTATAATGGGCAAAAGGATTTTGGACAGTTGTGATGTGCCTAGCACACCTTCCTCCAAATAAGCCCTTTTTTTCTTTTTTCTTTTTCTTTCTCCTAATGTGGAACATTGAAAAATTAATCTCTGCCTTTTGTCATCTAGTAGTTATGGATTGAATGATGTCTTTTAACCCTTTTCACCAAATCTGTTGCCCGCAGAACACAACAAGGATGCCAGCCTGTTAAACCAAGCACGCCGTTGTCCGGAGACAGCCAACTGACCTGGAATCTGCACGATCCTTCCCCATGTGGGTAGGCCACCCTCCCCTCCACACCCCCACTCTTATTAGGGTTTTCTGGACCCAAGGGTAGGTAGGACGACGACCATGTCCAGCTTGAAGCAGCTAGAGGAGCTTGAGACCTTTGCCCATTGTCCTTTACAAGATTACAAAGGGTCTTAATATCTGAGAGGGAGGGATAGTTATTTTTTACGAACCATGGGTATGGACTTGGGTGGGGGGATTGCTGGGGGAGGGAGATGCTGGGTGGAGGGGAGTAAAGGGGAGAAAATTGGAACTATTGTAACAATATAATCAATAAAATACATTTAAAAAGAATAATCGTATTTGGCAAATAAAAAATAGATAGGGTGAAGTTAAGAATAATATAGGAAAGGGTGAAGCCAAAGAACTTATATGCATGGCCCATGGACATGAACTAAGGGGAGTGGGATTGCTGGAGGGAAGGCGGGTACTTGGCAGAGGAGAGCAAAAGGGAAAAAAATTTGAAACTACTGTAACAACATAATCAATAAAATATATTTAAAAAAACATTCTAAAGGAAGGAACCCAGATATAAAAGGCTACATATTATAATATTCCATTTATATAAAATGTCCAGAACAGGTAAATCTATTGAGATGGAAAGTAGACACGTGGTTGCCCTGAATAATTAATAATAAATATGGGATTTTTTTAGGGTGATGAAAAAAAATGTGGGTTCCAGAATAACTTCTTTATTTTGTACATACCCAGCACCCAGAACAATTCAACAAATGACTGAATTAATTTGCTGGCAAAGGAAACTTGCTGTTTGATATCAATATGTTGGTAGAAGACTCAGGTGTCTTGAGTTTCCATCCAGTGCCCTTTCTTTTACAGCATGGGTGGGATGTGAGTGGTTTTGCTATCTAATGATACCTTACAAGTTATAAAGTGTTTTATATCTTACAAAGTGGTTTCAGGACCTTATCTCATTTGATCCTGACAACAGCCCATGGACCAGATAGAAAATTAATTATTGGTTCTAATATAGTTATGATCATTGCGAAGCAAGAACTATCCTGTGCCAAAGGAATCACCTACTTTGTTCCTGACTTTTCATCCCAGGCCACTGCCATTTGTCTTGCCCTTCCCATCACATCCTCTGCAAATGGGAGTATTAAAACTTGTCATCTCTTGCCCTGGCTGGTGTGGCTCAGTAGATTGAACTGAAAGGTCACCAGTTTGATTCCCAGTCAGAGCACATGCCTGGGTTGTGAGTCAAGTCCCCAGTTGGGGCATGTGAAAAGCAACCAATTGATTTATCTCTCGCACATCAATGTTTCTTTCCCTCTCTTTCTCCCTCCCTTCCCCTCTCTAAAAACAAATAAATAAAATCTTTAACAAAAAACAGGCTTATCATCTCTCAAATAAATAGTCTTCAAGAATCCAAAACCAGCTCTCTCATAAAGAGGAAATCAGGTACAGACAAGGATAATACAAATGTTTTTGAGCAAAGAGAATGTCTGAGTTTTATATGGTTGAAAAAGAAAAATAAAGAAGTGGGACTGTCCAAATTAGTAGAACATAGAGAGAAGGTTTGTACTGGGAGGGGGCTTGAATTCCGGAAGGAGAAGGAGTAAGTCCTGGAACTGAAGAGCAGTCTGTATACAGTGGGGAAAGAGGAGGGATGAAAATAACCATCTACTATAATCAGTAGACTCTCAAAAAATGAAACAAAAAACTATAATATAATCATAAAGGCAGTTACAAAATACTCTAGACATAAGGTTTTGTAAAACAATGACATCAAGAAGAGACCGAGCTCTAAGACAAGCTTGGTCTAAATTCTGCCTGAGGTCCGTGAGTGAAAAGTGAAATCAGGGTACAAGGTCTCCTTAAGAGAAACAAGACGTGACCTCAGAAATCACCCCAAGTACCAAGGGCACAGGTCACAGAAATTAAAGGCTGTAAAGGGCTCCACATTTTTCTTGAGCTACTTGCTGTCCTCTCTTGGAATCTGCCTGCCACCTTGTGGGTAGATAAGGTTATTACCTGTCTCCAAAGGCTGTGAAGCCCAGGCACCACAGAAGATATGGCCTCTGTTACTCACATGCAGCCAGAAACCTCTCAAAAGCAGAAATCTAAGGATGAGGAGTTGGCAAGGGGTCCACCTCCTTAACCTTGCATCAAATAAAAATGAGTTTTTGTGTACAAAGAGAATCAAGACATCTTATTAAGCTACAAAAACAGTTGCAGAAGAACATAAAGAAAACAGTATTGTCCATAATGTTAAAATAAGTATATAGAATAATAATAGCAGCTAAGTGTCCTGAGATCTTGGACATGTGAACACAGTGCTAATCCATCTGCATGCACTCTCTTTTTTTAAGTATATTTTATTGATTATGTTACAGTAGTCCCAATTTTTCCCCTTTGCTCCCCTCTTCCCAGTACCGCCCTTCCCTCCAGCAATCCCACCCCCCTTAGTTCATGTCCATGGGTCGTGCATATAAGTTCTTTGGCTTCACCCTTTCCTATATTATTCTTAACTTCCCCCTATCTATTTTTTATTTGCCAAATATGCTTCTTAATCCCTGCGCCATTTCCTCATTTCTCCCTCTCCCTCCTCCCAGCTGATAACCCTCCAAATGATTCCCGTACCTATGATTCTGTTCCTATTCTGGTTTGCTTAGTTGGATTTTGTTTTTATTTTTTAGATTCAGTTGTTGATAGTTGTGAGTTTGTTGTCATTTTAATGTTCATAATTTTGATCTTCTTTTTCTTAAGTAAGTCCCTTTGACATTTCATATAACAATGGCTTGACGATGATGAACTCCTTTAGCTTTACCTTATCTGGGAAGCACTTCATCTTCCCTTCCAATCTAAATGATAGCTTTGCTGGATAGAGTAATCTTGGCTGTAAGTCCTTGCTCTTCACCACCTTGAATACTTCTTTCCAGCCCTTTCTTACCTGCAAAGTTTCTTTTGAGAGGTCAGCTGATAGTCTTACAGGCACTGTTTAGTAGGTAACTCTTCTTTTCTCTTGTTACTTTTAATATTCTCTCTTTATCTTTAACCTTTGGTGTTTTAATTATGCTGTTTCTTGGTGTGGTTCTTTTTGGGTCTAGTTTGTTTGGGACTCCCTGTGCCTCCTGGACTTGTATGTCTATTTCCTTCACCAAATTTGGGGAGTTATCCTTCATTATGTTTTCACATAAGCTTTCAATTTCTTGCTCTTCCTCTTTTTCTGGCACCCCAATGATTTGGATGTCGGCACGTTTACCGTTGTCCCAGAGGTACCTAAGCCTCTCCTCACTTTTTTCAATTCTTGTTTCTTCATTCTGTACTGGTTGACTTTTTAAAAAAATTTTCTTATGTTTCAAATTATTGATTTGAACCCCAATTTCCTTCCCTTCACCATTGGTTTTGTGTGGATTTTCCTTCATTTCATTTAGCATAGCCTTCACTTCTTCCCTTATGTATTTGCCATAATTAAGCATATCTGTCAAGCCTGTGAGCATCTTTATCACCAGTGTTTTTAACTCTGTATCTGTTAGGTTGGCTATCTCCTCATCATTTAGTTCTTTCACTGGAACCTTGATCCTTTCCCCCTTTTGGGTCATACTTCTCTGTCTCCTCATCTTGACAGGCTCCTGTGTTTGTTTGCCTCTATGTCTTAGGTAAGACTGTCCCACCTGTCACATTTAAGGGGCAGAGCCTTAGGTATACATCAGTACAAGCCAACCCGTTTCACCGCGCTGTGGTGCTGTATGTGGGAGAGGGGTCTGAGAGGGAACAATGCCACTTGCTCAGCACTCACCCCCTTTCCAGGCACTTCTCCCACTTCTGTATGGGACTGGCACCTCTCTAGTTGTTGCCCTGGCTGTCGTTCCCAGGGTGGGTGGGTCTGTGGACGTTCTAGGACCATGGTGGCTCTTTAAACAAGCAAACTCTGCTGAGAGACTGGCAGTTTCTTCCTCTGCCCCAGCCCCCACTGGTTTGCTCAGTCAGAAGCAATGAGGCTTTACTGTCTCTGGCGCTGGGACCATGAGCTGTGCGGTCTGGTCTGGTGCTGGGAGTGCTCTCCAGGTGTCCCTCCAACTTTTTAAAACATGTGACTGTGCTTTCTGCTGTCCTCTCTGCCCCAGCTCCACCCCTTCTACCTGTCTGAATGAGTATTTCTTCTTTATGTCTTTGTTTGCTGGACTTCCATGCAGTCCGATTCTCTGGAACTTCTGGTTTTCTCTAGTTTTGAGGTAGTTGCATTCCTTCCTAGTTGTGGAGGGAGACACAGCACGTCTTTCTAGGCCTCTATCTTGACCAGAAGTTCTGCATGCACTCTTTAGTGACTCCAAAAGCACAGTGTCGATACTGTCATGACTTTTGTCTTTTTTACAAAAAGAAAAATTCAGACTTAGAGTGATTGTTAAATAACTTGCCCAATATCGCATAGCAAAAAAAGTGGCAGGGATAGGACTAGAACTGGGTCTATATGACTGTAGTCTGAACTCTCAGACATTGTCTTATACTGCCTCCCTAAGAAGAGCATAACATGCATATATGCAGGGGTGTCAACAGTGGTTATTTAGGGAGTTAGGGAAAGGGAAGGTAGGTCAATTTTCATCTTCTACCTACACAATTCTGTACTGTTTACATTTTCCCAATGAGTATATATTATTTCATAATAAAATATAAAGATTTATTTTAAGTAATAATTCTGCTCCCCAAAAACACACACAGAAAAAGAAAATTAAGTTACTCTGGCATTTAGACCATGTTTACTGAGCAATTACTATGTACTTTGTTGAGTGCTAAGCACTTCACATTCAAGACTTCACTAAACCCTCACAATCATGTCAGGTGGGAGGGTAGTCTCATTAACCCTCTTTACAGAAGAAAAACCTGAGGTTCAGAGAAGTCAATTGACCTCACCAAGGTTGCATAACAATACAAGAACTTGACTCAGGTCAGACTGGCTTCAGAGCCCATGATTTTACCTACTTTAGTATGCTAGTCGTGCAGGAATGATCCTGATGATAATAGTAGACGTTTAAGAGCCCCAGGCCTGTGCTTTCCATGCGTGATATCATCAAATCTCCATGGCAATCCCATATTATAGATGAGGAAACGGAGGCTCAGCAGTGAGGAAGTCACTTACTTGCCCAGGGTCAGCCAGCAGATGTGGGACTAGAACTCAATCAAACCGTAGCACTGGTATCCACCCAGTGGCTCAGACCAAAAATCAGTAGTTACCCTTGTCTCCCTCTCTTTTCTTTCTCTCCTCATGTCTAATCCATTAATTCCATTTGGTTCCAGCTTCCAAAATACATACAGTAGCCCTTCTCTATATCGCGGTTCACTGATCGTGGCCTCGCTGTATCGAGGGTTTTTAAAAAATATTATATTTAATTATTTATCACGGATTTTTTGCTATATCACATAATTTTGTGATACTGTATATGTATGTTGTTAACGTTACATCGGTTTAAGAGTGTAGAATATGTTTTAGAACATAAATAGTGTTTATAAAAGTGTGGAAAGTGTTAATAGGGACGTGGGAAAGGTTAATAAGGGACTGGGAATGGTTTATAAGTGTGTGGGAAGGGTTTATAAAGCTTTAAAATATATATAAATATTAAAATAAATGTAAGGTTCCTACTTCACAGATTTTCACCTTTCGTGGTGGGGGAGGGGGGTCCTAGAACTAATACCCGCAATAAATGAGGGAATACTGTACTCATTTCTCACTATCCTGCTACTTGCAGCCCCAGTGGAAGCTACCACCCTCTCTCATCAGGGCCACTATGAAGGATTCCTCACCAATCTCCATGCTTCCATTCCTGCCTCTTGGCCCCTATTCCATCTACTCTCTACACTGCAGTCAACGTGACCATTTTCAAATATCTTGCCAAATATCCTCTCATTCAATATTGATCAGGGTCTTGGGAGAGAATTAAGTCCTGCAAAGAATGGTATGAGTGACTGTTTTCCCACCTTTTCTGTTTGTTTTCTAGGTTTCTTATTTCTCTTTCTCTTTTCTTATACTCCCTGGGAGTTACTGAACATTTATTAAGATTCTATGTTGATTTATTTAAAATATTTTGAGTATTATAGCTTTACTTAATTATCTTAGTGATTGCTCTAGGTATTCCAATATATATGTAAATAATATTGACGTTTAACAATTTCTAGTGAAGTGTAGAAAACTTACCTTAATTGAGGTCCCTAGTGAACTATAGAAACCTTACTTTTATTGAGGTCCCTTTACTTTCCCCACTTCTTAAATATAGTTGTCATATTTCCTCCTTATATTTTCAATACCACATGAGATGGTGATATAATTTTTGCTTCAACAATCAAATATGATTTAAGAAACTCATGAAAGTTTGTATAGTTTTTTATATTTACACATATTTCTACCTATTCTGATGTTCTTTCTTTTCTAAAGTTCTAAGCTTTTCTGTAAAAATATTTCCTTTAGCCATTTTTCCCCCTTACTCCCCTCTACCCAGTACCCCCCACCCCCAGCAATCACACCCCACTTAGTTCATGTCCATGGGTTGTGCACATAAGTTCCCCGGCTTCACCCTTTCCTATATTATTTTTTAATTAATTAATTAATTAATGTTTTATAACAATAAAAAATAACAATTCCCTCCCTCAGACTTAAGACTCTTTATAATCTTATAAAGGACAATGGACGAAGGCCTCATTCTCCTCTAGCTGCTTCGAGCTGGACATGGTCGTCGTCCTACCTACCCTTGGGTCCAGAAAACCCTAATAATAGTGGGGGTGTGGAGGGGAGGGTGGCCTTTCCATATGGGGAAGGATCATGCAGACTCCAGGTCGGTTGGCTGTCCCCGGACAATGGTGTGCTTGGTTTAACAGGCTGGCATCCTTGTTGTGTTCTGGGGGCAACAGATTTGGCAACAGGGATAAAAGGCATCATTCAGTCCCTAACCACTAGATGACAAAAGGCAGGGATTAATTTTTCAATGTTCCACATTGGGGACAAAAAAGTTTCCTTTAGCCATTTTTTAAGAGTAGGTTTGCTAGCATAAAATTCTTTTAGTTTTTGTTTGTTTGATAGTGTCATGAATTCCCCTTCATTATTGAAGGATATTTTCACTGTTCACAAAATTCTGGGTTAAGAAATTTTTCCTGTCAGTACTTGAAAATGTTTTCACTTTCTTCTGTCCTTAGGATTTCATATAAGAAATATGCTATTATACAAATTGCTGTTCCCTATAATTAATGTGTTGTTTCTTTCTAGATGTCATCAATTTTTTTGTCTTTAGTTTTCAGTAATTTCATTATGATGTATCTTGGCATGGATTTCTTTGTATTTATTCTGTTTGGGAATTGTTCAGCTTCTTGAATCAGTAGGTTTATGTCTTTTCCCTAATTTGAGATGTTTCAAACATCGTTTTTTTCAAATACAAGCATGGAATTCCAGCCCCTCTAACACTACCCTCTCTCTTGTTGTTTGTGTCTAAGGTTCAAAAATATGTTGGTTTTGCTTTCTGTGATGTCCTGCCCTTACTCTCCTCCCTCACTTTAGTCTAAACCTCCTATTTCCATCATCCCTGCTCTCCCTATTCTGTATGATGTTGATTCCACTACAAACAATTTATGCTCAGTGTGGGGCCCTGTCTTAAAAGGAAACTGAGCATATCAATTCAGAGTTCATAAGAGCTACACTGTGCTATCCCTTTCAGCCCATCTTAATATACTTATATACTTTTTTTCTGATGTGGCTGCTGTTCTCCAGTTGTCCCATATCACTGCTTTCCTTGCTTTCTCCTGCACAGATGCTACTACTGTATGCAAGAGGTTTGTCTCCATACCTCAGATTCGGGGATTTGTGGGGACATTATGTTTTGTTTTGTTTTTTTTGCAAATTTGTCACTGATGTTTGATGCTTAGTTTTGTTTATTCAGAGAGACCAAACAACTTTGCAGCCACTGTTGTCATCTTCTCAGAATCCTCTCCCTCTATCCATTTTTTAAAATCTCCTATTGTCTATTCTTCTTTTTAAAGCCAGTGTGCTATTCTCTCTGCATTGTTTCTTCATGGATGAAGTGGCATCACATGTATTCACAAGTTATCCAAACAGAAGACAGAATTCGCATTTTGAGTAATGTCTGATTTAAGCCATCCCTCCTACAATTTAGGTGACAAGAATTGCAGTAAGAAAAAAATTGTTTAGCTAATCTTTTGGGACCAATAGTATATAAGAATGAGAAGTGCTTTTCAAAGTTTAAATTTCTATAATGACATTGACATTTTACATTTAGACATAATAAAAATAAATATGCATGCAGTTAAAACAAACATATAAAACTCTTGCCATTTGAGACCAAGAGATCATTCTTTTCTATGGATGCTTTTGTACTTTTTTTTCAATGAGAGACATGGTGGTCTCTAGTTTATAATGAATAGAGATTAAAATAAGTATGAAAATCATCTTTTAAAATGACATAGGAGCCCTGACTGGTGTGGCTCAGTGGGTCACTGGTTCAATCTCCGGTCAAGGCACATACCTAGGTTGCTGACTTGGTCCCTAGTAAGGGCTTATACAAGAGACAACCAGTCAATGTTTCTCTCGCACATCAGTGTTTCTCTCCATCTGTTTCTCCCTCCCTTCCCCTCTCTCTAGAAATAAATAAATATTAATAAATATTTAAATGAAATAAAAATGTGCTTATGAAGAAATTAATATATTTGTGATTGAGAATAAAGGATAATTCAAAATCCCTGATTAAAGAAGCCCATTCTTTTCTTTCAGAAATGCTCAATTTTCTATTGGTGATCAAACCTAAATAATAAAAAAAAAACTTATTTGGCAAAGGATACTAATATGGCTTTATTATGAATAATAACAGCCCTGGCTGGTTTGGCTCAGTGGATTGAGCGTCGGCCTGCGAGCTAAGTGTCGCTGGTTCGATCTTCCAGTCAGGGCACATCAGAGAAGGAAAACTCTGACTCCAAAAACCTCCACTGCCTTGCGGCATACCTCTTCAGGGGAAAGGCTAAGGGAGTAAACCCCGACAGAAAATCCGGAGCCGGAGTCCCTAAGGCGGTTTGACATTGTAGTCAACACCGGCAACTCCTGCGGCGCACCTGAAGCCAAGCTGTATTGACTCCATCTTTCCCTTGGGCCCTTCAGCTGCGAAGAGAGGGGGGGTCTGCTGCATGGGCAACAGCAGACCCTCCATATCACCCTGCCCAGGCTCTGTAGCTTCAGCTTCACTGGAGAGGACACTCCAGCGTCATCGCAAGATGTCGATTCAACACGGGAGGAGACAGATACCGTGTCACTCCCGAGTCGGACTGCACAACCATTCTCGACGGTGCAGATAGACTCTTAAGAAGCTACACCATTGTCTCTCGAGACGGACGGCTGCCGACGACTAGCTAATACCATTCTTTCTCTAATACAATAGGAGACGACCTAATTCATTACATGCAATGGATGCCTTAGAGTGTTAGGGCTTAATTCTCCCCAAGAACTAGGTGCAAATGGCTACAAAAGTTTCCTGTCACACTTCAGCTATCAATGACCATAGCCTACTAGGCCCTTGTGACTTGCCAGCCACCACACCTCTAGCTCTGCAGGCTCATTTTCTACTAACCTTTTTCTGAACACAAGAGCTCACTTTTGTGCATTTATAGAAGCCTCATTCCTGCCTCAGGACTTTTGCAAAGGCTGTCCCTTCTGCCTGGACCCCTTGTCCTCAGGGCTTCTAGGGCCAGCTCCCTCTGTTAGTCATTCAGATTTCAGCTCAAATGCTACCAGCTCAGAGAAGCCCTCTCAGACACCTTAATTACAGTTACACTGCCGACACCTGCTGTTCCGCTGCCTGTTTTATTTCTTTTACAGCACTTATTTATCATGACCTGAAAGTGACTTCTGTGTTCACTTACTTAATTTGTATCTTCCCACTCACAGCTGAACACCACAGGGCTGTTCTATTTTATTCATAGCTTAATTCTCAAAAACCAGAAGAAAGCTTTTCACGGGGAAGCAATCTGTAAAATTTATTTGGAGAATTTATCAGACATTTATTTTGTGCCAATCACTGGACAAAGAGCTTTGTGATCCTTCTATCACTTCCAACACTGTCCAATGGAAATAATATAAGCCACTTAAAATTTTCTAATAGCCACACTAAAAGAAATAAAAAGATACTTAAAAAGTAAAGAGAAACAGATTAAATCCACATTAATAATATTTTATTTAATCCCAATATGTTCAAAGTATTATCTTCTCATCAATTGATTTCAAAAGAAAAGTTTAACTTTTTTTTCTTTCTCTTCAATCCCCGCTGTCTTCCTTCTGGATCCAGAATAATTCAGTGGTGCCTCAAAGTTTGGGATTTGCAGGCTTTCACTTCAGGCCAAAGCTTCCATGCCGCCAAACTGCAGCTCGGCTTTCCTGCCTTTTCTTTCTATGTCTCAGTGTACATGCGCCGTGAGGGGCTGCACTGTGAGGAAACAGGAGGTAGTCCTTCAGTGAGGCCTTAAAATGCCTTTCTGTGTAGGTGCCCAGTTAAGCAGACGTGTTAAGGGGCGTGATGGCAGGGTGCTTAACGAGAAGTGGGTAGGAAACAGCCAAGAAGGGACTCCAGAACCAGGGAGCATGCACAGGTGCTGTGACCGGAAGTGCATGAGGAAAGATATAAAGTGACATGTGCAACTTTGGAGGCAGAGGTGGCCCTCCTGAGAAAAAGCCAGGGGACCCAGATCACGAAGCTCGAAGCTCGCAGCTCGCCGTCCTGCCCTGGCCGTCCAGCTGAGGGAGCTAGAAGAGGAGTAAGCTCTGGTGTTTGAAGCCAAGTTGGAGCTGGAAATTGACTTCTCCACTGAGGACATAAGAACTCTTGAGTTTGGGAGGAGGATTTATTCCTGGGCAGGGTCTTTGTGGAGAGGAAGTTGGGCTTCCTTGGGATCAAGAGAAACCTTGGGAGGTTTCTTTGAGTTGTATTGAGAAATGGTCAATGCCCAAGTAAAATGTGTTATCAAAAAATGTACCATATTTTAAAAGTTTACATTGAATGAGTTATACAGAAACATACCCAGGGCAATATTGTTTTGCACAAAACTTCATTTACAAGAAATAACGAGGTGGACTGGTAATGGGACATAACTTTTAAGTGTATAGTGAATGAGACTTCGATTTCTCAATCCAGTCATCCTGCCTCTGTAGCTCTCTGAAAAATCCCAATTGGAGGTAATTTAAGGAGTTTAAAGTTAGTTTTCCTGGCTCCTGAGAATAAGCTGTAAGGGATATTTGTGATAAATGGAGGTCTTGAGAGATCTTTCATCAGGTCATCAGTGCTGGAGGGACATGGATCCCTGGTGCTCCATTGGAAATGAGTAAAGAGGAGTGCTGTGTGTAGAAAGTGAGATTTGTCATGGTTGGGGAGGTTTGTCATTCTGGCTGAGACTGTCACAGTGACCATATGACCACATGTCATGTCAGGAAAGCAGAGCATCACGTGAGAGGTGCTGGGAGATTTTAAAGTAGAGTTCCTTGCCCATGGGAGAATAATATAAAAGGAGATTCATGCTATGGGAGATGCTATTGTAGGGCCAGGGTTGTGTGATATGTTGGAGAGGGAGCCCTTTGAAGGGAAGTTATTGTTTAGCAGTCTCTGGTGGAGGCTGGATTGTGCATATCCAGATGTAGACTTAGGTCCTTCATTCAATTCACAAATGTTTATTGACTGTCTACTCTGTGTCAGGTACTATGTACTAAGAATATAGTGGGAGAAAAGAGTTCCCTTCTTCATAGGACTGACCTTCTAGACCATTTGTATCTAATAGAAATAGAATTGGAGCCACATATATAATTTAAAATTTTCCAGTAGCCAATTTTTGAAAAAGAAAGAAGAAACAGGTGAAATTAATTTAAAATTTTAATGTATTTTATTTAACCCAACATATCTAAAACATTATTTCAAAATGTAATGTAAAGATCTTGGTGAGGTGTATATGCTCTTTTTCTTTTATTTTTGCAATGTCTTTAAAATGTGGTGTGTGTGTTTTACACTTGCCCTGTACCCCAGTTATGATTAATCACATTTAAGGTGCTCAATAGCCACATATGGCTCATCGCTACTATATTGGACAGTGCAGCTCTAAAGTGCTGTAAAGAAAACAAATTAACAGAGATGTTTCTTGTAGTGATAAATGCTATGACAAAAAAATACAGCAGGGTTAGAAGATCTAAAAGGCAGGTGATGTTTTAGGTAGGATGGTCAGACTGGGAAGGTCTCACTGAGGATGTGTCATCTCAAGAGACTTGAAGGAAGTGAGGGAGCAAGGGAAGGAGGGAATGAATTGTGCAGGCAGAGAGCAAGCTTGGCTTGTTTGAGGAGTCCCAAGGAAGTTAGATGGCTGAACCAAAGTAGGCAAGGTAGTTGAGGAAGGTAGGAGCTGGGGCCTGTGGTAAAGTCTATAGGGTTTTGTTCTGGAAGTAATTGGAAATCATTGAAGGTTTGAGAGTGGAAAGACTGCGTGATCTGGCCTAACATAAAAAGGAGGCTTTCAGAGCTCCTGGGAAATATCAAGGTATCCGTGGGTGACGGATGTGAAAGAGGTCAGTTGCAGTAGGGAACACTGAGGAACATTACCTCAAGTCACCAGATGGTGGGGGGACTCAGGTTTCCATGAGGAACAAGGAATGTGGGGGCTTTGTTAGTGGGAGAGGACTGAGGGCTTTTTATTTGTTTGGGTTGTCACTGGTTTGGGGAGGAGCACCCAGGAATGTTATCGTAGGTTCATATCTTTTGGGTGTTAGGAAATGCAGGGGGAGGTTTTAATAGGAAGATAGTCATCAAGAGCAATGTGTTGTGTTCACAGGAGCGTCTGAGGATATTTCGCCATTTGAAGTGCTCGGGCTGCCTCCGCAGTGCCCTTGTTTGTAATGAACCAGGCTCTCAGGAAGGACTGTATTTAGGAGGTCGCATAAAGAGTGGCATGTCAGTCACAGAATTCCCTCATGGCTGAATGGCTTTGGGCAGGTTAAAATTAAGGTGTCTTTATTATTGTTGCTTTAAAACATTTTACTATGAAATATTTCAAACATACATAAAAATATGAGAAACAATACTAACAAAGCCTAGGGTACACATCCCCCGACTTTATTCATTGCAACATTTTGACCTATTTGTTTCAAACTTGTTTTAAGAACTAAAAACATTACAGATATAGTGTGGCTTTGCATGTTTTCAAACTTTATATAAATGGCTTCACACTATAGGAATCATCTTGTGACTTGGTTTTTTCACTTAACATGTTTTTCAGACTCAGTCTGGTTCATACATGTAACTATCTCATTTTCATTGCTGGACACCTACCATCCCACTAGATGGATATACCATATTTTATTTTTCCATTCTCTAATTGGTGGGCATTTTGGTGGTTTCCATCTTTGAGCCATTGCAAGCATTGCTGCTGCGAAAATCATTATATCTACCTCTTTTGTGTATATATGCAAGAGTTTCTAGTGTATTCCTAGGACAATAGTTGCTGGGGTGCACATATCCACAACCTTGTACTTCAATCCTGGTTTTATCATTCAGGAATCTGATGAGAAACTTAAGTGGCAAAGTTAAATGCAGCCATGCTTTATCCCTTTGAGTTTTATTTTCACTTTCTGTAAAATGAACATGATAATAGTAGCTACTTCATAAAGTTGTAAGAATTAAATAAGAACATGAATGTAAAGTACTTAACACAATATCTTACACATGATAGGTGCTCAGTACCTGGGAGCTTTTAGGTCTTTGGGAGACAGGAAAGTAAAATGGTTAAAAGCTCACTCAGGCTTTGGAGTACTCTCATATAAGAGAATCTGGGTGTAAAGCCTGGCTCTGCTCCTTCCCCCCTGGATGCCTTTGGGAAATCACTTCACTTCTCTGAGCTTCAGTTTTCTCATCCATTATAAGAGAGCAAATGAGTGTAATTGTGAATATCTGTTCTCTATTTAAGAATCTCTCCAGGTCATGATCTGACTGGAGTTATATAGCATAATCATAACAGCTACCATTTGCAAATATGAATAAAATTAGGCTAACATTTATTGTTTCCTAGCTCCTATAAAGTATTGGTATTATTCTCACTTTACAAATGATGAAATTGAGGCCCTGACAGAATGGCCACCTGGGGGTCACATTGTTAATATAGTGGCAGGAACAGAATTTAAAACCAGATCTGGCTGATTTAAAACGTGTATTCTAACCACTAGGATACTTCTTTAAGTGACTCAACAGTTTCCTATCATTCTCAGCAATGGTTTCCAAACCTTTTTGAAGAAATGGAAGCATTTTGTCCAGCAAAATCTTACATCGAACCCCACTTTATAAAGCAAATGAAGTTAGAATTCCTCCAGTTAAAACAAGAGTAGTGGCTCTGCCAAGTTCTGGCTGTGTGAACCTAAACAAATTGCTTCATCTCTCTGAGATTCAGTTTCTCATTTGTTAAATGGGGTTAAGGATGCCAACCTAATAGCATTGTTATGTGGATCAACTGAGATAATATATGCAAAGCATTTGGCATAAAGCCTGGCTTATGATAAGAACCAAGTAAGAGTGATTGTTGTTGCAATTGTGGCTGTGGTTGTTAGCACCATCGGGACTCTCTTCACTGACCACAGGATGGAGTGGAAACTTCTCAGCTTCGTATTCATGGCCCTCCAACATCTGACCAAACCTGCATTTCTAGCCTTCAACACCTACGTTGTATCAAGCTGAGTTAGGTCCCCAATCCAGTTTCCTGCACTACTAGTTCTGTGTTTATGCTCACTGGGGGCACCCCCTTTGTCCTCTCTCTTGAGCCAAAAGTATGAACGTATGTTTTTTAAAAAATTATTTAAAACTTTCATTATGGAAACTTTCAAAATATACGAAAGTAAAAAGCTAGATTAAAGAACCCTCATGTATCTAGCTTTAGTAAATTCTGACCTTATTTCTTATATATACCCCAATCTACTCACCCCACTAGATTATTTTGAAGCAAATCCTAGTTTGTCATTTCATCTGTAAATTCATCTATATTCCTTTTGTAAACACATAACTACAGTACCATTTTCACATCTTAAAAAATGAATATTTTTTAATGTCAATCTGTCAGTGTTCAAATATTCTTCACCTCATAAATTTTTTTTTAGTTGATTTGTTCAAATCAGGATACAGATAAGATCTATACATTGCAATTAAGCAATATGATCCTTAAATTTGTTCTTATCTTTAAGTTTCTACTCTACCCCCTTTTTTTCCTTCTTCAATATTTTGTTGAAGAAACTAGGCCATTAGTCCTTGAAAATTTCCCATGGAAAATGCCGAGGTGGTTTGGATAATTTCTTCTCCCTGGACCCTTTAACAGGTTCCTCTGTACCTTCCCCTCATCCCCTGCAAACTGACAGATCTAGATTCTAGAGGTTTAATCAGATTTGGGGTTAACATTTGGCAAGAATACTTCATAGGTGGTGACCTGTGCCTTGTCTGGTCTCTTAGTATTGGGTGCATCCATGGGTTCACAGAGTGTCAGTCTGTTCCACCAAGTAGAATGGACTGGAATGCGCATGTGTGAGCAATGACTGCACTGTACTAGTCATCGGAGGCAGTAGGTGCCATTGAATGAGCACATGTGCTGTGTGGCTGTCACATTCAAAATGACCAAGCCAGTAGAGCAACAAGTCTGCATCAGATTTTGCATTAATCTTGAACATTTTTCTGCTTTCGGGGACAAAGCAATGAGTGCAGCACAGATAAAAGTGTGGCACAAACGCTTCAAAGATTCTTTAATGGTCAAGAATCCATTGAAAGCGATCCACATTCCGGACAGCCTGCAACAAGCAGAACACCTGAGAATGTTCAACATGTATGGGTTGCAATCAATATCTAGGGATTCCAAAAACTACTGTGTCAAGATTTTGATGCAGAGTTTTTCAGTGAAACATCAAGTCACCCAGGTGACTCAGCCACTCTACAGCCCAAATTTGGCACCCCATGACTTCTGGCTTTTACCAAAACTAAATTACCTTTGAAAAGGAAGAGATTTCACACCGTTGATGAGATTCAGGAAAATACAATTGGGAAACTGATGGTGACTCCAACAAAGGATTTTGCGGAGTGTTTTGAACAGTGGAAGAGACGTTGAGAAAACTGTGTGTGGTTGCAACGTGCCTACTTTGAAGGGGACTGAGTCATCATTGTCCTATGTACAATGTTCTTGTATCTTCTATCTTCTTCAAGAAATGTCTCTTTTTCATAGTATATGGCTGTATACTTTCTGGACACACCTCGTTTGTATAAAGTGTATTTTGATGGGGTACAGGACACACTACCCCAAAACATGATGACTTGGCATGTTGAATATTTCAAGCTGAAGGAGTTTGAGAAAATAGATGCAGGAATGACTCTCTGACCTTCCCCTCAAGCAGGCCATAAGACCCTCAGGTCAGAAGTGCCCTCTTCAGCCTGAGTAAAGGAACATTTTTGTCTCCAAGACTGAGGAACTCCCAAGAGGAATGTGAAAGAACAGGCCTTGCTAAATTTCCCATAGTTTACTACATTGAGCTCATATCCTTTTGGTTCTGTCACATTTTTTCATGACTTTCCACTCTTCACCAAAAGTAGCACAAAAACATACATATTAACCTCTTCTTCAGGTCTTCATTTCCTTCTAAAGGCACCCATGTCCCATAAAACATATTAAATACATTTATGTGCTTTTCTCTTGTTAATCTTGATGCTGGAAATCAAGGCTCCTAAACTGAGGCATGTTCTCATGCCTCTCGGCCCAGGTGTTCTATGACCCGAGCTGGCGAGCTGGACTCACTAGTGCCGACAGTCTTTGACTGATCAGGCCTCAGGGTTTCAAGACATTCTGTGACTTAAAAGGAATCTTGCTGAGTACTCCATCTTCCCTGATGTTGACAAGGAAACCAAACAAAGCCGAGCACAGGTAGTGCTGGTAGTGCTTAACCTTGTGTGCTTTCTGTTAATGTTTAAGGAACACTGTATCCATTCCCATAGTCTTAAGAGAATAGATGATTGAATTCCTGTTTTTTGTTTTTGATAGGAATCATTCTTTATAGTTTATGTATTAACCTCCTTTTGTTGTAATCCCAAGTAAGTAATCGTATATTGTAATTAATATTGGAATGTGCCTGTGAGCTCATTCTTTACCCTCCCTATTGATTTCTATACTTGTAAAACTCAATAGAAGGAGAGGTCTTTGCGCCGCTCGCTGCTGACCTGCCAGAGCGTGCGGCAGCCCTCCAACTGACTCATTCTCCTTGCTGGAATTACTTCCACACCCTCGCCACATTTAATACAACATAATCTATCTTTTGTTACAGAGAACCTGCTAAGAACCTAGAAAAGTAGAAGGAAAAGATACTTTTCCCTCTCCTACAATATACTTAAGGAAAAACTAAAAGCACTAACAGTAGAATCTTCCTCCTCCATTTTCCCCAACAGTGTAACTACTATCCTGAATTTTGCATTAGTCATTCTCTGGCTTTCCTTTTCTCAGTGGTTCTCAGGCTCTAGTACATCAGAATCACCTAGAGGGCTTGTTAAAACATAGATTATTGGGTGCTGCCATTTCTGATTCAGTACGTCTTCTAAGTTTCTTTTTTCTTTTTTTGTATATTTTATTGATTAATTTGTTACAATAGTTCCAATTTTTCCCCCTTCCCCCAGTAATCTCCCCCCCCCACCAGTCCACACCCATGGCCCATGTATACAAGCCCTCTGGCTTTACCCTTTCCCATATTCTTCTTTTTTTAAAAAAATCGATTAATTAATTTTTTATAACAATGAAAAATAACAATCCCCCCCTCAGACTTAAGATCCTTTATAATCTTATAAATGACAGTGGGCGAAGGCCTCGTGCTCCTCTAGCTGCTTCAAGCTGGACATGGTCATCGTCCTACCTACCTTCGGTACAGAAATCTCTAATAAGAGTGGGGGTGTGGAAGGGAGGGTGGCCTTCCCACCTGGGGAAGGATCTTGCAGACTCCAGGTCAGTTGGCTGTCCCTGGACCACAGCATGTTTGGTTTAACAGGCTGGTGTCCTTGTTGTATTCTAGTTCAGCCAAACCGTTGAGTCTCAGGAGGCAGCAATGCAGACAGGATTAAGTGAGGCCTATACGTACAGACAATCACTCAGGTAATGAGATCATAGGCTTATGCCCTATGAAAACAGAACACACGTGTTAATTTATGCAATATAACCTACAAACCAGTCTCTATATCTGCAAGACTCTCTTATTGGAAAGACATTCAGTTGCAAGGCATTTGACATTCTTCTTGCCTGTAAATTAAGCATCTTTGATGATGTCGCAGACCTAGTTTAACTTTCAAATGAAAGCAAACTTTAAGTGAAAATAAACTTTAAAGATAGTTAGCTGCACTACTTAATAGTCTACCACTGAGCATTATGGTTTTCTTGAATCGTGGTTTTTCTCCTTAAGGTTACCCTCCTTGTCATTAAAGGAACCACATTAAGTCCAGTTTTAACTTATCCTGCTCATTTGCATTAACACAACAAGAACAGCAAATAATCACATATGATCTTTACATCTGCTTTGCTGGAATTTACACAAGGAACCTCCAGGCTGACTTTCAGTCTGCCCTTCAGGGCACAGGAGCTGAGCCACATATCTTGCCTGTAAACACCTGTTTTTTCCAAGTCCTTCAGGTTTTCAATTGTGCCTTAAGGTCCCTTCTAGCCATCTTTCAGGAAAGCAACCTTCGTTCCTTCCCTGGAAAGATCACCATGGACCGCACAACCAACCAAGGTACCAGGCCTTTTTCCTTGTGGGCTTTTATTACCTTCGAAAGTCAATCCCAGTTCCTCAGGGCTTTTTGGTAACAACCAGAGCCCAGGCATGCCTCCTTTAGGCATGACATTCCAGTCAAAGTCATGATCAACAAAACCTCTGTTAACAACTGGTCTTATTAGTTTTATGCAAAGAACCTTATGTCATTGCTTACTTCATCAGAATGCCAAATTCTGGAGGGATCCGGTAGAGGGGAAAATATACAATGTGAAGAAAAATCCTTGTCCTTCTAATAATCACTAAAATTGCATTTCTATATTTTACACCTTCTTTTGTTCACTGTCCTACATGTGAGGTCTTGGGGGGAGCGGTTGCTGGCTCATTTATCAGTCCATCTTGCTTTCATTTTTCTCCCCCCACTAAAAATTTTTGTTTGTTTGTTTTTCTATTACAGTAGTCCCACTTTTTTCCCTATTGCTTACCTGTCCCCTGCCCACCCCTTCTCCCAGAGTCAGTCACCACCCAGTTGTCCATGTCCATGGGTCATTTATACATGTTCTTTGACTAGACCCTACCCCTTCTTACCCTCTTCTCTCCCTCCTCCCTCCCCCCTTGTCACTATTAGTCTACTCCTTGTTCACATACCTCTGGTTCAATTTTGCTCATTTGTTTGTGTTGTTCATTAGTCTCCTGTATCAGGTGATAGCATAAGGTATTTTTCTTTCATTGCCTGGCTTATTTGCTAAGCATAATTCTCTCTAGTCCCATCCATGCTGTTGCAAATGGTAGAAGTTCCTTCTTTCTTTCTGCTACATAGAACTCCATTGGGTACATGTACCACAGTTTTTTGATCCACTCATCCACAGTGGGCACTTAGGTTGTTCCCAGCACTTGGCTATTGTAAATAGTGCTGCTATGAACATAGGGGTGCATAGGTTATTTTGAATTGGCGTTTCAGGATTCTTTGGGTATAATCCTAGCAATGGAATCGCTGGTTCAAAAGGCAGTTCCATTTTTAGTTTTTTGAGGAAATTCCATACTGTTTTCCATAGTAGCTGCACCAGCCTGCATTCCCACCAGCAGTGCACTAGGGTTCCCTTTTCTTCGCATCCTCGTCAGCACATGTTGTTTGTTGATTTGTTGATGATGACCATTCTGACTGGTGTGAGGTGGTATTTCATTGTGGGGTTTTTTTAATGTATATTTTATTGATTATATTGTTACAATAGTTCCAATTTTTTGCCCTTTGCTCCCCTCGGCCCAGCACCCCCCTCTTCCAGAAATCCCCCCCAAGTCCATGCCCATGGGTCGCACATACAAGCTCTCCCACTTCACCCTTTTATATATTCTTCTTCTTTTTTAAAAATAATTAATTAATTACTTTAACAATAAAAAATAGCAATCCCTCCCTCTCAGACTTAAGACCCTTTGTAATCTTATAAATGACAATGGGCGACGCTCTGAAGCTCCTCTAGCTGCTTCAAGCTGGACATGGTCATCGTCCTACCTACACTTGGGTCCAGAAATCCCTAATAAGAGTGGGGGTGTGGAGGGGAGGGTGGTCTTCCCATCATTGTGGTTTCTATTTGTATCTCTCTGGCAGCTAGTGATGTTGAGCATTCTTTCATATGTCTATGGACCCTCTGTATGTCCTCTTTGGAGAAGTGTTTGTTCAGGTCCTTTGCCCATTTTTTAATTGGGTTGTCTGTCTTCTTGGTGTTGAGTCATATAAGTTCTTTATATATTTTGGAGATCAATCTCTTGTCCGAGGTATCATTGGCAAATATATTTTCCCATATGGGTGGTTCCCTTTTCATCTTGCTCATGTTTTCTTTTGCTGAGAAGAAACTCTTTAGTTTGATGTAGTCCCATTTGTTTATTCTTTTCTTTATTTCCCTTGCCATAGGAGATATATCAGTGAAAATTTGCTATGAGGGATATCTGAAATTTTCCTGCCGATGTTTTCCTCTAGGACTTTTATGGTGCTGCAGCTTACATTTAAGTCTTTGATCCATCTTGAGTTTATTCTGGTGTATGGTATAAGTTGGTGGTCTAGTTTCATTTTTTGCATGTCCCTGTCCAGTTCTCCCAACACCATTTGTTGAAGAGGCTCTTTTCACTCCATTTTACATTCCTCCCCCCTCTGTCAAATATTAGTTGACCATATAGACCTGGGTTTATTTCTGGGCTCTCTATTCTGTACTATTGATGTAGATTTCTGTTCTTATGCCAGTACCAGACTGTTTTGATTACTGTGGCCTTGTAGTATAGTTTGGTATCAGGTATTGTGATTCCTCCTACTGTGTTCTTCCTCAAGATTGCTGTGGATATTTGAGGCATTTTTTTTTTATTTCATATAAATTTTTGAAATATTTATTCTAGGTCTGTGAAATATGTCATTGGTATTTTAATAGGGATTGCATTGAATCTATAAATTGCTTTGGGTAGTATGGACATTTTAATAATGTTGATTCTTACCATCCATGAACATGGTATATGCTTCCATTTACTTGTATCTTTTTAAATTTCTTTCTTCAGTGTTATGTAGTTTTCTGAGTACAGGTCTTTTACCTCCTTGGTTAAGTTTATGCCTAAGTACTTTTTTTTATTTTTATTTTTTTTTTGGTTCTATAGTAACTGGGATTTTTTTCTAGTTTCTATCTCTGATATTTTATTGTTGGTGTACAGAAATGAGGTCTTCGAAGTTTCCATGTGTTGCTACTGCTGATCCCAGGATGACACTTTGAGAACCACTGCTTTACCTCAGAGGTAGTCTTGATTTCTGTATGATGACTCTGGTGCTTCCCCAAAACCTAGCTACTTCATAAATGTGTCTTAAGAACCTCCCTCATTTTTTCTCTACTTCATTTCCTATTACCCAATTTGTGAGTATTTAATCTTTGCTATATATTTTAATTGATTTTGGCATTTTACCAGTCTCCATTTTTTCTTTTTCTATTCATGATCCCATTTATAACTTGCTTCTCATTTGTGTATGTGTCTATCTATTATTGTTAGTTAACCAGAAGGAAGGGTATGAGCAACATTTACATGTCTTAGTCATCTAGTCTGCAAGCTCTTTGAAAGCAGGAACCAAGTGAAGGGGCTCAGAATATGCCACCCCAAAATATGCCACTTTGGCACATTGATGATTTTGAGCTGAAGGCACTTGAGACACAGAGGATGTAAGGAGGTCTCTGTCCTCCCCCTTTCTACCTAAAGGCAGGTCATAACATTTTTCTTGAGAAAAGAGCCTTCCCTGCACCAAGAAGAGAAGAAAAATCTAATCACCAGAGTCTGGGAATCAACTCAGGTTTGTATAAACAAATCTACTAAAATAACCCTGGTCTGTCATTAGTTTCACCCATATGCTTCCTAGTCAATGTTTCACAGTTTATTGCCCCTAGTTCAAGCCCCTTTGTGTTGTCACATCCCCACAATCTGTTGTTCTTTATATTAGGAAGAATATAAGCTTTGGGGCTTAACAGCTTCTTTGAGACTTTATTTTTCTTTGGAACACTCTAATGTACATGTAAAAATATTAAATAAATTTGTATGCTTTCTTCTGTTAATCTGTCTTATGTCAGTTTACTTCTTAAACCAGCCATAGAACTTAAGAGAGCAACTGTGACTCATATTTAAGCCAATCACAGGTCCATTATTCTCTGATTCTCCCAGTTTTCAAGAGAAACTGAAAATAATCCCAACTAATTCAACATTTTAAGACACAGAGCAGGCACACAGAGGACACAGAGATTCCATGAAGAGAAGTCTTCAGGAACTGAAACTGAATTCATTTCATGTTTGAAGACCTTTGCAATGCATGGATATACGGATGGATGGATGGGGAGTTGAGTGACTGAGTGACTGAGTAAATAATGAATCTGGGTTATTGTGGCAGCTCTTTGGGAGAATAGAAGAAACAAGTTATTGTTCAGTACCTACTACATATCTGGCCTTGTGCAAGGAGCTGACCTTAGCTCATTTGACCTTCACAACACCACAAGGTCATTATTATCATTCTTGTTTATTTCTACAGATGAAGAAATTGTTGCCTAGAAAGGCCCAGGGTCACACCGCTAGTTTTCTTTATTTATAACCTACCTAATTTAGAAAAATACAAAAGGATTTCAGATGGACTCATATGATTTAAGCTGGATCCTCAGCCTGGGATTCCAGATAGCTGTTATACCAAATTGTCACCACCAAGAGAATCAGGTTCTCAAAAGGCAAGAGGTGGAGGGCGACAGTAGTTTTGGAGTCAGTTTGATTCCTTGGGCATCTTACCAAGCAACTCACAGCTCCACACTCCTCAAGGATGTCAGCCAGTACTAAAGAGCTAAGACACAAGGGGTCTCTTGCCATCTTGATAGGCCCCTCCCACTTCTTTCTATCTTACTACCCTCTCAGAATTCAAGATTTTTGCCTACCAGCCTTGGAGTCCACTCCATCTTAAGTCCTTTCTAGAGCCCAGTAGGATGAGAGATGGAGATACAGGAGCTATTTGGTTGGAAAATATTTTATTGGAATTATTGAGCCAAGAAAGAGTGATTGTAGGATGGTGATCAGATCCCACATTAGCCCCCTCTTCCACTGGGTATCAGCAGTGCTGGGTCTTGAAGGGAACGGTCACTGGGCATCAGGAGTTGCACTCCTCAATCCTTTCAGCTAGAAGGAGAGAGAGTATGGTCAGATTGGGGACCCCTGGGTGCAGGGACCTGGAGTCCTCCATAAGGAAGCCCAAGATGGGGTGGGGCACTGATGGAAAGGAATCTCTGTGCCAGTCTAAGTCCCCATTCTCTAACTTTTATAGCTGAGATTTTCCTTAACTTTGGTGAGAAGAAAGTTTATCCTTCTTTCACTGTCCAGACTGTCCCTCCCAGATCCTCTGTTTCTTCCCCCACCCCCAAGCTCCTTTTCCTCTTAACACTTACTACCTCTTACCTTAGGAAAGGCATCCCAATTGAGGAAAGGAAGCTTCCTTTTGATAGTCTGAGGTAGAAAAAGAGAATGAGAGCTATGTTACATGTCAGGTGAGCATGGATCAGTAAGCACTCACTGAGTGAGCTCTCTGCAGAGGTGATGGTGTTGTTTTATAATTAGTAAAAGTTAATAATTTCTGTGCCCTTGTTCTGTGTCTGCCTTGTACTAACTGCTTTACAGGCATAATTTTGTTTGGTGTTCATAGAACCTTTTGATGCATGTACTGTGATCATCCCCACATCACAAATGAGGACGCTGAGGCTCAGAGAACTGAAGACATTTCCATGAGGGCACATAACAAGTGTGTGCAGAATCATGTGATGCAAGCTCTAGTTACAGCATTGTCACTAACTTAGCCTTCTAAGTTTGGGTAAGCCACCCAACTTAGGACCTCAGTTTCTTCCTAGAGGATGAGGGGGTTCAAATAAACTCTTGACTGATTAAGGTTTTCCTTTTCTGGAATTGTCTTTGTGGCCCTCACTGCCATGTTAGGAAAATAAGGTATAGCCATGACGGGCTCCCGGGGAAACTTTCTTTGCTGGACAGCATCCAAGCTCAGCAGTTTCTCCCTCCTAGAACTCAGGAAAAAACCCAGAGGGTTAGAACTAGTACGAGTTGCCACTACCCTGGATGGACTGCAAACAGTCAAGGAGAATAAGGAGTGCCCAGGCACTTACCTCGAAGAGGGCATGCCAGTTCAGGAATTCCTCATTCTTAAAAGCCTGTGGGGAGAGGGAGACCAGAAGAGGGTCAGTTCCAGGGGAGTACAGAGCTTCGCCCCTACCCCTCTGGAAAAGATGAAGGAACCATGGCAGTTTTGCAAGCTATCTACTAAGGCATTGATCTTTCTGATGTGGGTATTTATGGAGGAAGCCCTGCAAAATTATACTTACAGATCGTAACTTGTCGATGTTCAGGAACTGGGTGTTAAAGGCCTAGGCAAAGAAGCAAGATATTAGAAAAGGTGCTAAGGAGCATGAAGATGAAGAGATAGGGACAAACTCATGGCTGGAGTATTGGAAAATGGGTGTTTACCTCAGGTCCTTTTGCATAATTACCAATGGTGGTTTCTTCCTGGAAAGGGAAGGGGAGAAAGGAGCCAAATGATCACATGACAGCAAATCCCTCTTCCCAAACCCTCCCAATCAGCTCTGCCTTCCTCCACAGGCCAGTCCCTGAGCATATAGCCCATTCTCCACATGGGGCCCCAATTAACCCAGTCTGTTCCAGCAAGGCAGATAGCTTACGGATGTACAAGGTGAAGGGAAGGATATTTGTAAGATAGAGAAGTGAAAAACCTAGACTGCATCAGGTGGAAAGGGTGGAGAAAGAGGACTCCTCCCAAGAAAAACAAGCTAGTAATTGTTCCACATTTGCCTTGGGATGTTCCTGAGACACCCATGCTTAACACAGAGAGCTGGGTGGTGGAGATTAGCTAGCCAGTAGAAGCCAAGCTGCTGAAGTGCTTGGCCTGCCTTGAATTGATTAAAGTTGGTTTGCTTTGTGACTTTATTGCCACCAAAGTCCCAGCTTCTGTTTTCCTCCTCCACTTGGCAACTCCCCCAGGCCTCAGTGCAGCCCATCTTGTCATTCTCCCAACTTGCCCAGCTTCATTGTTTCTTATTCCTTTCTTTCCACAACGAAGGTCACAAACAGGTAGCTTACAGGCTAGACCCAAATGTTTAGACCTCATAGGCTTTTTTAAATTTTAAATTAAACATTTTTAATTAGTAATAATTCATAGATCAGATTTCCAGCTACTCCTGAAAATTTTTAAACTCTGGCCACACTGGGTACATTCTCCCACTTTGCAGCAGTCAGACTGTCCCCTTTTAAATAGGGTAGTTTGCTCCATCTCCCCGGAGGCCCCACTAGCCCTCTTGCTCACTGACATCACTTGCTTGGATCCTAAGCAATTGAATTTGTGACCTTTGTCATAGACTTTTAAGTCCAGCATGCACATTCTCCCTCCACCTTGGGATAAGATGGGGATAGAGAGGCCTCAGGGTTCCTCCTGGCTAGAGACTGACTCATAAGGATTTTTGCTGTGGCTTAGGTTTAGAGATAGTAGGGAGCTTCCAGTCACCTGGAAGCTGTTGCCAGAGATACAAATGAAGCAAAGGTGAAGAAAAACCCAGACAACCAGCCTTCACCCCTGTCTCCTCCCAGGATTCAGTTGTCCAGCCTCTGTAGTTGAGATTTTCCTTAACTTTGGTGAAAAAAAGGAAGAAGGTGTATCCTCCTTTCACTGTCCTCACTCTCCCTCACAGATCCTCTGCTTCTTCCCCCATTCCCAACCTCCTTATCCTTACCCACCCCATACTTCACCATCCCTTCCAGAAATAAAATCATCTCCATCCCTACAGATATTCCTAGGAATGTTTTGTTTCCTTCCTCCTTTCTTTCCTTTCTTAGAGCACCAGCTTTTCACTCAACCCCTGATAATATTCAAAAATAAGAACCACTTATCCAGGAATGGACAGAAGGTAAAGAAATTGAAGAGTAAGTGAGGTAATAAGTGTAAGAAATAGAGAATCCAGGTGATGTGCTCACCTTAGAACTACCCAGGGCAGCCCCCTGAGCAGAGTGGAGCGCCAGAAGAGAGAGAAGAACCACAGCAGAAAGGACTGGGATCTTCATGGTGTCAAGGTTGGGGTGCTCTGAGGCGGGGCCTCACTGCTTGCCCTTTATATTCCTAGGGAGGCAGATGTGAGCAGAAATGGGGTCCCCACCCCACTGACTCACCCCCAGATCCTGTCGCCCACCCCTGGGGCTCTGGGAGGGGAGGTGTGGACTGTTCCCCATTTACCTTGGATTTCTCAATTCACATTCTGCCCTAGGCAATAGGAAGGTGAGGTGGCAATGGGATTCTTCATGCAAATGGAGCTGGGATGGAGACAGGTTGGACCTGTCTCTCCAGGGGATTGGCAGTGGCACCCAAGCACCTTTCCTTTTGTCTGTCTCTTTTCCTTATATCCTTCATTCCTCTCTTATAATTCAAGCCTTTTTTCACCCTACCCAGTTCTGTCTAAACTCCTTAGACTGGCATTGAAGACCTTCCACACTCTGGTCTCAACCTGCCTTTCTAACTTTTTCTTCCTACACTGCCTTTGCACATTCCTCACATTCTGGCCAAACTAGACTCCAAACTGAATATACTCTTCTTTTTCTTCCTCCAGCCATTTTCCCATGCTGTTCCATATTCCTAAAATGTCCTTCTCTCATCTCCAATTCTCAGAACCCAACAGCCATCATGGGTGAAGTTTTCTGATTTCTCCCATCATCCCCCATCCCCTCGCCCCCACACATTTTGCCCTTCTCAGGATTGCTATGTCAATTCATTTGTATCTATCTGACATTGCACCTAGAGTAACTTATTTTCTTCTTATTTTCCTCCTAGAACATTAAGTTCCTTGAGGTCAGGAACTACAATATATCTTAAGCACCTCTATATCCCTCAAGCACTGTGCCTTACGCAGAGTACAGGTGAGCCAACATTTGTTAGATTGGATGTGTTAGAATTCAAGCATTCTTCCACCAAGCTGTACCCTTTCCTCCTTTGTGATGGACCCCTCCCATTATCCAACTTCATTGTTTATTTATTTATTATTTTTCTATTACAGTTATCCCACTTTTTCCCCTATTGCTCCCCCCAACCCCACCCACCGCTTCTCCCACAGTCAATCCCCACCCCATTTTCCATGTGCATGGGTCATTTATACTAGTTCCTCGACTAGACCCTTCCCCTTGTTACTCCCCTTCTTCCCCTCCCTTCTACCCCCTTGGTCACTCAACTTCTCATCTTTTACTCTTAGGCCTTCAGAGAGACAACTGTTTTGAGCAAAGACAAGGAATAGAAAAAAAAATGCAAAACAGGTCTTAGAGATACCCAATTGGAGATGGGATCTAAGTCCTGAACTTTGAATGCCTACTTCATCTCATTGACTTATCCCACCCTCCACTTCACTCCCCCAGCTTAGGAGTTGTATCACCTCAAAGTGACAAAACATCCTAATCAAGCAACCCTCTCCACAATGAAGTTCAGGTGGCCCAACTGGTTCCTGGTGTAATAGGGAGGTGCTGGAACATGAACTAGTGCTACCAGGACAAAGCAAGACCTTATTTAAGAGTGGGCCACTTTACCCAACCTGATGCAATGCACACTAGATGGCAGTCCTAGAGTGGGAGGGCTGCAGTCATTCCTGAACAATCTTTATAAACCCCAGAAGCACTTCAGTTCAATTCTCATGCTGCCCCCACACTCCAGTCCCTGATATCTTGTCCCTCTTTAGACTTAGGAAACCGCCTCTGTTTTCAAAATGACATCTCCCTCTTTTCAGAGATGGAGTCAATGCTTGAGGGACACTCAGTAAGCACAGATGACCTGTGACAGTGGGTGCCATGTGCGGTTGGTGCTACTGCAGAAGACAAGTGAAAAACAAATGACTGCAGTGAGTGGAGTGCCTCCCAAAACATTTTCTGGAGGACATAAGTTTTTATATGTAATGAATTCTCACTACTTAATTAACAGTGACTGAAAGAGCTTATTAACCACCATTCTATCAGCATAGAGTCAACTCCAAGAGCAAAAGGAATGAAGAATAGAACTGCTATTGTAAAATCAACTGTAATTAGACATGATAATGCAGGAATACTTTGGCATATACAGCAACAGATGATCCCAACACCATCTATTTGTCTCTGGAGTTCTTTAGCAACCAACTGACTTCCCTGTTTTCCTCTCCACCTAATACTAATGCTGCTAATAATAATGTTAGCCAATTATTGATGTCTTACTATGTGGCAGCCTTGTGCTGAGTGCTCTAAGGGCATGATCTCATTGAAATATCAGTGATCCTGAGAGGTAGGTACTGCAAGTATTCACATTCTTTTGGTAGGGGAACCATAGCATATAGAGGTTAAGTAATTTACCCAACTCACACAGACAATGTGTGGCAAGGCCAGTGTTCAAACCCCAGGATTCCAGAGCCTGCATCTGTATTGCCTCTTTCCTATACAGTGGAGTAGTATCCTACAAAGGGCTTCAGCCAGCCCATATACTGCCTTGTGTGAATTAGACCCATGACTTGAGAACTGGGGTGGCAGGCTGCGTTTAGTTCCCATTAGCCTCCTTGCCCAGGTGTCCTTTGGGTGTGCAGCCCGCACAGCCACAGGTGTCAGCTCTGATCAAATGTGTATTAATTTCACTGAATTAAATGTTATATTGGCAAGATGAAAAGAGAGCGAGCTAAGAGATTAGTGGCACTCAGTGACCATATGCCCTAGAATGAATCTGCAATTGCCTTAGTTTCCAGATGCCTCATGTAGTATGAAAATCTTGCCACACCAAGTAGGTATTTAAAGATATTCCTAGTTCTAGTTCTAGTGTTTAAAGATAGGTACTTTTTTATAATGCCTTTAAACACAAACCAGCTATTTCATGTGCACAACCAAAGAAATTCTGTTCTTATGCTGGAGAAAAAACTGACTGCTAGATTTATGATTGGTTTCCATTTGGTACATTCTTGGTGGAATTTCAAGGGCAGTTGTGTGACTTATGCTGTAAGTGCTAACTAGTTTCTCTCTCCAAGCTCCTCACCCTTCCCCCATCTATACTGTCTCAGAGAGTCTGTGTTTTCTGAATGTCCAGTGTCCAGTGTCCAGTGTCCAGTGATCAGGCAGGTAGGAGAACTGTCACTGGGAGAACATCCCAGCATTTTGGGTAATGGATGGCAGGAAAATCAGCCTGGCATTCAGCATTGCTTTGGATGGATTGCAGAGCTCTGTGGCTCTGCATCAACCCATTTCTAAGTCTGGTTGATCTACTAGTTCCCTTTCTGAGCATACCAGTAAACCCCTGTTTTCCCACAGACCTGCCCCGACCCCACTGCAGATCTGTCAGAACTTGAGTATGGGTAGAAGGTGAGGCCCAGCCCTGATTGCTACATTAAAAACACACCTCAGTGTTGGGAGCTGGCCTCCTGGGTTCAGGGAAGGAATGGGGGATTTGAAGCAATGCCCACTGGGGCCTCAGGGCCTTGGTGAACACTGAGATGACAAGCTTTGGAGAGAAAGGGGGCCAGGTTGTGGAGCATTGGGGTATGTGGCGTATTGGGAGACAGAGCTCAGGGTATTCCTGTCCCATCCTTTCCACCCTCTGCCAGTGTTATTATCACACTCAAGAAATCAGTCACATTGCCCAGCAGGTCTGGTTTAGTCCTTGCCACCTACCCTCTCTCCCTGTGTACCCTTTGCTTGAACTTCTCTCAGAAAGACTTCCTGTACTGATCCAACTTAATTATGCTCCCTCCTTTGATTCTCTAATTCATGAATATTAATCAAACAGCCACTTTGACTTTTGGTGCTGGGAATTGAAGATGGACATGGTACTATTATGTGGAGCTTATGTCTGATAGCGGAAACAGACCACAATCTAACAAAAAATTAGGAAACAAGATAATTTCAGAAAATGACTAATTCTGTGAAGAAATTTAAATAAGGTAATGATAATGATTATGTAAGTATTCTTGGCTAAGCTGGTTTGGGGAAGTACATTTGAATTTAGACCTAAAGCTCCAAACTTGTGAAGATTTTGGGTTCCAAGGGCAGATAACAGCAGTGTGCCCCAAGGGTGTTTCCCAGCAGGTCTGGGGTGACATTGGAGAGGGAGGCCAGAGCCAGATAACCCTGAGCCATGGTGAGGAGTTGGGATTTTATTTTAGGGCTAATGAAAAGCTCGTGGAGGATTCTGAGCAGGAGAACCTCCCTTGCCATCATGAGAGAATGAATTTTAGGGGAAAACATGAAAGGACATTGGGAAGTTGCTTCAATGGTCCAAGCAGAAGAAAGTCTTTTACACAACAGGGCCTTAGCCTGCTTCAGGCGTACTTTGAACTTTAAAGGGCTGCTTTCAGCCCTGAGAGTCCAGAGCCATGTTGAGCACCTCAGCTTCTCCCTCAATTCCTCAGAGACTGGCTGCAGGAGACCTGAGTTCCAGCTAGTTCTGAAGTTTCACCCACGGTCCAGGGATGCTAGCTGTCAGTCAGCCAGGAAGATTGAGTGTTGACCCTGGGACAGCTGTGTTCTCCCCTCTGTGGCCACAAGGAGGTGCTGCAAGGCCATCCCTATACAGTTGAAACCCAAGACAAATGTACAAAGCAATAGTCCCAATTCAGGGACATAAGTGAGAAGAGGATGCAGAGCAAAGGAGTAGTCTCCCACTCTCCTGGTCAGATGGATTTGGCTGAGTCGGTTTCCCAAATTCCATTTTAGGCATGGTTTCTTTCATTTATTTATCGATATTTGAGGCCTATCCGGCCTGTGCCAGGCCCTTTGCTATGCACTGAGGTTGGAGCAGTGACCAAGGGAGGCAGGTCATATCCTCAGAAAACTTGCAGTCTCACAGGGAGTCACTTGAGCTAGCAGGATGTTTTATGCCCTCCCTTCACTTCCTGTGTCCTTGCAGGGATGTCAGGGATGAGTGATGAGGGCTCCTTTGGCTCAGAGACTCTATCTAGAGACTCTCCAGCCCTGTCTTTGGGGTTCCTGGGCTTATGGTAAGCCTGAGCTCAATCTGTGCCCAGAATCTCCACTTGTCTCATTGGTACATTGGTGGAGTACAAGTGTTCTGCTGCCCCTCTGCATCCTGGAGATACAGGGCCGCTGCATGTGAGAAGATGCTGGATGAGCCACTCCCCCGTCTTCCTAAACATGTCAACCCAATCATCCCCTTATCCATCCTTCAGTTCATTATGAGGCCAAGGCATGTCCTGCACCCACCCCTTGCTCTTGTTCTTGCCCTCTCCCTGACCCTCTGGGACTCGTCTCCTTTCTTCGAACAGGCTCTTTACTCCCACTTTCTCATTTGAATAGCTCCCTCATTGCTATTTCAGACCAGCAAAACACCTATGGCTGCTTTAAGGGCAGTAAGCATGGTATTCATGTAGGTTGGGCAAAGATCATTTTTTACAGATGGGGAAGCTGAGACCCAATGAGATCAGCTAGCTACTTCTTGTCATGACTACCCATGTCTTATCTCTCTCAGCCTATTAGCCTCAGGAGGAAGGCAGATTATCTGGCCCTAAATCACTCTTAAATCCTCCCTGATCCAGGCCATCAGTATAGTAATAAAGAAGCCTTAGAGTAACAAGATTCATGTTTTATTTCCACAGAGAAATTCAAAAGTGGGAAGTTTCTCCTGAAGGATTGTCGGTGACATCAGGTCACAAATGGAATAGGTAGAGAAAGTGACTGGTTTATTCGAGGAGACTGGTGGTCAAGGAGATACCACAGGGAGTGGGAAGAGACAAGGGTCCCCAACCTAAAAAGAGCAGGTGTCAACACCCAGACCAGGCCTAGCACAGAGGGAGAGCTGGGGGAGGGGCGCAGTCAGGCTCTTCGAAGACTGAAATTTTTCAGGGCCTCAGGCATGACTGGGGATAGTTTTCTAGAAGAAAAGAAAAGAGCAAATGATAGCAACCAGGTATCTTTTCATCCAGTTTCTGCCCTCCCATAGGTCCTTTGTGTCTTACCTATTTCACCTGCCATCCCCTCACTTTTGCTGTTCCCTAAAACAGGTTGTATTGTTCTGCCAAATTAAGCTATTACCTCACCCCACTGGAACTCAATTCTTCTTCTTGCCTCTGACCCTTTGCACCTGAAAGGCTCACCTCTCTACAGTTCCCCCGCACAATTCCTCTCCTGGTCCCTCTCCTTAGCCTAGTGCGCCATTCTTCTCCTCCTACCTGTCCCTGCGTAGTCCCACTCCATCAGGCCTTCACTCGGCACTGAGGAGCTTTCAGAGTAGGTCATGTCTTATGAGTTTTTCTTTACACCCCCACACTGGGCTCCCCTCCTCAGTACCTTTAGAGCAGCCACCCAGAGCAAAGGCAAGAACACGATTCCAGTCCTGCCCCTGGGTGGCCGTGCCTCAGCTCCTGGATGAAGCCGAGCAGAGCTCACTCTAACACTCACCTACCAAAACTTCACCCACTGCAGCAGGCCAGGTTGCACCCGGGAAGCCTGCAGGACAGGGAGAATGTCTGAGTAGACATCACACTGTCCCCTGCACCTCTGGCCTCAGACCCCTTCTCTCACAAGCTGGATTTTCTTTGCCCCAGTACTTACCGAGGAAGAAACTGTGACTCCCCCCTGTAAAGAGAAGATCAGGGTAGGTGTTGTAGGGACTACAGTGACCTCTCTGGACTCTGCCATGTCCTTAGAGCTCAGAAAGAGCCCAGTGGAAGGGGCAGGCTCAAACCAAGTTATCTCAAAGGTCCTTTGGTCTGAATATGGACATTCAGTCATGAAATGTTTTTCACAGCAGAGCTTATCATCCTAAATACATTTTACCCAAGATGATACTGAATGTCATCCCTTAGCACACACTACCCACAGTGACTGAACGAGAATAGGTAGGTCTCCCTCTGTCTATGAGGTGGATGGAAGTTGGCCACAAATAAGTGGCAAAGTGGATACACACAGGTAGTATGAACTGCCTCTTCACCTCCTGTCAGCAGAGAGTTTCTGATCCCTCAGTGGAAGGCCTCTCCACGAGGGCAAGACTTTATTGTTCTGAGAAGTGGAGGGAATACCACCTGTTTTTGCTTCACCAGCCCAATTAGTATTTGGCACATTTATTTACTAAATTTATAAGATTGCTTTCTTTGCAACCGAATACAACAAAATTCTCAAATGTTTTTCCTTTTATTTCCTTTGTGGACTGGAGCATTTATTTCCCACCAACCAAGAGTTCTTAGGCTCTCCTCCTCCTCATGTACCCCCAGCACCCCCAAAGGTCAGCAGGTAAAGAGGCAGAGAACAGACACTACAAAGGAAGACTGTTTGTTCTGTTGCATTTCATGTGATTTTTCTGAGGAGCATGTATTTCTCTTTCAGAGAATAGTGGTTCCCAATTTTCTCCATGATGTAACTGCTGCTTTCTTGTAATCTTATCTGAGTGCGAGTGTGAAAAGCCTTGAACCTTCTAGCTAACCCACATAGAGGACCTTGGCAGCGAAAGCCTCCCTTCCTTCCTTCCATGCAGATACCCCAGTGGGAAAACAGGAGAGTTGCCAAGTCTTACCTTAGTGGAGATCTTGGCTGAGTACTGCCCACTAGAGGCAGTAGGATATGCCTGCTGATTATAATTGTTCTGTGGAAGAAAGCAGAAGTCAGTGGGTAGTGGGTGGGGACAGGGCAGCACAGAAGGGATGAAGCATTTTGCTCTGGAATAAACACCCTACCTCCCTGCCCTGGCTGGACATTTCTCAAAGCCCCTGCCTTCTCCCTTCCTGGTGTCATGTGTTTTCTAGAATCTCCTTCTACCCCCAGCCCACATCCTTGCTTCTTTATGAAACTAGCCCAAATGGCTCTGCCTCCTTCCTTCTCCCAATTCAAGTGTTACATGGGAGTGAGGGAAGGAGACCAAGGAAAGAAGTGAGGTCTAAATCAGGTGGTCACATGGCAGATATCTTACCTTAGAAGTTACAGCTGGTGTCTCTGGCCATCCTGAACCAGGCTGAGAAAATTACAAAGCAAAGGAGTGAAGGAGGAGAATTTCAGATTTTTTAAAAATTTATTTATTTTTAGAGAGAGGAGGAGGGAGGCAGAAAGAGAGAGAAACATCAATGTGTGGTTGCCTCTCACACACCCCCAACTGGGGACCTGGCCCACAACCCAGGCATGTGCCCTGACTGGGAATTGAACCGAGGACCCTTTGGTTGACAGGCCGGCACTCAATCCACTGAGCCACATCAGCCAGGGCAGAAGGAGTATTTCAGATTCCAGACTGAGGAACAAGATTGAGAAGGACCGAGAGCTTCTGAGATCACTGTGAGGGCAGAGACTTACCTGACCAGCACTGCCTGCCCTCTTCTGGAGTGATGATGATGCATTGGCACCCTGTAAGGAAGACGGACCTACAGTTAAGAGTGTCTCCATGGTCCTTCAGGCCTTGCCAGACTTTTGAGACTCCAACATCCTGCTGCCTAAGCTCTGCCCTCCATTCAGAGCACCAGCATTCCACCCGCTCCATCCCACCCTTCTCAGGGGTCCATGACAAGTGCTGCCTACAGACAAGACAGTGAGCCTGGAAGAAACTCATGGCCCAGATAGTTATAGGCAGATTTCTACACTCAGTGTTAGAGAACTGAGTTTAGCAACACCATCCCCATCCAGGCACCTGGAACATTGGCATGCTGACCTGAGACCAAGCTAGAATGGCAAATGTGGGGTTCCCACACAGGCCCCTCAGCCCAAGCCCACCTTTTGCTGATACCGAACCCTGCCTCCTTCATAGATACTTTTATCCCTGTTCACAAATGCTGTTCCCACAAAGGCAAAATGAAGTGTATAATGTTAGCTCAGGGTCAAAGAGAAAGAAAAGGGAGAAATACAAGGAAGCAGATGAAGGTACTTAAGACATACCATAGATGCACTTGCCACCTCCCCTCTCCCAACTGTGGCAAGAGGAAATGCCTAAGCAGTGGGAGAGAAGTTGGTTTCTTCCATCATCACTTCTCTACTAGGAACACCATCACCACCACCTCTCACACACTCAGGGTTAGGATGTTCTTCTTAACTCTCACTTAACTCTACCTTTTTCTCACCTGACACTAAATGTTAACCCTACTCTGAGCCCTAACACTGAGATCATAAACTGGTTGACCACAGGCCTCCAGACATTTTTTACTTGGTTTGCATTTTTTTAATTAATTTAGTTGTGAGCAATTAAAAATCAGCTTTCTAACCTTTCTTGAAGTATCAGGTGACCTGGCGACACTGGTATATGACAACACTCAGCCGGAAGACCTTGGCACCCTTCTTTGCATGGCCTCACCCATCCAGCCTCAAATGCCTGGCCCATGTGGATGAGTGAGTGGGCAATCCTTGCTTCAGTGCCTAAGGGAACTGATTCCCAGAGGCCACTGGCCATACAGAATCCAGGAGTAGCTTTCTGAAAGACCCAGAGGTCCTGCCCATCCTTCCCAGAACCCAGATATTCAGACCCTATGCACCTGACTACATTTCACAATGACCTGACCCCCTCCCCTCATACCTACTATATCCCTTCAGCTTTCCTCCTTAGTTACCCCCATTCCAGTTCTGAAGTCCTTCCCTCTTCCTTACCTCATGATCTGCCACTGCCTGCTCACCCTGCAATAACCACCCAGCTATGGTTCCCTCCAAGCCAGGCCATGCCCAGCAGGAGCAGCAGCAGAGCAGAGACAGTAGCCAGCTCCATGTTCCTGGGCCTGTCAGGGCTCCAACCCTCGGCCTGGGCTTTTTTCCTAGGAGGACCTGCCACCCTGCTCCTTCTTCAGTGACTCACAGCTTCTGTCTCTCACCCCACCCCTATTCAGCATCGCACAAGTGGAAAGAAGGGAGACACCCTCCCTCAGCAGAGAGGATGAGGAACTGGGACAGAATCTGAAAGTCATTGCCAAGAACCCAAAACCCCACCTCCCCAGAGCTGAGCTTCCTGACCCCAGAACAAGAGGTTCTGCTATCCTTACCTCAATAATTGCTTTCCAGTTCAAGAAAGGAGTGTTGTGTTTGAAATCCTGGAGGAAGAAGGAGAGATAAGTGGGCCAGAGGGAGACAGAATTCAGAGGCTGGAGTGCAACAGCTCATTGGGTAAGTTTCAATACCACATATAAGAATGGGTTTAGGACCCCGGGTGTGGTTGGGCTTAGGTGAAGATAAGCTTATTAAGTAAGGGTGTTAGAATTTCTGGTGGTATTAGTGATAAAATTTGAGTGAGATTACCCATCTCGAAAATAAAAAGAGGGGTAACTTTGTGAAAGGTAGGCTGGAGAGGGACAGGATGACCAGGATCCCGGTTCTTCAAAAAGTGAGAGTTTTCCTACCTCCCAGAGTCGACTGAAGTAGAGGAGGGCTCGGGTGCTGGGAGATGGGGCTTGGCCCTGTGGATGAAAAGTGGGGAGAGAGTTAGCAGGGAGCCCAACCCCCTGATCACCTGAGCCCCTACTCCCACTCCCACCATTTTTCAGTTTTAGGGGGAAGGTGGGTGTTTTTATGGAACAGAAAACTATTTTTGCAAGCAGAAAAGAGAGAAGCTAGATCTATGGAGCCATTAACCATCCTTCCTGCCGTTAGAACATACACAGTGTTCTTCTCTATCCTGTTTCCCCCTACACTGACTGAACATTCCTACAGCAAAACCTCAAGACCAAGACCTGCACTCAGAGCTGCCTGCCTTTTCACCTGCTGTGCCACCTGTAGCCCATTTCCCAAAGCTGTGGGGCCAAAGTCACCCCTTCCAAGCCCCCTTGGGATAACAGTGGAGATGTAAGGAAGGAGCAGAGGCAAGGAGTATGGGACATCCTAAGGTTTATTTCAAGGGCAAAGGTTGAGATTAGTGGTGAGATACTGTTGTTTTAAGAAGAGATCGGGGGCTTCCATCCATCTAGTAGCTCCTTGTCCAGAGGACACAGGATGCGAAAGTTCCTCTTATTCTGGGCAAAGAAATAGGTTCTAAGAGGGAGCTCAAGGAATAGGGCTTCAGGGAGTAATAGACGAAGTCAAGGCTAGATTAGAACCTTGCTCCAGAAATCTTCAGGTTCCTTTTTGCCCATGGCTATCATCCAGTCAAATCCAGATATTCCAGCTAGGGCCTGAAAACCCCCATACCTTGCCAGGAATGTTATGCATAGTCCCCCTGTCTTCACTCTTCACTCGAGAGGAAGTTCTTAGCCCCTCACCCCTGACTGTGAAGGAGATGGGGCTCACCGTTCTTTTCTTTGCCCAATTCTGTCCTGCCTCTCTTCTGAGTCCTGCTTCTCCAGGAAGCTACCCCAACTGAATCCTGCCTATCTGTAAGCACACACTTTACTGCACCCCCACCCACTCAGATGTGTAAAAACACTTTGCTGTCTGTCCTGGCCCCCAGGCAAGTATCTGTATGTGTCCTCGTTCTCCCATTAGACCAGAAATCCCCCACGCTCAGGGGCCCGGCCTCCGCAGATTCACAGTAAGGAACCTTGCCCCACCTGAGGCTAGTCTCTCTAAAACAGAAACAGTCTATCTTGTTCATTTAGTTCATGCAAACCAGAACTGCGCTGCATCTGGAAACAATTGTATGTACTATTTTCTACTCCTCCTTATCCCCAAAAGGCAAACTTTGCCCTTCCTGAAGTTGGGGATGCCTCTTTGCCTCCTCCTATCACCACCATCTTTCCCCCACAACTTTTGGAGAGCAGGATCCTAGTCTCCACTTTTTTAAGTTAAGAGTTAGAGGGAAATACAACTGCACACAGGGGGCCAGTCAGGTGGCTAGAATGACTGTGATAGGCAGGGGGAGTCTGACCACTGGAGAGTAAGCTCCATGGCAAGAAGCAGCTGCTACTCACTTTACTCTAGCGAGTGGAAAGGGGCCCCATGTTGCCAAATTTTTCAAGAGAAGTCAGAAATCCAAGTCATTTTGTGAAGTCTATCAATTTTTAAACTTTGGCAACTAACACATTGTTTTGTTTTGTTTTTTTAATGGATCAAACAAAACACTTCATTGGGCTGTCAATCACAGCTTCTGCCTTTGGTATTTCTTTGGGTTGTTTGTCTGCCCTCATCCTCTCTCTCCTTCCAGTCCACTCCCTCTACTATTCTGGTGTTAAGTCACCCTGGCCAGGTGGGCAACAAAGAAGAAGAAAAGAGTCCTAGCCCCCAAGTATCCCCTGAGATTATATATGTACAGGGCACCCATCAGGCATTCAGCAGATATTCACTTCCTCCCTCCTCCTCTCTCCGTGCCAGTCCTCATGTGGCCTTTTAGCTCCACCTGACTATTCAGTCCACCCCCTAACCCCCAGCCTCTGCTGTTTCTCTGGTTCCTTGAGGATTACACCTACTTATTATTCTGTTAACCTCCAGGTCTCAAAGGGGAAATTGTGGTTCAGATCTGTTCAGGTCTGCATGTTAAGATATGAAGGAGGCTCATTTATTTCTCATCACCAACTCCCAGCTGTTTGCAAATTCTCTCAATATTTTTTAGATCCTTCCACCTTATTGTCTTTTGTCTTTTTTTTTTTTTTTAAGCACCGGCCAAAATGCTCTTCATGTTCATCATCATTATTTCCTTGGCTCACCAAGCAGAGGTTTAGCTTTCTTCTCTATATTCCTCTTCCATAAAGATTGAATGCTGTGGCCTTCCAGCCCTTACCTGGTTTATTGCATCCCAGTTAATGAAACCCAGCTTGGATTTAAAGTTCTGCAGGGGGAAAAAAAAATTAGACTGGCCAAATTGGACCATAATGTAATTGGCTCAGGACCTCAGGATGTCTCAGGATGGTCAAGGGCCACCACTGACAGTTGTTATAGAAAGATGATTCCATCCTGTGGAGACAACAGGCAGGATTTTGGTTTTCCAAAAAAGAATGAGCAGAGCAGTCTTGCTGAACTCACCTTCCAGAAAGTGTCGAAGTCGAAGAGCCCAGGAGACGTCTGAGAGTTCTAAGGAACCAACAACATGAGATGAGAGTAAGAGCCCACTTTGTGAGCAAGAGGCAGGGGCAGGAGCTATGGGTGTCTGGAGAGTCCTGGCCCAAGGTGGAGTGATGACTCCACTCACCAAGTTATTGATTCCACTGACAGCTTCACCTCCCCCACTGGACCCTTGTCCCTGGATGGAGAAAAGGGGGACTTATGTTCAAGGCTTATGCACTTGGTCATGCAAACAGCCCATCAGCTTGCTCCTGGACTGCCCATCTTTGCCTTTGCTCAAGTACCGTGTACCCTCTGTAAAGCCACCTCCCTTCTTCTTTACCCAGCACCTAAGAACCTCACCTCCAGAAAGTGTCAATGGAATGACTCATTATTTGCTTCCTAGAATAAGCCTACCTGCTCCCCAATGTATAGTCCCACTATTGGCCAAGCCCTGTGCCTTAGCCTGCCATGTTCCTTTGTGGAATGTCTCCATTTTTCAGGTGAGGAACCTGAAACTTAGAGCTGTCCAGCAGCTTGCCTCAGAATCTGTCTCCATGTCGAACTTCAGTGTCTGGACCCTGAGCCCCCTTGGTGGGACTACGAGGCAGAAAACTCTGCAGTAACTGTGGGGGTGAGAAAGTTAGGCTTCACTGGCCCCATTTTACCCAAGAGGAAGGCCAGGCTTGCAGAGGTCAGCCGACATGCCTGAAGATGTACAGATGGCAAGTGACCCAGTTGGCATTTGAACTCCCATTTCTAACTCAAAGTTCACTGCCTTTCTACTTCTCAACACTGCCTTCTTCAGTATGATTTTTAAAACATCCCCTTGGCCATTCTTCTGTTATTTTTGTCTGCTTTTTCCCTCATAGAGGTAATACAGCTATGGCTGCAGTTGGAAGGAGAGAGAGAATGGAAGAGTCAAGGAAGGTCATGGGACACTCAGACCCCTGTTTGGTCTCCTGGTAGCATTTGACACAGATTCAGAGAAGCTGGCAAGAAGAAACTAATATTTGTGTTCCTTTTTCCAGGCCCTTTGCCTTCTATCCCCACACTCTACCATCCCTTCTCCTAAAGCCGTTCCTGCTCACCTGATAATTGCCTTGGAAGCCCCCATGGAGGTGGCTACTCTCTTTGTTTATTTCCTGAGGAGACAAAAAATGGAGAAGAGTTGGTGGGGAAGCAGACAGGATGCAGGGTGAGATGTAGGCAAAGGATTCCTGAATCAGGGGACTGAGGCAGAAGCATGACTGAGGACTTCCCAAAACCCTGAGAGAGGTTCTTCTCTCTGAGTAACTCCATCTTTCCTGGCGAATTTTGTTTCACCCCCTTGTGGATCAGGTTATTGCTCACTTACAATGCTCATTAGTACACCAACCACCTTTGTTTCTATTCATGTCTACAAACTGTCCAAAATTCAATAGGAAGGGTCTTTGCCACCAAAGAAATCTCCCCTGGTATTGAAGCAGAAACCAGCAAGGCTATTGTACTGAATTGATTCAAACTACAGGACCAGTCTGGGCTGATATTTTGCATTGGTCAGAAAGGTGATCCTAGCTGGAGAGTCAGGGGGAGCAGAGGTGGCACAGAAGTAGACTGCCTAGTCTCCTCCTATGTAGAGGTCAGCTCCTCTGGAGTCCTGCTTTCACTGTTTGTGTGAATCCTCACCCCACCCCCTGTCAGCACCTGTTCATTCCCAGAGCTAAAATCTGGACCAGGCCAGGATGTGGGACTATCTGCTCTGTTAGTGTTGCTGCTAGAGAGTTGACCTCGACCCCCACTCACTGCTGCTACAGTCCCTACTCAAGACACATTGTCTCCTTACCCTGATGTCACCAGATCCTCTGGGGCCTCCCTGTCCTCTGAAGCCCTGAGGGACAAGACAGTGAAACACAGATTGTTGTTTTAGATCCTAGGCCCATCCCTGTAAATTTATGTATGATTTAATATGATTCCTCTTAAAATGTTAATGGAATTCTCTTTTGGAACTTGTCAAAATCATCTTGAAGTTCATTTGGAAGAATAAATGTCTACGAATAGGTAAGAAAACACTGGAAAAGATAAGCAGTAAGGGAGGACTTCTACTGGCAGATATTAATATATTATAAAGTACCATAAATAAAACAGTGTGGTTCCTGTACCAGAACAGATAATCAACTTAACAAAATAGAACTCCCGAGAAGCTCGGAAACTCCCAGAAGTTCTCCCCAAATATTAAGGTATTTATAAGTGATATTTTAAATCAGTAGTGAAAATGATTCAATACACAGGGTTGAAAATACCAGTTAAGTTTTTTGGGGGAAAACTTATGTATACCTTACCAGTTTCCTTCTTTCTGTTTTTATCTGGTTTTCCCCTCATGAAGGAGCATACAGATCCAAAGTGTAGGGTCTGCCTAGTTGGATCAAAGAGTGGGACTAGACAGTATGCAGCAAAGTAAAGCCCAGGTGGATTAAAGAGTTAAATTTAACAATGAAATCACAGAAGTATTGGTAGTGCTAGAAGAAAATAAAGACCTTTGTTTTCAAGAGCAGAAGCCATAGAAAGAGAGATTTTGGTATGTAAAAAAACTAAAAATAGAGTTACAAACCATGAAAAGTTTTCTTAAAACCTGTCTACCCATAAAAGGTGAGTATCCCCAACATTTTAGGAGCTCTTCAGAGAGCCTTGTGGACATAGCACCATAGGGTCATGGTCTTCACCCTGTAGGGGACACTCACACCAGGGCACAGAGCAGCAACTGCAGCAGCCTCACCCAGACCTTGATAGAAACCAGAATCTCAGCCCCACCCCTAGAGCTGCTGAATCAGAAGCATTTGCATAAGACCTCTAGGTGCTTCGTGAGGACATTAGCATAACACTTCCTCTGTCAATGTTGCAGGTACTGACAGAAAGCCAACATTTCCAGAATAACCAGGATAGGAATGTATGATTTCAAAATTATGTCAAAGGGGTCACTGAATTCTGTTCACTGGCCAGGTATAGGACATTTAAAACAATTATGTTTATAAAAGGACTGGTTTTTATACAATTTTTCACAGCCCCAACTGTGGTATAAAGTGAAATATTCACTTGGTTTCTGTCCCGATATTGTAAATTCCCCGCAGATGGGGCTGGGATAGAGGTTAGTGTAGGAATGGGGCTGAGCGGAGTTGAGTTAGAAGTGGACAGCTGCCATGAGGAACTGTAGGAACCACAAGTTTGGCTCTCACCTGACCCCCAGACCCTCCGGACACTCGGACTTCATTCCCTGGGTTGTCACACTGTGAGAGAGAGAAAGAGAAGACTTGCTCTCAGTTTCTACCCAGACACCAATTCCAGCTTTCAAATGGCAGCTTTTTAACCCCAAGGCTAATCCACATCAGTCCCACCTTAGCAGCAGTCCACCCCCATTCTCGGCCCCAGGTGTCGCTGTACCATCATTTAAGGGGCTGCTTATTTTCCTTCCCACAGTTTGAGGGAGATCTGTGGGGGTATAAATCCTAGACACTCACGCCAGGATTATTTCCACTTCCTCCGCTGCTCCCTGAGGAAGAGCTGGTATTGTGTTCCTACAAGAAAAAGCAAGAGTCTATCTGGTGTCTTAAAATTACTTAGAAGGAACCAGAGTTCCAGCTATGGTGTGTGTGTGTGTATGTGTGTGTGTGTGTGTGTGTTAACCCCCTCTCCCCAACCTCCATACCTTCCCATCTTTAGCCAGTCATTCACTAAGGGAAGTTATTGGGAGCACAGAGAAGGCCAGGTGCGGCCAAGTGTATTCAGAAATGTGAGGTACTTGAGGATCTGAGCTGTTGTTCCCCACTTTTCACCACATGCCAGGGGTGAAAAGGCCTCTGGAGACTGATTTCATAGAAGTCATGACCCTGACACCTTGAGGACAGGCTGGGGCTCGTTTTGCCCTGCCCCTATCTCTCCTCTCCCCTCACCCTCTCCTGGACCTAGAAAGGGGAAAGGGCCACCAGAAGAAAGTCTGATCAAAATTCCTAGAATTTTCTAAGGGTCGCTCTTAGAAGGGGTAAAAGCAGGTAGCACAAAGAGCAGTAAATTAAAGCGGCTTATGTTACCAGGCTTGCTCTGGTTGCTTCCCTCCTCTTGCCTGATGTCTTCTCAGACCCCCAAGGAAGCCAGCAGTGATCTTTCTCTGAAGGTCCCCTCTTGGAGCTCCCCTCTGATTCAACTGCCAGGTTGTGGTCCCTTCCTGGCCCTTTCATCTGCTGTGGGGGGCTCCATGTGTGCACTGTGTTTATTAGTTCATCTATAACACAGCTCTGTAAATGTCCTTAAGTCTCTGCATGTGCAGGCTTGCCCCCACTTTTCCAGGAACTTCCCTAACAAGTGTTATGTTTTTTGGTGCCCACCTCTCTTCTTCTGTCACTCCCAGCTGTAGTCAGATTTGCCAAGTTGCCACTACTGCAGGAACAGAGTGACAAGATAGACAATCTGCACCATGATGGAGCAGAGATAAGGGACAGAGTGAGCAGAAGTAGGGAAGGCACCTCTTCTGGAAAGATTGGAGTGTATATCTAAGGAACCCTGTGTGGTGGGGCTGGGAGGGTGGGGAACAGAAGCTGGTGGAGCCACAGAATGACAGCTGCCAGTGAAGCTACCCACGCCACCCACGCCAGGTTTGGCAGCGTTCAGGAAGACCTTGGAGTGCATCTCCTCAGCAGGGACCGTCAGGGGCCTTCAACAAAGGAGCAGAACTCACCCAGTTGCCCCCAGAACTGCCACCACTGCTGCCACCACTACTGCCACCACTGTTGCCGCTGCCACCACCACTGTTGCTGCTTCCGCCGCGGCTGCTGCCACTGCTGTCGCTGCCGCTGCCGCTGCCACTGCCACCGTTGCTGTCACTGCTGCCACCGTTGTCGCCACTGCTGCTACCGCTGCCGCCGCCACTGCCACCGCTGCTGCCACCACCGCTGCTGCTTCCCTGAGGAGCAGGAAGGGACAAGAGCGAGGACTAAAAATGAGAGCATTAACATTGCTTTCCTCCATTCCCTTCCTCTCTCGCTCAGGCATACTCCCTGCCCAGTCTGAGGGGAGCAGGGTTTCTGTTTTCTCCCTGTGCCAGATGCCTCAGGTTGTCCATCCTCTTACCAAAGAATTGCTAGAGCTTCCACCTGAACCAGAGGGCGGGGCGTTGGTGCACTGCAGAGGAAAGGGGGCAGGTGAGTTCTGAGACTTCAGTTAGAACCACTGCCACAGGCCAGGTGCTCCTTCTTAGAGCTTGGCTTTCTTTCTCAACCCTATCTCCCCCATCTCCATCTCATTTCCATCCCTCTCTCCCTTGTCTCCTGCCCACGGCCATCTCTTCCCTGGCCAATCTCCCTGTTAACTCAAGCCCTGCCTTCCCCATCTTTCTTTCCATTTTGTCTCTCCCACTTTCTGTCACACACACCAGACACCCTCTTCTTGCCCAGATTCTTCCTCTTACCTCCATATTTGGGTTTCTGTTGCCCCTCACTGAGCCATAACCAGGTTGGGCCACAGCTCCCTGCAGAGAGGATGAGACTGAGTGTGGGATCCAAAGGATGAGGTGGGCATGGAGAGTGTGGGCTTGAGGGAGGAAGGTCGCAGTATCAGGGCTGGGGTGCTTACTTTACCTGAGCATTGGCCCCCAAGTCATATGACCCTCCATTGCCTCCCTGGCCCCAGGAGCTTCCCTGAGAGTTGGTTCCAAAGCTGCTATCTGAGCCTCCAGAGTGTCCGTGGCCCCAGGGAGTCCCTGGACCTTCAGGATTGCCCTGGCTGTGGGATCCAAGGTCACCTTGAGAACCAAAGATGCCATGGCCTCCGGATGGAGGCTGACTATTGGTTCCCTGCAAGGACAACATGCGTGCATTTAGTGTATGTGACCTTCTCACTCTGTGACGGGGGGTGGGGGTGGGGGCAAGCAGAGCAACTGAGAGAGGAGCCAGAGCAGGCTATAGGGAGAGGCAAGTAAAAACCCCAAAGTGGCAGAGGAAACATGCATAATATGGGAGGAAACTGCCCCTGACAGTCACAAATAAGAGACCCCTTCATCCTTTCAACTGATCCCCCAAATTCTCAACCCAGCTTCCTACAGCCTCCCATTCCCACACCCAGCTTCCTACAGCCACTCACCCGGGCACCATTGTTGCTGGGCATCCCCTGCCAGGAGCTGTGGGCAGCATCTGTCCCGTGTCGAAAAATACTCTCAGCCTCTCTGCCAGCCTCACTGCCAGTGTTTCCAAGAGCATGGGCTGCTGCCTCAACACCCTGGCGGATGGCCTCCCCAACTCTGTGGCCTAAGGCATCACTTATCCCTGGGCCCATGGCGTCCCTGATTCCAGAGCTGGCTGCCTCTCCAACCCCTTGCCCAATGGTCTCCCCAATTCTTCCGCTAATGGCATCTCCCACCCCATATCCAAAGGCCTCTCCAGCACCTGTTCCAGCACTTGCCCCTCCACTTAGCAATGGTCCAGCCTCCCCACTGCCCAGGTACAAGGCCAGCAGGAGGCAGGCCAGGAACCCCTGTAATTTCATCTCTGCCTCACTCCTCTCTCCTGAGTGTCTTCTTCCCACCCAAGTATCCTTCTATTGGCCCTTTCTCTTCCTCTGTGTATGCGTGCCCTCCTCCTTCTTCCTTATGACTTCTTGTTTTCCCTTCCTCTAGGTCTGCAGCCTTCTCTCTCCTTTCCCAGACTCCCCTGCCTTCCCAGAGTCCTCCTCCCTGCCACTACTCCTTATAATGTAGCTTGGGTGAAGGTGACAGGGCTGGGAAGCCCAGAGTCCCTCCCCCTAGTGACTCAGGGCAAGCCACCGATAAGGTAATGAGCTGTAATTGTGAGTCTCAGAGTCTATGTTGAAACAGAGAGAGAGCCTGTGCTTCAGGGAGGGATAGAGAAATGGAATGAGATGGGTGCAAAAGTGTTCCAATTTCCCAACCCCAGGAATTTGGGGCACAGGGTGGGGATGGGGGCATCTGAAGAGATTGGCTATTGGTGTCTCCTAGGGGCGGCAGGTGGAGGGAAATCACAGGCCAGGCCCTGACAGCTGGGCAAGGGTAGGGAACCTGGAGAACAGGACCCACCCTAGGTGTAAGCCAGCCTAGGTCAGGGGCACCAGAATAGGAGTCAAGTGCCCTTTCTTGGCCTTTCTCTTAGTTTCAATTGGCCATTGCCTCTCACATTTCTCCCCTCTCCCTTGCTGTCACCTAAAGGTGATTGCCCTCACCCTCTTCCACACCTTCCAGCCCACAGAGAGCCTGGGAGCTGTGAGATTGGTCTCAGGTCTCAGTAGGGACCCCAGGTGTCTGAGAAGGAAGTGGTCACACCCCTGAGAGTGGTCATCAGGGTGTCTCAGTTAGCACCCTGATGGCTCTTGGCTGAGAAGGCTGGGTGTGGAGTAGGGAGCTGGGCGGGCCAGCCACCCCCAGGGAATGAGTAGGAGGGAAAGACCTAGTGAGGGAGTGGCTGACCCAGGCAGCCATCCTGTTTACCCATCATGGAGAGGACGTGTGTGTGAGTTCATGGCTTCCTGGGAGAGCTGGGACTGCACCATCTCACCCCATCAACCCCCAGCCTCCCCCAAGGGCCAGGAGGGCACTGGCAAGGGAGGAGGGGTTAGCACAAGGGCAGGGGCCCTAGGTCAGCAGCATGATGCTCTTCTGGATCACAGCTCAGGATGTAGAACTCCGGCATCCTCCCCAGGTCTCATCCCTGCTCAGCAAGCATGGCTACCTCTATACTTCCAGGAGCCCCAAGCCCTCCCACTTGCCACTGTCTCGTATCACTGTGATACATCACCCAGTTAGGAGGGGCCAGTTTCCATCTGCCTTTCTCAACGTCTCCCAGTCAGTCTCTCTCTCCACCCCAACACCCACATGCCAACTTGTAACATTCAACACCTCTTACCATGTAAACACAATCCTTGTCTGTCCTCAGCAGCTCCTGCCTCCCTGTTATTCCATCTCTGACTCTTTATTAATGATAATAAATGGTGGTGGTAATAGTAATAATAATAACTGCAGCTCCAGTCTACCAATGGCTTTCTGTCTGTCCAGCACTGGACTTTAAGGCTCAGACAACCCTGGAGATAAGTCTTATTATTATCCCGTTTAGAGGCAGAAAACTTGAGGTTCAGAAAGCGCATGTGAATGTGTAGTAGAGCCAAAGCCCGAACCCAGCCTGCCTCACTTCTAAGCCCTGACCCCCAGCATTTTCTGTCACCTCAATGTCTCAGACCTCCCTATGCTTTTCAAAGCCATCATTCTTCTTTGGATAGAATCGGTTTTGGTTTTACCCTGGCCCCTTGTGGGGGATGAGGGTGGGGAGCAGGAGTAAATCTGTAGCCTCCAGTGTGGGGGACAGACAGACAAGGGGAGATGTGGGAAGCAGACAGGCTTGGTTTAAGAGGCTCTGACCTCTGTGCAGAGCCACCCCCAGCTGGGCCCTTAGCCAGCAGGTTGTCTCCCAGGCCTGCTCTGAATCCCACCCTCCGGGGGATTTTAAAGATAGAATAGAAATCCAAAGTGGCTTTTAAGGAACAGGGAACCTACTCTGTTTTTCTCTGTAAAGCCTCAAATCCTTGTCAGTAAAATGTGAAGAACAGAACGATTAAATAAAAGGAAGTGCTTTTGACCTTGGGTAAAATATCTGGATGTTTCAACCCTGTATTGATCTGCATTTCCCTTTCACTCCCTACCATTTGGGGAAGTGCTGCATATTTTCCTTAATTACTTCCACATGTGGAAAGTGGATAAAAACCCTGACTAATAAAGAAATGGGGGTGATTTTCCTCTAGAGAAAACCCCCTCCCTTCATTCCTCAGATGGAGAGTGTCTGAGTAGTTTCTTCATCCACTCTGAGGGACCCAGAGTCTCTCACACTCCAGGCTGCTTCCTACTTCCCCAGGACAGGACCACAGGCAGCAGGCAGAGTGTTCACTGACTAAGACCCCTTCCCACACTTCTCTCATGAGACAGCATGTAGCTGCCCTCTCCCTCCTGTACTGTATTACTAATATTTTTCTTTAAGCTAGCTTTCTTTCTTAATGTATTTTAAGAATATTTCATATTGCTGCTGGATGTGGAAAGCCAGAATCGCCTGCCCATAAATAGAAAGTACCAGGAATAGTGAGAAGCAAATGGTACTACAATGAAAATACAATGCAATGGTATTGCCTTATAAATGGCTGCACTTCCTGAATCCTCCTTATTAAAAAGGGAAATTAGTGAGTTTCCCAGACAATGGAAGACTAAAAGAATACATCTCCACCAAATCAGCATTGCAAGAGATGCTAAAGGGGATGCTGTAAGAAAAAGGAGAAAAATAGAGAGGGAGAAAAATACAGGTACAAAAGGAAATGAATGAAGACCTGTCAATAATAACCTTAAATGTAAATGGATTAAATGCTCCAATCAAAATACATAGGCTAATGGAATGGATACAGAAAAAGCAGTCCTGAGAGAAAAGTTCATAACAATACAGACCTACCTAAAAAGGATAGATGAATCTCTAATAAAATATCTAACCCTACAGCTACAAGAACTACAGGAACAACAGCAAACAAATCCCAGAGTGAGTAAAAGGAAGGAAATCATCAAGATCAGAGCAGAATTAAATGACATAGAGACCAAACAAACAATTCAAAAGATCAACAAAAGTAGGAGCTGGTTCTTTGAAAAGATAAACAAAATCAACAGGCCTTTACTTTAGACAGGCTCATCAAGAAAAAAAGAGAGAGGACCCAAATAAACAAAATCAGAATGAAAGAGGAAAAATCACAACTGATATCACAGAAATATAAGGGATTGTAATAAATTGCTACAAACAACTATATGGCAAGAAACTTGACAACCTAGATGAAATTGAAAAATTTCTAGAAACATATAATCTTCCAAAACTGAATCAAGAAGAAGCAGAAAGCCTGAACAGACCAATAACAAAGAGTGAAATTGAAACAGTAATCCAAAAACTTCCGGCACACAAAAACCCTGGACCAGATGGCTTCCCAGGTGAATTTTACAAAACATTTAGGGAAGAACTAATGCCTACCCTTCTCAAACTATTCCAAAAAATCCAAGAAGAGGAAAGACTTCCAAACTCTTTCTATGAAGCCAGTATTACCCTAATTCCAAAACCAGGAAAGAAAACTACAGGCCAATATCACTGATGAACATAGGTGCAAAAATCCTCAACAAAATATTGGGAAACCAGATCCAGCAACACATTAAAAAGATCACGCACCATGACCAAGTGGGATTAATCCCAGGGATGCAAGGATGCTTTAATGTCTGCAAATCAATAAGGGTAATACACCACATAAACAAAATGAAAGACAAAAACCACGTGACCATATCAATAGATGCTGAAAAGGCACTTGATAAAGTACAACGCCCATTTATGATGAAAACACTCAGCAAACTGGGAACAGAAGGAGCATACCTCAACATAATAAAGGCTATATACAAGAAACCTGAAGCCAACATTATACTCAATGGACAGAAATTAAAAACATTCCCCTGAGATCAGGAACAAGACAAGGATGTTCACTCTCTTCACTTCTATTCAACATAGTATTGGATGTTCTAGCCACAGCAATCAGACAAGAAAAAGAAATAAAAGGCATCCAAATTGGAAAAGAAGAAGTAAAACGTCATTATTTGCAGATGACATGATAGTGTACATAGAAAATCCTATAGGCTCCACCAAAAACCTACTCAACCTAAGAAGTGAATTTGGCAAAATAGCAGGGTACAAAGTCAATATTCAGAAATTGAAGACATTTCTGTACACCCACAATAAAATATCAGAGATAGGAACTAGAAAAAAAAATCCCATTTACTATAGCAACAAGAAAAATAAAGTATCTAGGAATAAATTTAACCAAAGAGATCAAAGACCTGTACTCATAAAATTACATAACACCGAAGAAAGAAATTAAGGAAGATACAAATAAATGGAAGCATATACCATGTTCATGGATGGGAAGATCAACATCATTAAAATGTCCATACTACCCAAAGCAATTTATAGATTCAATACAATCCCTATTAAAATACCAATGACATATTTCACAGACCTAGAATAAATATTTCAAAAATTTATATGGAACCAAAAAAGACCCCAAATAGCCACAGCAATCTTGAGACAGAAGAACACAGTAGGAGGAATCACAATACCTGATACCAAACTATACTACAAGGCCATGGTAATCAAAACAGCCTGATACTGGCATAAGAACAGACATATAGATCAATGGCACAGAATAAAGAGTCCAGAAATAAACCCAGGCCTCTATGGTCAACTAATTGACAAAGAAGGAAGCAACATAAAATGGAATGAGAAGAGACTCTTCAACAGATGGTGTTGGGAGAACAGGACAGGAACGTGTAAAAAAATGAAACTAGACCACCAACTTATGCCACACACCAGAATAAACTCAAGATGGATCAAAGACTTAAATGTAAGCTGTGACACCATAAAAGTCCTAGAGGAAAAAATAGGCAGGAAAATTTCAGATATTCCACATAACAATATTTTCACTGATACATCTCCTAAGGCAAGGGAAATAAAGGAAAAAACAAACAAATGGGACTATATCAAACTAAAGAGTTTCTGCTCAGCAAAAGAAAACATCAGCAAAATGAAAACGGAACCAACCATATGGGAAAACATATTTGCCAATGATACCTCAAACAAGGGATTGGTCTCCAAAATATATGAAGAACTTTCACGTCTCAACACAAAGAAGAGAGACAGCCCAATTGAAAAATGGGCAAAGGACCTAAACAAACACTTCTTCAAGGAGATTAAACAGAGGGTCCATAGGCATATGAAAGAATGCCCAATATCACTAGCCATCAGAGAGATGCAAATAAAAACCACAATGAGATACAACCTCACACCAGTCAGAATGGCCATCATGAACAAATCAACAAACAACAGGTGCTGGTGAGAATGTGAAGAAATGGGAACCCTACTGCACTGCTGGTGGGAATGCAGACTGGTGCAGCTACTATGGAAAACAGTATGGAATTACCTCAAAAAACTAAAAATGGAACTAACTTTTGAACCAGCGATTTCACTGCTAGGATTATACCCAAAGAATCCTGAAACCCCAATTCAAAAGAACTTATGCACTCCTATGTTCATAGCAGTGCTGTTTACAATAGCCAAGTGCTGGAAACAGCCAAAGTGCCCATCTGTAGATGAGTGGATTAATAAACTGTGATACATTTACACAATGGAATATTGTGCAGCAGAAAGAAAGAAGGAACTCCTGCCATTTGTGACAATGTGGATGGATCTAGAGAGAATTATGCTTAGCGAAATAAGCCAAGCAGTAAAAGAAAAATACCATATGCTATCACCTGATACAGGAGACTAATGAACAACACAAACAAATGAACAAAATTGAACAAGGAACAGAATAACAGTTGTTGGGGGGAGGGAAGGGAGAGAAGGGGGTTAAGTAGGGGAAGGGTTTAGTAAAGGAACTAGTATAAATAACCCATGGACATGGACAATGGGGTGGGGATTGACTGTGGGAGAAGCGGTGGGTTGGATGAGGGGTAGCAATGAGGGAAAAAGTGGTACAATTGTAATAGAAAAACAAGTTTAAAAATTTTTAAATTTTAAGGGAAATTAGCAAGTAAGAAAGAGATGTTCGAGGCACACCAGCATGGAAATTGAGTCTTTCTCTTTAACATAATTGGAAAGCTTCAAAGAAAATTAAGAAAAGAGTTTCTTACTGCATGGTTCAGACCACGTTTACAAACCACCTAAATTTTTCTCTGCCAGCAACAGTCCCATGCTCTACCTTCTGAGAAAAACTGCCCTCAGGCATCTCTAGACCTGAGGAGTCACCTCAAATCAATCTTAAATCATGAACCCAATAGAAGATGGGATGCTTTCTCATTTAATCCTCACTATAACCTCAAGCAGTACATAGATATTATTCCCATTTTACAGAAGAGGTAACAGGCCTAAAGTATTAAGTACATACATAAGATTATATGTAAAAAGACTATGGTAAAGTGGAATTGTCAGAATTTGACACGTCTGTCTGACTCCAAACAGCTTTTTCCCTACATCACCAAGCCTTCTTTGTTTTGTACATGATAATATACACAAATCTGACATGTCCACATAATGTTCAAGACCCTCTAGTTTTTAGCTTTTCTCTCTAATTTACTACTTTATTCATTCAACATATATTTAATGAGTACTTACCCTGTGCCATGCCTGTTCTAGGCACAGGGGATACCACAAGGAACAAGATCATCAAGATCTCTTTCTTTAGGGAGCTCACATTCATTGTGGGGGAAGTTTGCCAGTAAACATATCAGGTGGTGATGAGGACCGTGAAGAAAAATGCAGTGGAGTGAGATAATAGAAAAGACAGAGTATTTTAAATAGGGTGGTCGGGGAAGAGTTCTTTGAGATGTGATCTATGAACTGAGACCCAAAGAAAGTGAGGATATCTGAGGATAGAGCATTCCAACGGAGAAAGTGGTAGTGCAAAGGCTCTGAGACTAGAGCAGGGAGGAAATGGGAGGAGTTGAAATTGAAGAGGTAACCATTTTTAAACTATATTTATTGGGGTGACATTGGTTAATAAGATCACATAGATTTATATGATACCAGATCTGTATAGTGCATTGTTTGCCCGCTACTCAGTCAACTCATCTTCCATCATCATGTATTTGGCCCCCTTTACCTGGCACTATTCTCCCACCCTCTTTCCTCTGGTAACCACCATACTGTTGTATGTATCTATGAGTTTCAGTTTTGTATCCCACATATGAGTGAAGTCATATGGTTCTTAGCTTTTCCTGATTTATTTCAGTTAGAATAATATTCTCAAGGTCTATCCCTATTGTTGCAAATGGCAGTATTTCATCTTTTCTTACGGCTGAGTAGTATTCCATATATATATGTACCACATCCTCTTTATCCAATCCTCTATCAAAAGGCACTCTCATTGTCTCCGTGTCTTCACCACCATGAATAATGCTGCAATGAACATAGGGGTGTATATATCTTTATGAATGAATGTTTTTTGAGTTTTTCAGGCAGATACCATGAAGAGGGATTGCTAGATCACATGGTAACTCTACTCTTAATTTTTTGAGGAACCACCAGACTGTTTTTCATAGTGACTGTACCAGTTTACATTACTATCAGCAGTGAAGGAGGGTTCCTTTTTCTCCACAACCTCTCCAACACATGTTATTTACCTGTCTTGTTGATAGTAGCCATCCTCACAGGTGTGAAGTGGCAAGTCACTGTAGTTTTGATTTGCATTTCCCTAATAGCTAGTGAAATTGAACATCTTTTTGTATATCTGTTGGCCATTTGTATGTCCTCTTTGGAGAGGTGTCTGTTCAGGTCCTCTGTCCATTACTTAATTGGACTTTTTGTTTGTTTTATGTTGAGTTGTATGAGTTCTTTATATATTTCAGAAAGAGGTAGCCATTGTGAAGACTTTGGCTTTGACTCTGAATGAGTTGGAACCAGCCAAGAGCTTGGAACTGAGGCAGGCTGTGGTCTGACTCAAGTGTTAACAGGAATCCCCTAGGGAACAGACTCTTGTGGGAAGAAGGGAGTACAGAGATCAGGGAGGAGGCTTGGGAGAAGTGTGGAGGCTGGACTCAAGCATAGAGAGGAGGTGAGGCCTTGGGTATGGGCAGTATCTCTGCTCCCTTCTAGGGGGTCCCAGGTCTCAGACTCGCGTTTATTGACTCGCTTTGTCCACAGTGTCTGTTCTGGAGTCTAAGTTGAAATCCTAGCTCCACTACTTACTAGTCATGATCTTAATCCATCTGTATAATAGTTTCCTTATCCGTAAGAGGGGTAAATGTAAGGGTTAAATGAGGTAATAATACAGAAAGCTTAGAGCAGTACCTGGTACACAGGGCACTCAATATATTTTCTTGCTAGTGTTGGGCATGTCAATGTTGTTGGAAGGCTTTCTTAGCAGTTGTTTAATTTTGAGACATACACACACACCTCCTGAAAGGGCCAAATGCAGAAACTTATTTTTAAAGGGGACTTATTTTGAAGCAGCCCACTCCCCAAGGGTCCCAGGGAAGCATGCCATCTCACTAGCAGAGATAACCAACAGGAAAGTGCTCTTGAGAGAGCCCAGCTATCACCACTTACTAGCTGGGTGGCCTCAGGCAACTCTCTCCCTTCTCTGAACCTCAACTTTATCCTCTGTAAGGGGGATAATAATGGTACCTGCCTCATGGTGGGTGGTTGTAAGGATGGAGTGAAATATGTCTGTAAGGGCTTAGCACAGACACAGTAAGCACCCAATAAAGATGGCTGTGCGGTCCCGCCCCAACTCCTCTCCCTGTTCTTCTGCATCTGCAGAACCTGGCCGCTCCCATCTCTGTTACTCCTAGCCTGGCTCCACCTATCTGTCTCAGGTGCCTCATTCAGTCCTTTCCCAGGTCTGCTCAAGCCTCTCCTCCACAAGTTGCCAGCCATTTGAGCCTGACCTTGACCTCTCCTTTTGAACCTCTTAGTCTAGAGAGAAAGTGGATATAAAACAAGTAAATATATAACTACAAATTTTCATAAGTGCTGTAAAGAAAAAAAAAATAGTGTGCTGTGAGAGAATAACAAAGGTAGTCCTTTGTAAAGATTGGGTGGTCAAGATTGCTGAAACCTGAAGGATGAAGAGGAGTCAACATGAGGGACAAAAGGGACATGGAGATTTGTACCTCTAATTCCCCTTTACCTTTTGCACCTGTTCCCCACCCCTCACCCCTCTAGCAACCATCAATCTATTCTTTGTATCTACATATGTTTCTGTTTTGTTCATTTGTTTTGCTTTTTAGACTCCACATGTAGTGAAATTATACAATATTTGTTTTTCTCTGTCTGACTTATTTTACTTAACATAGTACTCTTTAGGTCCACCCATGTTGTGACAAATGGTCAACTATACTTTAATTTAAAAGGGGGGCATGTAGAAAATACTTATAGCAGAGAGAACAGCAAGCAAGGCTTCAAGTCAAGAATGTGCTGTGCCTATTTTACTCTTCAAAACTAGCTAAGCTCTTCTGTTCCAGAAGCTTCCCAAGACTGACTCCAGTAAATGATTTATCCCATATCTCGTTAGCAAAAACAAACCCAGCAAGAAAATGTACATACAGATAAAATCAATGAAAGCTTTTACTTTTTATGAAAGAATGACTCCCTTAAAAATTCATTAGCTTTTCAGAAGGGAGCCCTCCAGTCCATGTGAAACAATGTCCAGCACAGAGTAAACTTGCAATAATGTGTGCTATGATTGAATGCTTTGTTTTTTAATATGCTTTATTGATTATGCTGTTACAGTTGTCCCAATTTCTTTTCCCTTTGTTCCCCTCCACCCAGTGACTCACTCCCTCCAGTTGTCCCCTCCCCTTAGTCCATGCCCATTGGTTGTGCATATAGTTCTTCTCAACATTTTCCTGTCTACTCCACTCCCTCCTACTATGCTTCTTAATTCCTGTACCATCTTCCTCCCTTTCCCCCTTCCTCCTCCCTGCCGACCTCCCCACATAATGTTCCCCATACCTATAATTCTTTTCCCACTCTTGTTGCCTACTTAGTTTGCCTTTGTTTCGATTCCCTAGCTTCTGTTGTTGGTTGTTGTGATACAGTTTTCATTTTAATGTTCATAGTTTTGTTCCTCTTTCTCCTAAACAAGTCCCTTTAACATTTCATATAACAGTGGTTTAGATCTGATGAACTCCTTCAGTTTTACTTTGTCCTGGAAGCACTTTCTCTACCCTTCTATTTTGAATGACAGCTTCGCTGGATAGAGTAATCATGGTTGTAGGTTTTTGCTTTTCATTACTTTGAATATTTCTTGCCTGCAGAGTCTCCTTTGAGAAATCAGTTGATAGTCTTAGTGGGACCCCTCTGTACGTAATTCTCTTCTCTCTTGCTGCTTTTAAGATTCTCTCTTTATCCTTAATTTTTGACATTTTGATTATAATGTGTCTTGGTGTGGTTCTTCCTGGGTCCATTTTCTTTGGCACTCTCTGTGCTTCCTGGACCTGTAAGTCTATTTCCTCCCCCAAGTTAGTGAAGTTCTGCTTCATTATTTTTTCACATAATTTTTCAATTTCTAGTTCTTCTTCTTCACCTTCTGGCAACTCTATGATTCAGATGTTGGCCTGCTCATAGCTGTCTCATAGGTTTCTGAGCCTCTCCTCATTTTCCTCACTTTTCATTTTCTCTTTCTGCACTGGTTGACTGTTCCTTCCCAATGTTCTGATTTGTTGATTTGATCCCTGGTTTTTCTCACCACTAGTTTCCTATGTGTTTTTGTTCATTTCAGCAGGACTAGCTTTCATCCCTTCCCTGTCTTGTTTAAGATCTGCTGTTAGGTCATTAAGTATTCTTATAACCAAAGCTCTGAACTGTGCCTCAGCAAGATTTCCTATCTGCTGCTTCGTTGGATATTTGCTATCTGGTTAGCTGTGTCACCGGGATCTCTATCATGTTCTGTGCCATCCTGACAGTTTTGTGTTTACCTTTGCTTCCTGGGTGGGGCTGTCACACCTCCTATACTATAGGGGGCAGAGCCCCATGCACTTGTCACAACTGGGCAACCCTTTTCACCACACTGTGGCATTTTCTGTGGGGGTGGAGGTCCAAGATGGATTCCTGCCACTCACTCTCTGCTGAGAAACCGGAAGCCTCCTCTTCTGTCCCCGACCCTTCCAGGCCTCACAGTCCAAGGCAATGGGGATCTGCATTCCCCGGCATTGGAATCACAAGCTGACAGGTCTGGTCTGCAGCCAAGGGTGCTCCCCAAGTGCTTCTCACTTCCCCTTAAATACAGATGTCTGTGCCCACCACTATCCCACCACCATCGTTGCTGTTTCCGCCATCAGCACAGCCTGGTCTCTCTGCCCCGGCTTCGCCCCTCCTACCTGTCCGGACAAGCACTACTTCTTTATAACTTTATACGTTGGACTTCCATTTATTTTCTGGAACTTCTGGTTATTTCTGGTTTTGCAGTAGTTGTATTCCTTCTTAGTTGTGGAGGGAGATGGAGCATGTCAGTCTAGGACTCCATCTTGGCCAGAAGTCTTGAATGCTTTTTTTTTTAATGCAGGAAACAGATATCTGAAATTTACTTTGAAGTGCATCAAAAATGTTTTGATACATGGCTATATGCAGAGATGTGTGTGATAGATGGATGGATGGTGAAGCAAACATAGTAAAATGTTAGTGGTGGAATCTAAATGATGGGTATGCAGGTATCCACTCTAAAGCTCTTCATCTTTGTGTTAAGTTTGAAATACTTTCAAAATAAAATATTGCAGGGAGAGAGGAGGAATATAAGTGATAAAATGATGACATTCTGTAAGTAAGGAAAAATATAATGAATATAAAGTATCAGGAACAGCATCATTGCCTTGTTATTTGCTTTCATATTTTGTTTATATGCCTTGTCTCCTCAGGAAGCCTGTAAATTCCCCAAGAGTAAGAACACTGTCTCTTATTTTTGGTCACAATTGATGAAATTTTGAAGCTGGAAGGCATGTTTATAGTCCTGTCCTGTAGACACTTGGTCCCTGCATTATATGGGAAGAAACTGGACCCTAGAAGGGAAGTAAGCTGCCTACAGGCACACAGTACCGGTTGGAATGCAGGTCCCCTAGCAGCCAGGCCGGTGCTCTGCAAGTGTTCCAGACTTTAGAGCAGCGGTTCTCAACCTGTGGGTTGCGACCCTTTTGGGGGTCAAACGACCCTTTCACAGGAGTCACCTAAGACGATCAGAAAACACATATATAATTACATATTGTTTTTGTGATTAATCACTATGCTTTAGTTATGGTTGGGGGTTGTTGGGGGACACGACAACATGAGAAACTGTATTAAAGCTCCGCGGCACCAGGAAGGTTGAGAACCACTGCTTTATAGGCAGCCGTGAAAGGCCAGGTTCCGACAATAGAAAGACCTGCTGCTTTCTCATGGGTTACCTCAGGCAAGTGCCCTGACCCTCTGAGCTTCTGTTTCCTCATCCATACAATAGGGATCTTAAGAGAACTTCTGCCTTTGTGTTGGGGGAGGTTTAAATGGTTAAAGTATGAACAGCTTTTCTCACAGAACCTAGGACCTAGTAAGTGCTCAGCATATAGTAGTTGTTGTGTTGATTCCACTGGGCTTTGAGTCATCCACAGATCTGAAAACTGGGCCTCTTGAGTCACCATTCCTCTATAACAAGCTCTCCCTCCTGCCATCAGTGTGCCTTCCCCTGAGCTTTGGTCCTCCCTGTGAGAGGATCTCCCATAATGTATCTCTGTCCGCTCTCTTTATTCAGTGATTCCAACCGCTACTGATGCCAAACAAGGAAAGACTCCTTTGTTTTCAGAATAACCCTTGGAGCACTGGCTGGTGTGGCTCAGTGAATTGAGTGCCGACCTCCAAACCAAAGGATCGCTGGTTTAACTCCCAATCGGGACACATGTCTGGGTTGTAGGCCAGGTACCTGGTTGTGAGAGGCAACCACACATTGATGTTTCTCTCCCTCTCTTTCTCCTTTCCTTCCCCTCTCTCTAAAAATAAATTAAAATCTTTTTTTAAAAAAAAAAAAAGAATATCCCTTGGAGCTCTTAGGCTCCCAACACTGACTATGTGACTTTGGTCATGTTTCTTAACCTGTGTGAGCCTCTACATGCTTCTCAATAAAATGGGGCAATAACAGTAGGTAAGCTAATGGGTGGTTGGGAGGCTTCAGTAATGTCATGCATGTAAAGTGCCTGTCAGGGAGCCTAACAAGCCTAAACTGTATAATAAATCCAAGCAATCATTGTTATTCCTTTGCCACAACATCCTCTGAATGAGGATGTTGCCCCGTTTGGCTCCCCCTGGGTTCCTGCCCTCTCTCCCCTGGTGTCTCTGCCCCACTGCTGACTTGAGTGACTTTCCCTGCATGATGCCCCTCCCAGTGTTCACCACAAACTTGACACACTAATGAAACATGGTTTGTCCTGTAACCACCTTCTCAGTTGTGATCAGCCTGAAGTCTCCAGCTTGACCGTCCTGTACATCAGACCCCCAGCTCCTTCAGCAAAGAAGCAAGAAAAGACAAGCCTCCCCCCTCACAGCCCTCCTTAGGGAGCATGTGGACCATGATGAGAGTAGATTGTGTCGTATTTATTCACAAATCTTAGTACCATTCACTTAAGGGACTTCCAAAATCTACCCCCACCCCCATCCCCAGCTCCTTCAAGTCATTTCAGCTGATATGACAACAGGAACGTCAGTCTGCTCAGCAAGGCCAGGCATCAGTTTACGGAATGATGTTGGCGACGCTCTGGAAGAGAAAAGGAGATAGGGAGTAATGCAGGGTTTGTAGTCATGGGGGCACTGAGATCTCTGCACTCATATTCCCCCCAGGGAAGCGAGAGGGAGGCTGGCTACTTTGGCCCAGGAATTGCCTGTTTTGGGGACTATCTTAAGGAAGATAGCATCTAGACTAAGAAAGAATAGGGGGCCAGTACTCCCAGGCAGAGATGCCAGGGGGTCTCTGTAAGAACTGAGAAGCCTTGTCTGCTTTGTCTCTGCCACCCCTATAGCCCTGGAATAAACAAGATGTGCCTTTGGGTTCCAGGAGCAGTCTAAAGATCTATTATACCCCCTTATCCTCTGCCCCAGCCTCAGGTAGCTGAAGTCCTCAATCCAAAGAGAGAGCTAGGACTTTACTTTGAGCCCAAAGTGAGGACCAGGATCCTGTAGGAGCCTTTATACTGCAGGGGGGCAGGGGGCGTTGGGGGGTGTCATCTAGGAAAAGGACAAAGCTACTGGTTCCCACCACCCAGCGTATTGCTTCAAGACAGCAGGGGCTAGATAGCCAGGACATTTACAGTGTGCGTTGAGAGCAGAGGCGTCACAGGGGAGGTGATAAGGAGAGATAGTGGGCACATGGAGCAGATGGTTTCAGCCACCCCTCTGTCCCTAGCTCACAGATGCACCTGCACCCCTGGAGGTCCTTTCTGCCAGCTTGGGTTTGCCTCAGTGGAAGTCAAAAGCATTCAAAAGATAAAAGCAAGATGCAAAGGGCAAGGAGCAGGTGAAGAAAGGGACAAGCAGAGCTGGGAAATTGGATGGATGGTCTCTCAAAGGCTGAGAGTCTGTCCACACTGAAGTTGTCTGTGAATAGGCAAAAGGAAGAAGGGTACACAAATCTCTCCCAAGACAGAGAGCAGAAATCTGAAACCATGTGGGCACTCACCCTCCACAGAGCTGGAAAGTTGATGAAGGGCTTGTTGACCGAAGCCTGAAATTCAAGGACAAGAGGGTCAGTACCCAGCATCCATCCCACCACTATCTTAAGAGGATCTCCACTCCTCCACTTCCAAGTCCATGCTTTGCTCGGGAGACTTACTCCAGATGTTAATGTTGTGGTTGCGCCCCCTCCGTGATGGATGGTGGATCCGCCTGGACGACCACCCTGTGGACAAAGCCCAGACCATCATTACAACCCCTCAGCCCTTGAAGGTCTCCCATGTTCTTTTTCCCCAGTTACCTGCTACCCGCTAAGATGACTAACTTCCTACCCCCTCACTGTCCAGAAAGAAACCCAAAGGCCATATTGCTGTGGTAATTCTGTGGGAGATGGGAAGAAAAGCCAAGAAGGACAACTGCCCCTACTCATTAGTCTTCCCCCAATTTCCTTTTATTTTAGTTAATGAGATGCCCTTAATCACTGAGAAGAGGCCTGACTAGAAAGAGAACCCAGAGGACCCTAGCAAATGCCATGACCATAGTTAATTTCAGCCCTGACCTCAATTCTAACCCTTCTACACACAAGTTGGCCCAATTCCTAACTCGGGTTGATCCATGTCTTTAATCCTATCCCAGACACTCAGCAGTGCCACCCCACTGCTGCTGCAGCCTAGAGTCCTACCACAAACCTCCCTCTCTTGCCGTCTGTCTCAGAGCCCTTTCCCCTATCATGTTCACTCTCTACATAGTCCCTTCCTTCCTACCTACCATCCAGGGCTTGCTGCCTGGCAGCCAATGTGGCTATGGGCTTTGAGATATGGGCCAATGCTCAAGAGGGTGTCCCAAAGACTCATCATGGAGATTGAAATGTGGAGAACTGAAGCAGGCAGGAGTCAGCCTTCTATGGCCAAGACCCCTCCTTCGTGCCTGTTCAGCTATGCACAGAACTGCTTACTTCTCCTGCCCTCCAGTGTCTGTTCCCTCTACATAAATGGGGATCAAAAATCCTCCAGGAGACCTGCTCTGATTGGGCAGTGTGGAAGAAGAGAAGCTCGGACCTTGGATTTGCCAAGATGTGTGTTAGCCATATGACCTTGACAAATCCCCTTAAAGCTCACTGAGCTCCAGTGTCCTTATCTGAGAATCAGGGAGTCAAGTCAAATTAAACAGAAATGGGCTTATCTCTACAGCTATTCCTCATGCTCATACTCTGATGTTCTGCATTTTCTCAACACTCATTCTTCTCCCCTTGTAATAGATCTTGGTTTAGCAACTGTTCCCTGTTCCCCAGGAGAGGCTTCATGTTCCTCCCTCTAGGCCTTCGTAACTAAGAGGGCAGCTCCCTGAAGGTGAGGCTGGGTCACATTCACACCGCCTGGTATAAAGCTCTGCAGATAAGATGGCTTGATCCATCTGACCAGCTAACCACCAGTTTCTTTGTAAAGAAGGAGAGGAAGGAGGACACGATTATATAGCTGCCTAAGCTTCTTTCACCATGCGAAGGCTACCTGGGCTCCCCAACTATCTCAAGGATTTAAACCTCTCCCTCCCCCAGCCCCCTTCTCCCAATTTCCCAACCCTTGTTCACCTACATTCAGCAGCTGGTTGGCCTCCTTGCCGTCTTGGTTGACCCCATTATGAACATTCTGCTGCAACCTGTCCACCTCCTTCCCGGCCTGGCCAGCAGCATGATGGACACCTTGACCAAGTTTCTCCGCTTCCTTTCCAGCCTGGCCAGCAGCGTGGTTGACCCCTTGGCCAAATTTCTCTGCCTCCTTCCCAGCCTGGTTGGCCCCATCGTGGAACCCTTGGGCCACTTTGTCTGCCTCCTTTCCAGCCTGTTCAACAGCATGGTGAACTCCCTGGCCAAAATGCTCCTCCTCCTTCCTGGCCTGATTGACTCCATCGTGGACCCCTTGAACCACTTTGTCCCACTCTTTCCCAGCCTTCCCTGCAGCATGGTGGACACCCTGGCCAAACTTCTCTGCCTCATTCCAGGCCTCATTAACCCCATGCTGGACCCCATAACCAAATTGCTCCACCTCCTTCCCAGCCTGGCTGACTCCAGGATGGACTCCTTGGACTATTTTGCCTCCCTCTTTCCCAGCCTGCCCAGCAGCATGGTGGAGCCCCTGACCAAACTTCTCAGTCTCCTTCCAAGCCTCATTAATGCCATGGTGGACCCCCTGGCCAAACCTCCCTGCCTCATTCCCAGCCTGCCCAGCAGCATGGTGGACACCCTGGCCAAACCTCCCTGCCTCATTCCCAGCCTGCCCAGCAGCATGGTGGAGCCCCTGGCCAAACTTCTCTGCTTCTTTCCAAGCCTCATTAATGCCATGGTGAACCCCCTGGCCAAACCTCCCCGCCTCATTCCCAGCCTGCCCAGCAGCATGGTGGACCCCCTGGCCAAACCTCCCTGCCTCATTCCCAGCCTGCCCAGCAGCATGGTGGACACCCTGGCCAAACCTCCCTGCCTCATTCCCAGCCTGCCCAGCAGCATGGTGGACCCCCTGGCCAAACCTCCCTGCCTCATTCCCAGCCTGCCCAGCAGCATGGTGGAGCCCTTGGCCAAACTTCTCTGCTTCTTTCCAAGCCTCATTAATGCCATGGTGAACCCCCTGGCCAAACCTCCCCGCCTCATTCCCAGCCTGCCCAGCAGCATGGTGAACCCCCTGGCCAAACCTCCCCGCCTCATTCCCAGCCTGCCCAGCAGCATGGTGGACACCCTGGCCAAACTTCTCTGCTTCCTTCCAAGCCTCATTAATGCCATGGTGGACCCCCTGGCCAAACCTCCCCATCTCATTCCCAGCCTGCCCAGCAGCATGGTGGATCCCCTGGCCAAACCTCCCTGCCTCACTTCCCGCCTGGTTGACCCCATGATGGGCCCCCTGAATCACTTTGTCTGCCTCCTTCCCAACCTGTCCAGCAGCATTGTTCACGCCATGGATAAACTTCTCTGCTTCCTTTCCTGCTTGTCCGCCGCCATTGTTGATCCCATGGGCTACCTTGTCCAAGCCGTGGTTGAGCCCCTGGATGCCCTTGTCCAGCTCCTTGCCAGCCTGGCTCCCCATGCTGCTAAGTCCATTAAAAACTTTCTCCACTTCCCTTCCGGCTTGAGTGATTCCGTTATTGATGCCTTCCAGGGCTTTGCCCACCTCTCTCTCTGCATTGCTCAGCCCTCGGTTGATCCCTTCAATGACCTTCTCAAGGGGGTCATCACTGGCTGCCCATCCAGGCAGGGCCCCCAATAGCAGTAGGAGAGAGCAGGAACTGACCAAACTGGCAAGATGCATATTGTTGGGTGGGTGGAGAGGATGCAGAGAGGAACCAGAGAAGCCAGGCTGCTATTTATCCTCTGCCTCCCTCCTTCTTCTCCACCCCTCATGACTCAGTTACCCCCATGAGGCACTGACTTGGTCCCCAGTCAGGGAGGTGTTTCCCAGGGAGATTTGGGGTTGAGCAATGAAGAGGAGGAGGAAAAGAGGGTGAGTCATGAATGGAGAACACTCATATGGCATCTTTGCTCTTTGCCCAGCTCAGGCCCTCCACCCCAGAGCCTAGATGTCTGCCCTTCCAACCAACCACCTCCTCTTTTCATTCCTCACCCACTAGCCAGGCCTCCTCTCCCAACCCCACCTCCAAACACTACCCCAATCCCTGGTTCCTCAGCATCTTCACTCCTCTCAGGGGATCAAGGATCCAGGTTCCCAGCACTGAAATTCTAGAAAGATGGGAGGTGAAGTCTGGGGAGGGGAACACTTTCAGGAAGTTGAGGGAATCATCAGACCTTGTTCTAATTGTTCTCGTTGATCCCCCCACTACTAACAATGCTCCAGCCACATAGGACTTCTCCCTGGTCCTCAAACATTCCAAGCTCATTCCTGCCTCACAACATTTGCACTTGCTATCCTCTGTCTGATATGCAGAACTCAGAGCTTCACGTGGTAGTTTCCCCCTCATTCTGTTTTTGACTCAAATGTCACCTTCCCAAAAAACCTTCCCTGGCCATCCCCAATTACACTCTGTAATATCATCCTTTGGTTTTCATAGCACTTACCACAATCCAAAATTACCTTTTTTATTGTCTGTCTCACCTATCAGATTATAAACATCAAGAGGACAGGGCCTTTGTCTGTTGTTTGCTGCTATATCCCCAACTTCTAGCACATTGCCTGGGGTTCAGTATATATTTATAGATTGAACAAATGGATGGATTAAAAGAAGCCAAGGAAAGAGAGGCTAGGCCTGGGTCTGAGTCTCAAAGGGTGCTGGGGGGAAGGGTATCTGGATCCCCAGAGCAGCCTAGGGTCCCTTGGGAAGGATTTGCAGATTTTGAAGCCAGGATCACATTCTCATTACAGAGCCCTAGCCTCCTGCCTCCCAGCCCTTGGGCAAGGGCAGGGGGCTGAGTGCCATGAGCTGGGACAGGACGCAGTAGCTCCTGAAAAGCCGGTTAAGGTAGCCATGGGGAGGAGCTGAAGACGCAGAGCAGCAAGAGACTGTCAGCCAGAACCTGGGCTGGGGGCCAGCATCTCATTCTTCCTGACCTCCTCCCCCTGGAGATTCATAAGTCCCAACCTGAAGCCCCAGGTGTTGACATGACAGCATGGGTTGGAAGGGGAAACAGCTGAGAGTTTGGCAAAGGTGCAAAGAGGGGCATCAGGAGGAAGGGCAGGTGGTGGATGGTAGATCTGTGGCATAATATCTATCTGGGGCTAATTTAAAGGGAGACACAGACCAGAAGGACAAGAGCCAGTAGGTGGGTACAGTTGGGTGCATGGGTGAAAGATATTTGGGTTTTGGTGCCAAGGGAAGAGACAGAGAGCAGGCGTGGGGGTGGGACTGCTAGTGGGAAGGCCAGGCAGGAAGGAATGTGCAGGGTGTGAGCAAGTAGGGGTGGCAAAGTCATGTGAGTGGGTGACCAGGTGTGGTGAGAATCCACACGTTTCAGGCTTTGCTCAAACAAGGACAACAAGGCCCACTCCCCTTGGAGGATCCAGAGTTCCACCCAGATCCTGGACATTTGCCTCTACCCAGCACAAGGCATTCCAGACCCAGAGACCTAGGAACTTCTGTCTTGTCTGGGCTCTGTCTGTAGAGTGACTAATTGTATCACCTCTCCACACTTGAGCTCATCAAATCTGTTTCCCAGTTTCATGCTCCGGGGGCAAAGCCAAGTCCCTGGGCAACCTCAGGTGTGGCTTTTCTGCTCTGTCCAGTGCCTAAATGAGGTAGTTCCCATGCAGGGAGATTGCTGGGTGGGGAGTTCCAGAACCCTAATCCTCCCTGAGGTTGACAGGTGGGAGTTCTCCATTTCTCTTTCCACCCCTCTCTCTGCCTCATCCTACTGTATCTGTCAGCCTCTGTGCGCCTCCTCAGTGCTCCCTTCCCATTGGCCACTGTTGGGTTCAGAACTTCAGTATCTGTCTCTGTGAGACTGGCCTGCCATCCTTTGCTGGCTTAGGTGACATAGTTGTGCTGCTTTCCTCAAGGAGCTTTCAGTCACTGAGCCATCACAGCTCCCCCAAAAGCACTGCCAAGAAGTTTGCCGTGAAGGTACCGCAGGGCCCCTGAGCATATGCCCTGTCCAGAGCCTCTATGCATGGGAGCAGCCACAGGTTTTCCAGCTCTGGTTAGGATCTGCAGCACTTCCTATGGACTGGCAAATACTTATTCTTGATGCTTTGACAGATCTTACCATAAAATCGGGATCTGAATCAGCTTTGGGGAGAATAGATCTCAACTCTTTGTCTTATATTATTGTCTGACTTGGATTTGCCACTTCTTTTTGTACTAGTTTTGATCCTTTATATTCTCTAAGAAATGTTTTAATTTCACCTTTTCATATTTATTATTGTAAAGTTGTACAAAATCAGTCCCTTTTAAGTTCTGGTTTTATTTGTGTGGTCTCCCCCCGTCCTGATCATACATGTAAAGTCTGTCCACCCCTTTGTTTATTACTATCTTTTTTTGGTCTTGGTTGATTGAAATCTCCCCATATGTGTGTACACCCAGTTTAGTTTCAGTTCCACCTCTCCTAGCCCATCCAAGCAGGAAGGCCTCGCCCTCACCCTGTCCCATGACAGGTGCTTAGCAAACCGAGTTATCCTGTAGGTTTGGGGAAGAGGTTATGTCATTGTGCCCTTCTTACTTCCACACCTCTCTCTGGGGTGGTGACTTTTTCCTGGCCCAAACTCCCACACCCCTAAATCTTGGTCACAGCTGAGTGTCAACTGGCCCTACAGGTGAAGAAGCCTGCCTGTGAGTCATAGATGTACAAGCAAGCCCCCAGTGCTCTAGGGGAAGGGAGCCATCTGTCCATTTGTTCCTCCTCAAATGTTTATGCAACCTTTCCTTTGTGCCAGACACAGTTCTAGGTGCTGGAGGCCCAGTGGTGAGTAAAAATGTGGGAGACAGTGAACAAGTAAATAATAACTAGATCATGACCAACTACATGCAAAGCCACAAGAATGGGGTTCTATGAGTGGATATGGCTTGGAGGTTGCTTTTAGAGTGGGGATCAGAAGAAACCTGAGGAGGTGACATTTATTTATTCATTCTGTTATTATTTATTGAGTGGGCACCTTTTATGTGCTAAACCTTCTTCTAGTCAATGAGATATAAAACTAATGAGGTGGACAAGCACTCTGCCCTCCCAGAGCTTGGTCTAGTGGGCAGAGATACTTAGTCAGAAAACAAATGAATAAACAAGATGACTTTTTTGGAGAGACATATGCTGAAAGGAAAATAAAAATAATAGAGTGTATGCCTGGAGTAGTTTTTGCACATTGGAACATATAACCCAGGATGGGAAGTCAGACAAGGCTTCCTGATACATTGAGGGTGTGAGAGTGATGGCAGGTAGTGGCTGAGAATAGAAAGAACTTTAGATAGGGAGTCAGGAGGACCTCTTTTAGAGGGTAACACCTGAGAGAAACCAAGAGGTAGCCAGCTAAGGGAGGGCCTTGGCAGGGCTTCCAGGCATAAAGGAACAGTTAGGGTAACTATGGCAGGGAGGGGGTCAAGGAACAGCATGGAGCCAGTGTGCTTAGGGAAGAGAGAGGAGAGGGGGCTTTGAGGACCAGTGTAAAACGTTAGACTCCATTCTAGACACCAGCTGTGCCCATGCAACGGTGGTGCACAGCATGCAGACGGCAGAGGCCTCCCTGGGATGCACCCTTCACTTCACGCAGCCTCTGTGAAGTCACTGGACTGTGACATCACGGCAGGAAGCTGTTGCACCTAGCCTTGGTGCCTCGCATGGCAGTAATGTCGCGGCGGGTCCCCGGGTGGCTAGGCCATGAAACCTTAAGAGACCATGTCGAAACGTGATGTCATCCTCACCAATGTGACCGTTGTCCAGCTACTGCGACAGCCGTGCCCTGGTGAGAGACGAGGTGGAGAGCCCCACGGAGGGGAAGAAAGGGTAGTCAGGGAGCAGCACTCTCCACATCGAGTCAGAGCCCCCTGCTTCCTTGAGAGTTGGAGAAGGAGGGGACAGGAAGCATGGGGTGCTGGCCGGCTGGGGATCTTCCATACCGAGCTGCTTTCCTCCGGCTCTCCAGCGCCCCAACCCCAGGCGGCAACCTGAGTTTGCTGGCAAAGTGGTTTCTATACCAATGGTGGAAGTGATGGGGACCCCCACCCTGTGGGTGGAATGTGCAAGGTGGAAGGATAGAGTAGGGGGCGGGGCGGAGGCTGGAGCTGGGTTTATGAGGGACAACTCTGAGGACAGCCGCTGGGGTTAAGACGCTCCGCGAGCTGGGTTTCACATAAAATTGATGCCTGTCGACCAGGGCGGAAGAGCCGCTTGGGGGTTGGTGGGCTTCGTCCATCCCTGTATTGCAGGAAGCAAGGACACTTGCGACCAGCCAGAGCTGTGCCAAGCCCTTTACAAGCATGCGCTCATTGAAGCCTTTTCACAGACCACAAACCACTTCCCTGGATCTCTTAACACTGGAATAGCAGAAATGGGACTTGTCCCTTCCCAAAACTATTGGTCAGCCCTACCTCACCCAACCGGACACTCTTTCTCTCTCTCTCTCTCTCCCTCCCTCTCCCTCTCTCCAACTAGTGGAACCCAGGCCTTTGGGAGGGCAACCCCCATTTCCTCCTGGCCCCCTCACTGAGGACGGGGGAGAGGGCACAGCCAGGAAGCCCCGCCCCGCGGGGCTGGGAGCAACCGGGGCTTAGGTGCTGCTCCAGGGTTGGGGAGACCCTGCAAGACACAGCAGAAGTCAGGGGTAAGGGCTATGGGCCTTGAACCGCTTCCCTGCTCACTACTCACTCTGTGACCTCGCACCTCGGTTTCCCCTCTGTAAAGTGGGTTTGTAGCACATGCCTCACAGGATTCTGTAAGCCAATGCACGTGGAACTCCGCAGGGTTCCTAGCCCATGGTGGAACCCAGGAAATGGGGCGTCATTGTAATTGGAAGCACGCACCTGTGCCTGTTTCACCTACCAGGTGATGTTTCTCCGGGCTCCTCCTTCCCAGAGCACCAACTTTCCCCATGTACCCCACCACTAGAGTGGAGGGCAGGGGAGGGAAAGGCTGAGGGAAGTTGGGAGAAGAGGACCACCTGAGTTTTCTTTGAAAGGTCACAGAGTGGACTCATTTCTACTCTTAACGCGCTAACAAATCTCCATGGTAGCAGAAACAGAATCCCAAGGAGTGCAAACATCCTTAAGATCACTAATAATCACAGGGTCTCTGCCACTGATAAACATTAACACTTCAGTTCAGCCTCAGGCCACAAGGTCTATGGCAGCCCAGATAGGCCAGGAAGACAACAGGCCAGCTGACACTTGGCTCCTAGCCCTACCACCTCCCAGGTGCTTTTGATTCTAGTGCCAAATGCCAACTCCCACCTTTATCTTCCACTCTCTCTCCAGCCCCTTCTCTCTCTCTTTCCTCACTTCCTCCCCTCTGTTAAAATCAGCACCTACTTGGCCTTAAGATCTCACTGGGTCCTCACAGTAGCCCCAAGTGGAGGGTCAGATAAGCCAGAGAGGTTCGTTAACTTACCCAAGGCCACACAGACAACCAGGCCTGATCGCCAGTATGAAACGCTCTGTCAGGCAGGTCCCCTGACTGCTGTTTCCACATCTCCGCTCCTCTCAAGACTTCACGTACAGATCAGGTAGCACACCTCCAAGCACAGGTATTTTAATATGCAGTATGGGAGTGGAAGTGTGTGTTTAGAGAGGGGAAAGGTCTCCATTTGTTCATGTTATGATACACCTGTATTTTGAGGATAAGAATCACCTCAAGTACATTTTAGAAACACTTGGGCCTCATAACAGACCTACTTCCCTAGCAGAGGTTTCCTGGATAATGCTTATCAGAATAGTTTCAGGACCAGTGGGCTACATGAATTATCAGACCATTCAGGAAAATATCTTTGAAATACTAATGTACAATATGTGGAATGCTCCCAGACTCTTGTCATAGCACTACATATATTACCTCATTTAATCCTCACAGCGACCCTCTGAGAGAAGTACTATTATCTCCATTTTAGAGAAAAGGAAACTCAGTCACAGAGTGTCACCCAAGCAATGGTTAAAAATACACAGCACCCACTGAATTAGAATCTCCAGAGAAGGGGCCCTGGCATTAATATTTTAAAGCAAGTCCATGGCCTGCTCATTCTGTGGATCAGGTAGGTTTGGGAAACACTGGGCTAGATGGTTGACTCCTAGGGGCCAGAATCCAGCAACAGGTTCTGGATGACAGAAATGGTTCATTCTCTCTCACTGTGATGGTTCAGTTCATTGCTGCCCCCCACTCCACCTCTGACAGTTACCCGAGCACCACCCCGGCCGGAGCCCAAAGTTGAGGCAGAGCCACAGCCACAGCCTATCAAGGAGGAAGTCCCACCTCCTCCACCTAAGGAGGTTCCTGGGGTTCAGGAACTCACTGTTGGCATCAATGGGTGAGTCAGCCCTAGCCCCTGATCTCTTCCTGCAGCTTAAGGGCCCAGGCTTTCCTCTGGTAACTAGCAGAAGGGGGCACCTCCACATTTCTCACTGTCTGTGCTTTCATTCTGCCCACCCTGGAGAAACAGAAAAGACAGGGCTCCACCCCCTCAGAAAGCTCATATTCTGGTGGGAACACAATTGAATAAGGAAGATTTGGTTTGATGTGTGTATGAACAGTAGAGAGGACAGTACTAGCTGGGGTGTCAGGGAAGACCTCTGGGAGGTGACCCTGGAGTGAGGACTAAGTGACAGCTGTGAAGCAATCAATGGGTCTGGGGCAGCGGTGGTGGCTCAGCTGCAAAGGACAGGCAGGAATTCAGTGTGCTGGTGTGCAGTAAGCGAGGAAGAAGAGGAAGGAGTGCAGTGAAAAGCACACAGGGGCCTGGTAGGCCATGGTCAGGAGTTTGGATCTGGTTTTTCTGATAGTGTGTGGAAGTTTTCAGGCCAAGAGACATAATCGAACCTGAAGTTCTACAAGATCCATCCAGCTACATGGTTAGAAATGGGGCAGAGGATGGGGTGAGGAAGCAGGCAAATCAGTTAAGAGGTCTCTGAGCAAGATGATGGTGGCCAGCATAGGGCTGGTTGCCTTCTTCCCCGAGACTGAGGAGTCCCACCCAGTCTCCTTGAGGAGCCTCCTGTTACCCACTTCTCTCCTGTTCCCTCCTCTGCCTGCTGGCCATGGATTCTGAAGACAATCCCACATTTGTCCCTGGACAGGTTTGGACGCATCGGTCGTCTGGTGCTGCGCGCCTGCATGGAGAAAGGCGTTAAGGTGGTGGCAGTGAATGATCCGTTCATTGACCCAGAATACATGGTGAGCAACAGGTAGAGAGTAGGACTGGGGTGGGGAGGGGGTTCAAGGGAGCTCTCTGGAAGGCTCTCAGCTGCAATGTGGAACCTTCACCAAGGCATCACCTCAGGGATTCTCACTTCCCCACCCATGCCACTCCAAGACAAGGAATCATTTTGTCTCCTGCAGGTGTACATGTTTAAGTATGACTCCACCCATGGCCAATACAAGGGGACTGTGGAATACAAGAATGGACAGCTGGTGGTGGATAACCAGGAGATCAGTGTCTTCCAGTGGTAAGGGCAGCTGTCTGAGGCACGCCTGCAACATATTAACGGAGGGCATGTAAAGATTACATTAATGGAGGTGATGTAAAGAATGGCCTTCCAGCCTCTCACATGGGGTTCATAAGCCCCCAGATTGTGTGTATGGATGCTTCTTGGTACTGGTTTAGAGAGGGAATCTCAGAGAAGTCTCTGTCCACTAAAATGGTAGATGGAAAGATGCCCCACTGTACCCAAGAATTACTTTTTATTTAATGCACATTTGCAAGTTTTCACAGGCATATCAATTCAATGTATCTAAAACTCACCTTCTGATTCCCCTTCTAACCCCCAACCTATTCATCTCCCTTCCCACGGAACAGCATCCTATCTAGCCAACTGCTTCTACTTAGTTCCTACACAGCAGGCACACAGGCCTTTTTAAAACATTAACTGGACCCAGTCACTCCCCTACTTAAACCCTCCCATCACCCCACAAATAAAATCCCAGCTTCTGATAGGGCCCCACAAGCACAATGAGCCCTATGCCTTAGCCTTAGCCTTCTCATAACCTCAGCCCCAGTAGGGGGAGCAGGTTCAATGGCAAAAGAAGCAGACCCAGTCCGTTGCCAGAGCGGTCTAGAAGATGAGACAGATGCTAACAAAAAGCCAAAAAAGCAAATACTGCATTTACAATAAGCCCTGTGAGAGAAAAGACACATATACAAGCCAAGTACGAAACAGCAATAATGTTTAATATGTTTCAAATGCAAACATTTAATAAACTATCAAGTAAAAACGTAAATTTATAAAACAGGAAACCGAAAAGATCCTTACCTTTCTGATGTAAAGCACTAACCACTGCTGACCTCAGGGTGGCCTCAGGCCTCAGTTACATTCCCCTCCCCTGTTGCTCCCGGGATGTAGTGCCTATCTTCAGGGACTTGTCCAGCCTCTGGCAGTAGGCTCCCTATTGTAGAAGCTGAGTGGTAAAGACAAGAGAGGCAAAATGGGCCACGGTGAGGTTGCCAGGGCAGGGAACCAGAAGCAGTGGGGCAGGCCTTGGCCTCCTGGTGTCTACATTCTAGATAGCATATACAGAAAGGGCCTGACTTCTCTGGGAGTAGTCAGAGATGGTCCCCTAAGGGCAGGGGATGAGTGAGGCCTGAGTAGGGGACGTGGGAGCTTGTACACACCGAGGCATAGCAGGGGTGGGGCAGTCAAGAAAAGTGGCCCACAAAGGGGGTTTGGAGTGAAAGGCAAGACCAGCAGGGTCAAATCCATCTGGGACAGCGAGGTATGAGTGGGGTGGGGAGAACAGATGGCTGCAGCTCAGATGGGAAGGTGTCTGGTCAGACTTTCAAGCCTTAAAGGCCATGAACTATGAAGGCAAGGCCATGCATGGAAGACTCATACACAACACTGCCACCCCTCCACAGCAAGCAGCCCAGAGATATCCCCTGGAAGTCTGTTGGGAGCCCCTTTGTGGTGGAGTCCACAGGCGTGTACCTGTCTTTAGAGGAAGCTTCCGTAAGTGGGGTAGGGGTGCCCAGGGCTGGCCAGGGTAGGGGAGGAGGGGTGGCAGGGGGCGGGGGGACACACTCAAAGCACCTTGTGAATTCATGACACCAGTGCTCCTTCCTCCTTCCCTAGAACCACATTGAGGCAGGTGCCTTACGTGTGGTCATCTGTGCACCCTCACCAGATGCACCTATGTTTGTCATGGGGGTGAATGAAAAGGACTATAACCCTGGCTCCATGAAAATTGTCAGGTAAGGGGAAGCAACACCCTGAAGTGAGCAGTGCCCAGAACACATGCCAGCCTGTGATGAGGAGGGCTCAGGCTCACCCTCCCCACCCCCACCCCCACTAGTGTTTCTTTCACATCCATCTGCTTCTCCTTCCCAAAGTCTTAACAGCCACCATATTAACATTCCCCTAAAATTGTTAAAAATGCATGACTTCTGGAGAACATGCTTGGGGAGCTTCCCCCAGCCGCACCTCCGGTGCCTCCTTCAGTTGGAAGGCAACCCCAATGATCCCCCTCATCCACATCCTGACTTTTCACAAAACCAAACCTATGAGCATATCCCCAAAGTGAGGTAAGCATGGTAGGGGGCTCTGACCCTCACCTCACAGTGCCCTTGCACACTGGGCTGTTTCAGCAATGCGTCCTGCACCACCAACTGCCTGGCCCCCCTTGCCAAGGTCATTCATGAGCGATTTGGGATTGTGGAAGGACTGATGGTAAGTTGGGGAGAGGGCTGGGGAAGGGTGGATGTCAGGGAAACTCCACCTCTTCCTCTTAGGACTTGCCTAGTATATGAAGTTAACAGGGAGAGACAGGTTTCAAGAGGAAAGGCCCACTAGTGGTGAAGTCTCTTAAAACACTGTAACTCTCAGGCAAGGCTGGACCCTGGCCTGCAGGTGTCCCTCCTGTGGTCTGTGGTGGTGGCCCCACCAATCTCCACACCTGGTTCATCACCCCAGGCCTAGAAAAAAAGAGGTATGGGAGCTTAAGATCAGGGAGGCCTCACCTCAGTCCCCTTCTTCCCCAAGACCACAGTCCATTCCTACACAGCCACCCAGAAGACAGTGGATGGGCCATCAAAGAAGGCCTGGCGAGATGGACGGGGAGCCCACCAGAACATCATCCCTGCCTCTACAGGGGCTGCCAAGGCTGTAGGCAAAATCATACCAGACCTCAAAGGGTATGAGGGCAGGATGCTGCAACGGGGGTGGGGTGGGGTGGGGTGGGGGGATTACCCTGGGAGGACTGAAGTGGCCCCAATCCTTGAGGCCTCTAATGATGGAAAGGCGGAGGTGAGGGAAGATGGACAGAGGCCCTCGGGTTCTGACTTCCACCCTGATGTGGGATTCTCCAGGAAGCTGACAGGAATGGCATTCCGGGTGCCAACGCCAGATGTATCTGTCGTGGACTTGACCTGCCACCTGGCCCAGCCTACTCCATATTCAGCCATCAAGGATGCCATAAAAGCAGCAGCCAAGGGGCCCATGGCTGGCATCCTTGCCTATACCGAGGATGAGGTAGGGACTGAAGAGAGGAGACCCTGGGAGGAACCCTCTGGGGAGAGAGCATGGCTCCCCACTTGCCAAGGAGCTGCTCATAGTGTATCAAAATAGGAATTGCAGGGCTGGGAAGGTCAGACCTCCCTGCCTCAGAATCTGCACTTACTACTCCTTTGGTCTGGAAAGCTTTTCCTCCAGGTGGCCATATAGCTGTCCTTACCTCCTCCAAGTCTTTACTTTAGCCTCCCTCCTCAGCAAGATGTTCTTTTCATGGCCTTTTTCCTCACCTGAAATTTCATTTCATAGTCACTGTTGGTCCTGCTAACATGTGCATTCCAAGAAGGCAAGGATTTGGGGACTATCTTTTTACTTCCCTACCTCCAACCATCTTCCCAGGGCCTGGCACACAGCAGGTGCTCAATACATGCTTCATGAACAAGACAACATATCCTATTTTTTCAACACTTGCTCAGGACAGACCATTGGCAGGTGCCTTCCCTGTAAGGAACAGATTTCACTGTCCCTTTGTTCCCAGTAGTGCCACCTCTGGTGCTGTGTCCTTGTTTTAGCTCCTGCAGGTCCACCTTCACACAGCCACGAGGACCTCTTGTTTTAATGAAACTAAATCACATCACCCCCAACTGCTGAAAACCTTTCTGTGGCCTTCTTCAACACCAGGGCCAAAACCCTCAGAGCCTCTGTGCTGCAGCTCCTTCCACCTCGGATACTGCTGAGGATCTGAGTTGGCCAGACACTCCTAGCCATCCAACCCAGCCTAGCTGCCTCCACTCAGGAGCCTCCTTGCCAGTTCATTCCAAGTGTCTGCAGTATTCCCGGGAAATTGCAACAGAACCCCTGGGCTGCTCCGATTGAAACAGAACCCACGGGCTGTTTAGTTAGGGGCCCGATTGCCCGCCGCCAGAATTATAACTCTCAATACCAGAGTTTGGTGTGAAGAAAAAGAATTGTTTATTTACACATAGTTCTGCCTCCCCCTCCCAGACCTGGCCAGTCTTAGGAAAGTCAGAAATATCGTTTCCCTACTTCCTAGGCACAGTTCAGCTTTACCAGTAGCTGCCAATCACTCAGTTCTGATTGGGGAGGTCCTTTCTGTGCTGTGGTGCCCTCCAGCTCTCAGTGCAGGAACGCCTGGATTCTCAGCCTCCTTGTAAACTGCCTTCTTCCTGCAAACCGCATGGATCTCCTCTCCTTCTCAAAGCAGCCTGGCAAGAGCCTCTTCTTAAAGCAGCCTGGAGATCCCTTCTCCAAGCCAGATGGAGGAAGCCCACAAGAGCCAGAGAGTGAGGGCGTGAGGGCCAGAGAGAGCCTGAGAGAGAGAGCCTCCTAGAGCCAGAGCCAGCCCAAAATGTCCGCAGCTCCTTCCCTCTTCCTCCCTGCCTCCTCTCTCCCCCTGTGTCCTCTCATGCAGTGGGTGTTGCAAACCGTCCTGACCATTCACAGAACCCTCCGTAGGCTCTGTCTGCTTCTTCCGAACCAGCGCACAGTCCAAGATCCCTCCCATCTTCCTGAGTCTTGGAAGTAAAGCGGATCTTTGCAACAATGTATCCAGCCACTAGCTCCAGGCATGCAAGGGCATCCTGAAAGCTGCTTCCTGCTCCCTATCTCCCAGCCGCACTGTTTCTGTAACAAAATGATATTTACTGGAGCAGAATCAGGGTGTTTCATATCCAGAGCGTGAACACAGTAGGAGTCCATCAAATATTGTAGATGAATGGTTGGCCAATATGCCTGTGTCGGAATCTGGACTCCTGGGGGTCCTTGCTCTGCGACCCACAATTACCTTTGAAATTCTTAAACCCAGGTTGTCTCTACGGACTTTGTCAGTGATACCCACTCGTCCATCTTCGATGCTAAAGCTGGCATCGCGCTCAACGACAACTTCGTGAAACTAATTTCATGGTAAGTGGGAAGGGGTCAGAGACCGTGGTCAGGAGGCTGGAGGTGATGGGGAAGGATCCCTTGACTCCCCCTCCCCCTCCCCAGGTACGACAACGAATACGGCTATAGTCACCGGGTGGTGGACCTCCTCCGTTACATGTTTAGCCGAGACAAGTGAAGCAGGACAGCCCCTCCTGTGTGTCTCCCTGTGCTCTCGGTCCAGAACCTCTACGTCCCGTTCCCGGCCTCGGCTCCCCAATGGAAGGAGGGCGACCTGGGCAAGGGGCCCGCGCCGCTGGGCTCCCAGCGAAATAAAAACAGAGTGCTCACAGCTGCGCCCCGTGTCTCTGCGCCGTTCACCGCGAGGTGCAAGGAGCTTTTCCTCCAGCGGCGACGGCCCATCTGGAGCCGCGAGTCGGCGCCGACTGCCCGCTAGGGAACGGGCATGCGCACGTTCAGGCGGCCGCGCTCCACGCCTTAACCGAGCTCGTGACGTCAGCGCGCCGCCGCCGCGGACTCCGCTCCCAGAAAGCCGCGCGGGCCGCGGTGGCGTCCGAGGCGCCAGGTGAGGGCTGGGGCGCCAGGCGGGCAAGGTGGAAGGTCTGCGCTCCGCCGGGCCTGCGTGGCGCCATGACCTTGTTTCACTTCGGCAACTGCTTCGCGCTGGCCTACTTCCCCTACTTCATCACCTACAAGTGCAGCGGCCTGTGAGTGCGGGGCGGCCGCGGGGCGGGGGACGCGGGCCCGAACGACTCCTCACCGCCCGCTCCTGCAGGTCCGAATACAATGCCTTCTGGAAGTGCGTCCAGGCTGGCGTCACCTACCTCTTTGTGCAGCTGTGCAAGGTGAGGGCGCCCGGAAACACGCGTCTAGCCCCAGGGTCGCCAGAGCCAGGGCTCCACGCTGCTGTCTTCTCACTGTGTGGGATGGTCCTCAGCACTGCACAGAGAAGATGGACCTCGGAAGGGTGGAACTCGAGGAGAGACCTCCAGGCAACCTTTGCATAGCTAGTTCTGTAAAACTGAGAAAACTCAGTTGTAAAGTTAAGAGAGGTTTTGTATGGTTGGGAATTGCTAACCACCACACTATGCTGCAAATGCCCAGGCACCTCCAGGTCTGACCCTGATCCCCTGTGATGACCACAGAAAACCTTCCAGGCCTCTACCCCTCATCTTCCCTGGTCCTGTAATATCACCCCGCCATGTGGTGGTCCCTCTCCACATGGGAACCCTAAAACCATGTACACATTAACTTCCCACAAAACCCACATAGTTTATACCCCTCACCTTGAGGTGACCTCTGTTTTCTGTTCTCAGATGTTGTTCCTGGCCACTTTTTTTCCCACCTGGGAAGGCGGCATCTATGACTTCATTGGGGTGAGTGAGGCTAGGGAGCAGGGAGGGAGTGCAGAAATAAGGCCCCCTGGCACTTGTGCTTATTCAAGCCTCAACCTGACCCACAGGAGTTCATGAAGGCCAGCGTGGATGTGGCAGACCTAGTAGGCCTAAACCTTGTCATGTCCCGGAATGCCGGCAAAGGGGAGTACAAGATCATGGTTGCTGCCCTGGGCTGGGCCACCGCAGAGCTCATTATGTCCCGGTGTGTGCGGGAGCCCTGAGCCCAGCTTCCTGAGAAAGGACACCTGGGTTTCAGGGAGGTTCTGTAGGGTGGGGGCTCAGATTCAGGGTGCTGAGGGTTTCTGGGTGCTGGAGAATCTCTCCGTTTGCCTTCTTCAGTTGCATCCCCCTCTGGGTTGGAGCCCGGGGCATTGAGTTTGACTGGAAATACATCCAGATGAGCATTGACTCCAACATCAGTCTGGTATGCAGTCCCACTCTCCCATACAGAACTTTTTGCTGGTGGCAGTACTCCTGCTCAAGGCCTGGCCCTGACTTCCTGCCTCCCATCAGGTCCATTACATCATTGCATCTGCGCAGGTGTGGATGATAACACGCTACGACCTGTACCACACGTTCCGGCCGGCGGTCCTCCTGCTGATGTTCCTCAGTGTCTATAAGGCGTTTGTCATGGAGTGAGCTGGGTGGGGTTCAAGGCTGGGTCCAAATGGGGATGGGTTTACTGTTTTCCTTTTTTCATTGTAATATTTCCCCACAGGACCTTCGTTCACCTTTTTTCCCTGGGCAGCTGGACGGCACTTCTGGCCCGAGCAGTAGTGACAGGGCTGCTGGCCCTCAGCACCCTGGCCTTATATGTCGCCGTTGTCAACGTGCACTCCTAGGCTTGGTGTCCCAGGCATTTACATACCTTTTCCTTGTCTCCAGGTTTTAGTGAAGTAAACAGTATTTGGAAAGTTGTTTCCGCCTACATTTCTCGCTGGAACTGTCTACCAGGACCATGTTCAGCTGTGTCCCAGAGGCCCTTGTTCTGGCTTTGGAGCCAGGTAGACAGGCTAGGAAACTAGCTGGCCCTGATTTGTCCTGTGTTCCTGGAGCAGTTCCCCAGCTCCTTTTTTTCCCAGGGTAGACTTGAAGTATATAATCTTTGAGCAGTAGCAAATCAGAGAACAGGTGATAGAGGGGAGCTAGAATCCAAGAGAGGGTCCTTGGGGACTTCTCACAGCGTTAATCTGGCCCTCTCCCACACAGACCCTTTCCTGGCTGGCCTAGACACCTGTTCTTAATGTCCTTTGATCCACCCTTTATATGGCAGCCAAGGGGATCTATCTGAAACCCCAGTCTTACTAATTTACCCTCCTTACAACTATCTAGGGCTCCCCATTGGACACTGGGCCCTTGGGGAAAATGTCTGTGATTCTGAGCTCAGTACTTTGACTCAGTTCTGTGGCTCTCAGATCAAATCCTGGCCTGAGAATTCTTAGGGTGGAGTTCAGAGACAGCTGCAGCCAAATAGAGCATTTGAGCCCCTCAATTCAAATGTTATCCTGGATGCCACCTTCCCCACTCCAACCCTTCCTTGGTCCAGTGGGATCAACTTCCTCCCCCATTTCCTCCCTACCCACCCAAGAAGGATATCAGAAGCAGGGCTTTGAGTGTCATATTTAAGCTCCACTTTCATGCAAATCCTGCCCACCCAGGAAAGTGCTCCTCAGCCCTAGTATTTCCAGTGGTATCCCCCAGAGTGTGGGATAGGGCAGTTGCCTGCTGCCTCACTATGTCAGACTGTGGAGGTCCTGCCATAATATAATTTAACTCTGAGTCTAGGAAAGGACCATGCACAGCTCTGTTCGGCTCTGCTAAGATAGTTGGTGTTTTCAGAGGGAACATACAACCACTATCTAGCCCCATCAGCTCCTTGCCCATATCAAGACAGGGTCCACATGTGTCTTGGGAGAGAAATGGGGAAGTGATTGATTGGTCACCCTGACTTTGACTTGAAAAGGGATTACAGTGGACACTCCCCCCTGCCCAGGTGGGTGGATGTGTAATGGAGTCACTTTCTCCCATACTTCTACCTATGCACCACCTAGCTCTTGACTTGTATTGGAACAAGTGAATTTTGCAGAAATTATTCAACAACTATTTGCTGAGCGGAGACTCTGACCCAGACCCCATGCTGGTGGCCAGCTGTCTGAACTAATACCAGCTTTCATTGAATACAGACAGACCAGAGTGGTTGAGAGGTTAGGGGCAGCACAGGCCAGAGGGATCAGGGCTGTGATGGGTGAAGCCTGGTTGGAGAGGTAGGACTCGTGAACTAAACTACACTGGTTAGGGCTGTGATGGCCCAGAGGCAGGCTGGGCTCTCTGGAAGAGAGATGTATGAGCTGAGACCTAAAAGATGAGTTAGTGGTCAAAGAGGAGAAAAGCAGGTGTCAAGTCCTGTGTAAAGGCCTTGAAATCATGGTCTTCACTTTCCAGCAAAGCAACTGGTTGGAACAAGTTCAAGGGGACTTGTGAGACAGAAGTCAGCCAGAGCCAAATCCCAGAAGGCTCTGAGGGTTGGGTGAGGGTTGACCAGGGGCAGTGGGGAACCACAGAGAGTTCCAGGTAGGGGGAAAACAGGGTCAGATTTGACTTCGGGGGAGATTTCTGTGGCCACTGTGGATGGGGAGACTGAGTCCTGAAGACCAGGACTGTACCAGGATAGGGATGACAGAAGTAGGGGAGAGTGGCTATAAGCAGATTAGAGGTGGTGGTGACCAAAAGGCTATGTATTTTTTTCCCTGTGGGGTGGGGGGATTGGGGAACTGACAGGTGAGGAAGGAGTGAAGGGCCCTGAGGACTTGTCACAGTTTCCAGGGAGAAGGAACCCACAGATGGGACAGTGGATGGGAGCAGGTTTGGAGGGTGATGCAGAGACCAGCGTGGGTGCCCTTGGACATGCCTGGGGAAGCTGGAGACCGGTGTAAAGACAAAACTGAGATGGGGACAGGGGGTACTGTGGTGAAGAGGAGGGAGAAGCCGGAGGCCAAGCCAGAGAGACTCATTAAAGGAAAGAGAAGAGAGGTAAGGGGACTAGGAAAAGGTGTGGGCAGTGGCAGGGGGAGGGCCCAGGGATGGGAATTTCTGGCAATTGGAAGCTTAAACTTTTCAGGTGAGAGTGTAAAGAAGAGCCTGTGAGTTTTACTCCAGGAATTGGTTGGATTGCCTATTGCTGCAGCAAAGGAGTAAACAAGTGGAATCAGAATGGGGACACCTATGAAGGTGGAAGGGGGAGGCTGCCTGAGGTGGAAAAGATTTTGATACCCTGTGTCAAGGATCCTCCCCAGAGGGAGAATGGGTGCCAAGATTGGAGAGAGGCCAGAGGTAGTGTTTAGGATAGTGGAGTGGTTAAAGCAGTGCTCTGGAGGGTGCCTGTGGTTGCATCCATCTCACTTTTAAATGCTGTAACCCTAGGCGAAGAAATGGGAATCATTCCCCCAAGTAAGGGTTATATGCCAGGCTGTGTTTTAGGAACTGGAGATAAGGCCCTGAACAAATAACCCCTAAGTTGGAGGATTGTGTGACCAAAGGGGCTCATGATGTTGCACTTAAGATGGTGCCGCACAGAATCAAAAAGCTGTCACTGTGAGCTGGTTTATTACAGATAACAAGTATGTTTTAGAAGAGCCCCCAGGTACCCCACCTCACAGGAGCTGCTAGCTCCTATTCCCCATCAAACACCACCCCCTCTCAGATGGGGATTTCCCCAGGCCAGCTCAGAGGACTGGGCCTAGGGACTGCTTCTCCAGGAAGTTGGGCCCCTTTTGGATGGGGAAGGGGAGTAGGGAGGGTCCCTCCAAGGTTGGGGTGCCATGGGCTGTAGGAGCAGAGACAGGTCAGGCTAGGACTCTTGATTGCTCAGATGTTTTGGTTCAGACAGCCCCACGAGTCTTGATACCACCTGACTGTGGTGGAGTTGGAGGTGACTTAAAGACAGCTGTCCCTTTAATAGTAGAGTTCCTGGTCCCACCAGCCTGGGAGAGAGAAAGCAAAGACTGAGTACTGAGGGGATGAGGATCAGGGCATGGGGCCAGGGACTCAGAATTTATGGCAGTTTGCTTTGGAGGTCAAGTGTTGAAGATCAAAGGTCGGCACAGCTGCTCTGAAAACATTTCAGCCCCCCACCCCCAGGTCCCCAGTTTCCACACTCACTCCCTGGGCAACAGCGAACTCCAAGTTTCCGGAGCTCATCATAGACAAAGATGAGGAGGCCAAAGGGCATGGGGACCAGCCACCATTGGAACCTGGAGGCACAGGAGATGGCAAGGTGAAGGCCAGCCCCAGGACTGTGTCCTGCATGCCCATCCCTCTACTCACACCTCATGACCCCTCACCGAATGGGCATGAAGTTGAAGATGTTGGGCATTCCAGGGCAGTAGCACAGGAAGCAGCCAATGCAGACCTGAAACACGATGGCAGTCACCAGGATCTTGTTCCTGCAGGTGGGACAGGGTGGAACAGGCTGAGACTGCTGGGCTCAGGACAACGACAGCCATCAGGAATTGGGGGGCCAGACAGAAATAAGGTACTGGGTCAGAGGAGGTCAGATGTCATTAGCAGCAGGGAGATGTTCTAAATATTTAAACTGGAGCAGCCTGCAGCTCTGCAAGAGTAGATGCTGGCCTGTCAGTATCACCTCTTTAGTTGATGAAACATGGAAGAGCCATCTGGAGACATGGTGGGAGATACTGACTAGCTATCCATAAGGAATGTTAGCTCCTGGTACCAGCACATCTGCATATTCAGTGTTGGTTTTGCTGGCTGCAGTAAGCCCTGGTCAGGACCTGATGGGACTTGGGACTAGGGCTTGAGGGCAGGGCTGGGGCCAGCTGGACACCTGAAGAAGCCCTGCTGGAAAGCAGAGAGGCGGCGTGTCTTGCGAATGAGAACATCGGCGATCTGGCACATCTCAATGCTGATGAAGAACACGGTGTAGCAGGTGTACTGCTGATACAGGCGCTGCCCAAACGTCTGTGAGCCAGGAGAAACAAAAGCAGCCTAAGCCCAGATGGAGAGCTAGGCACTCAGGGCCTGGGGCTAGGAACCCTTAAAAGCTCTTTCCCCTGCATCAGTCTAGGGTAGGGGGAAAGGAGAGGTGCAGGATCTGCCAAGTTTTCAGGAACCCCCAGTGTGAGGTCCAGAAACCTTGGTCTAGCAGAGCTGGGATATCAGTGCGCAGGTAGATGACAGGCCAGACCAATTGCTTTCATAAGGAAAGAACAAAGATAGAATTTCCTGGGCACCCAAAAGAAGGGACCTGAGAAAAAGGAATTGGACTCCCAAGGCAGGATTTGCAAAGTCCAGTGACTAGGGCTCAGATACATGGCAACAATAAGTGAAGTGGACCAGGTGGGCCCATGGGGAATAGGGCACTGAAGGTGGCAGTCACTATTAAGTCCATTTCTTCAATATCACACTTTAATACCAGCTTATTGTGTAGGGAACACTTCCTATGCTCCAGGTACCAAGTGTTTCACATGTATTATCTCATTTAATCCAATATTCCCATGAGGTAGATTGATGGTACCCAAACTTCAGTGTGCATCAGAACCCTAGAAGGGCTGGGTAAAATACCCCCAGAGTTTCTGACCCCAGAGGTTTGGGGTGAGGACTGAGAATTTGAATTTCAAATACGTTCCCATGTGATACTGATGCTGCTGGTCTAGGTCCACACTGAACATCATTGAGGTAGACATCAGTGTCCTCTCCAGAGATAAGAAAACTGAGGCACAGTGAGGAAAAACAACTTGCCCAGGGTTACACAGCGGTTAGGAATAATATACCATGAATCCAAAGCAGTCTGGCTCCAAGGTCTAAATTTATTACCACGACAATAAATGTTTAAGAGGATCTGTAACTGCAGGGCTAGCTAAATACACCTACCAACCAGGTCTGCCCTCTCTGCTTCAAACCTTCATTAAAGTCAGCATACTTGTACACTTTGTGTTAGTGATACAGAGAAAATAACAGACTAGGGGCCTGGTTTCACACCTGAGATGATAAGTTAACTATCAGGGCAGGGAGAGGACCCATCTGCAGCTGAGATAATCAGAAACAGGAGTTTGGAGCTCAATACAGTAATAGGAAAGGCCCTTTACCCCAGAACTGGCAGACAGTCTTAAGTGTCTGGGATGCTCTGGTTGAGCTCAGTCACACATGTACTGCACACACTAGATAGGTGGCATCGGAAATGAGGGAATCATAGGACTCACCCACTCCTGGCCATAGCTGTCCTGCAGATCTTGTAAGTGGTGGTTCTCCCATTGTGGCCGCAGCCCCACACACAGCAGTGGGAACCAGCCCTCCTGGGCCATAGCCGTGAAGTAGTCAGTGAAGCCAGCAAATGACTGGATGGCACCTGGGAGATGCAAGGAGATAAGAAATGGAGACATAGAGACAGGGGCATGGAAAGAGAGGGCCACAAAGAAACAGATATAGTCAGGGACATACACACAGAGACGGGGACACAAACAGTGATGTGAGAATGAGAGGAGCATAGGCAGTGACAGATATGGAGACAGAGAGACAAGGACCCCAAGAGAGATTGATAAGGACACAAAAAGGCACCCAAAGAACTCAAAAGTGACAGAAAAGGCAACAACCCAGAGATATGGTCTTAGAGAACAGGGTCAGGAGATGGAGAAGGAATACAGGGGACTATAGAGATCATTATGTGCAGATAAGGACTCAGAATGACAGAGACCCAGGATCAAATGCAGAGGTCAAGATTCAGAACAAGCCAGAGCCACAGCTACAGACCCCAGGGCAGTTGAGTAGCCCTGCAGGAGAGCCCCAGGCTTCCTAGTCCCATGGGCACTCACCAATCTGGAAGTAGGAATAGGCAGCCAGGGGTTCATTGACCAATCGGTCACGCTTTGGGTTCCGTGGACGCAGATGCATGATGTCACTCTCAGCCTTCTCATATGCCAGGGACACAGATGGGAACTGGCCAGGAGTGGAAGGAACCTTGGTTAAGGGTTTGCCTAGGATCTGTCCCCTACTCTCTGGGGCTCCTCTCCCCAGTGCTAGTGGGCAGGGATAGAACTGAGGTTAGATGGCAGAACCAGCAGTGACTACACCTGCCTGGACAGCCTGGATCCAGCTGGCCCCTGTCAAGAGTGTTGGCATGTCTATTCCACATCTGGGTCCACATCTGTCCTGGTGTCCATCTCCATCAGAACATCTGTATTTATCTACACTATTGCATGTTCTCTCCCTGTTTCTGTCTCCTCCCTGATTGCTGCTGCTTCCTCTTCTTTCTCCTCCTCTGTCTCTGCTCTGAGGAACTCTGGTCTTGGCCCCTCTTTCTCTCTCTTTGTTTCTTTGTCTCTGTCTCTGGTCTCTATCTCTGTGACTGTGTCTCTGCTTTTGTGTCTCTGTGTCTCTGCCTCTATGCTTGTCACTATCTCTATTTCTCTGTATCCATTGTCTCTCTATATTCTCCTCCCAACCCCCACCCCATATGTGTGTGACTACAAAGTGGCAGTAGAATGTACTGATTGAAAACACAGGTTCTGGGGCATCTGAATGTCTGGCCTGAAATCCCAGCTGTGCCACTTACTAGCTCTGTGACCTGGGGCAAATTACTCAACCTATCTATGCCTCAATGAGCTCATCAGTAAGATGAAGGTGATAAATAAAACTCATGTCATAGAGTCGTTATGAGGACAAAATTAAGTAAATTAATGTGTTCCTGGCCCAGACTAGGCACTGTGTAATTTGTTGAATAAACATGCCAACATGGTTAGTATCTGGCTACATTTGTGGCTGTATCTGTGGCCATCTTAGGGTCTATCTGCTGCTATTTTTTGTCTGTTCCTGTTGAGAGTTGTCTGTCTATGATCCAAGTCTAGCCAGACATCTGTATCTGTTAATACCTTTGTTTATCTGAGTGTTCATATCTGAGCCCATATGTGCCTATGGGTTTTGGCCATGCCTACCTGAGTGTCCACCTTTGTGTCCATGTCCATAGTTCTGTCTGTGTCTATCTGCCTGCCTGCCTGTGTCTTTACATTTGGCTGTTGTCCATACACCTTATCTGTGTTGATCTGGGTCCAAGAGTGTCCATGGTGATCTCTGCCCATCTGTCTGTCTATGGGCATGTGTGGGTGGGGGTATTGGGGCTGTAGACTCACAATATCAGTGCAAAGTTCTATGAAGAGGATGGTGATACACCCAAGGGGCAAGGGCACACTGACAGTGATATAAATAAGATATGGCGTCAGTTCAGGGATGTTCTTGGTCAATGTGTAGGCGATGGACTTCTTCAGGTTGTCAAAGATCAGTCGGCCTATGGGAATACAGTAGATACCTCAGTGTCCTCACAACCCGCTTCCTCCTGTGCCCACACCGCCTGCCTCTATCTCTGACCCAGCCCGGACCCTGCTCCACTCCTGTCACAATGGAGGCAAAGTTGTCATCCAGAAGGATCATGTCGGCTGCATTTTTGGCAGCATCTGAGCCGGCAATGCCCATGGCCACACCAATGTCTGCTTTCTTCAGGGCTGGGGAGTCATTCACACCATCCCCTGTCACAGCCACAATTGCACCCTGCAGGGAATGGGCAGGTGGTAAGTGAAAGGCCATTCCAGGGACTGTAAAACCCATCTGCCCACCTTCAACAGCAGGGTCGCACCAGTCGCTGGCAGCTCTCCACAATCACTAGCTTCTGCTGGGGACTAGTGCGAGCAAACACCATCTCAGGGTGGGTGCGCAGCACCTCGACCAGCTCTGATGGGTCCATGTCCTTCAGCTGCATGCCATTGACCACACAGGCACGAGCATCCCTGGGGAGGAAGATGGGAGGGCATCACTGGGGCCTCAGTCTGCATAGGGTGTGGAAAGAACCATGGGGATGGCTGAAAGGGGCTTACTTCCGATTAACCTGATCCACAGGCACATGGAGGCGGGCAGCAATGTCCTCCACTGTCTCACTGCCTTCCGAGATGATGCCCACACTAGCTGCAATGGCCTTGGCTGTGATGGGGTGGTCACCTGTCACCATGATCACCTGTGGGGAGGACCAATGGATCCTTGACCCTTTCAGATCAGCCCAATCTCCCAGTCTTCCCTTGTGATACACTCATGCATGTATTCAACCAGTTATGACCACCTACTATGTGTCTGGGAAATAGCAGGGACAAACAGACAAAAACCCCTGTCCTCATGGAGCTGACATTCTGATGTGGGAGACAGAACAAGTCTTAAATTAGAAATAAATGAGATAGCATGTTAGAGAGGGGAAATTAAACTGGGTAAAGGGGATGGCAAGCATTGGATTTTTTAAAAGCAGTGGTTCAATATTAAGTGTGTCCAGTAAAGCTTTATCCAGAAGGTGACATTTGAGCAGACACCTGAAAGAGGTGGGAGTCGGCCACATGGAAATCTGGGGAAGAGTATTCTTGGCAGAGGGAACAACCAATGCAAAATGAGAAAGAAGAGAATATGCCTGAACTACTGGAGGAACAGCAGGTGGGCCAACATGCCTGGAGAAGAGTGAATAAGAGGTTGAGAGCTGAGGAATGGGCTTAGAAAGGTAACTGCCCAGGTCTTATAAGGTCTTACAGACCATAAGAAAGATTTGGGTGATGCTTGCTCAAAATTTGTTCCCCTACCCTTGATTTGTCTTTGGAGAAACACTCTTCCCCTCAGCTTAAAGTTGAGGTCCTGGCCAACATTGGGCAGGTAAGCCCAGACCTGGACAAACAAGGTATTTCATCCCCCAGACACAGTGACTGATTCAGGATTGAACATGTAATCCAATCTAGTGCAACTGCAAGAGGCGCTCTTTCTGTGGGTAGCTAAACAGGTAAGTTGGAGCTGCTAGGGGGTGGTCACCTGTGTCAACCAAAATGGAAGGACTACTTGAGAATAAAGCCAGCAGAGAGAAAAGCAGAGCTGACAGGAAGAAAGGCAAATTCATGATGACACTGAACACTTGGATCTAGCTATATCTGAAGCTTCATTCCCCAGAATTTTTTAGTTTCATGAACCAATATATTCCCTTTTTGGTTCAAGCTAATTTCAAACATCACTGGGTTCCTCATCCCCAAATACTGCCATCCTCTGTTCTTGCCCCTGCCTGGTCCTTTCCCAAGTGGCATACCCGGATGCCTGCTGTGCGGCACTTGAGCACAGCATCAGGGACGGTGGCCCGGGGTGGGTCTATCATGGATACAAGTCCCGCAAAGCACAGGCCACTAGTTGGAAAGTTCATGGCCTCCACGTCAAAGGCATAGCCAGGTGGGTAGTCCTTTTCACTCAGGTAGAGCTGGCAGAAGCCTGACCAGAAAACAGGAAATCAGAGAGGAGCCCTGGGTAGATACTTTACTAGCAAGGCCAGGTGGTGAGCAAAATAACCAAGCCTCTTGCACCAAGCACCCATGGATACCTGACCCTGTGCTGAATCCTTCATTTGCATTATCTGAACCCATCCTCACACCCATCCTGTGAGCCTACTAATATCCTCATCTTGTAGATGAGGCTTAGAGAGGGGAAAATTCTCACCAGTGGTCACACAGCAAGTAAAATGAAAACTCCAGAATTGGACCACAAGTCTGTGCCTTCCAGGGCTGAGGCAGGGGTTAGGGAAGTTTAAGGAGTCAGGACAACATTGGGGGAGATCAGAGCTCAGGACAAGGAATGGGGAAGGTCAAAGGGTCAAGAGGAGGACTCTGGAAGGCTGGGGTGAAAGCAAAAGCAGGTGATCATCAGTTGGGGCAAGAACTGGGAAAACCAAGGTCAGGTCAGATCAGGATAGGGAAGGTCCAGGTGAGGAGGGGTCTGGAGAGGCTGGGTCAAGGTAGGAATTGAGGATAGCCAGGGGTCAGGAGTGAGATAGGGAAAAATGAAGGTGAATATGTATCCTGGGGCAGGTCAACTGTCAGTGAGAAATGGGAAAGGACAGGTTCGGGGCTGTCCCGGGAAGGTTGGCCTCAATCTGTGCTAGCTCCTTCTTGCACCCCGGTTTACCCACTACCGCGCCCCTTGGGGGGTCTCACCCAGGACGCGTTCACCCAGGCCTCCCAGGCTGAGATATGCAGTCTGGAAGGCCTCACGCCATTGCTCATCCAGCGGCAGCTCCTGGCCTTTGATGAGGATAGAGCTACAGCGCTCCAGCACGCGTTCGGGGGCGCCCTTCATCACCAGCACGTGCCGCGGGTCCCGCGGGTCCTCCAGTGTGTGGATGGACAGCTGTGGGCGAGGTCAAGGGGTGAGAAGTGGGACTGACGGCGCGGGGGCGCTGCCAGGAGAGCCTTGAGAGGGTAAGGTGGGAACGTCCTCTCCAGACACAGGGACCTGGACGCAGGGAATGGACAGAATTAGAGCTGGAGTTGGGCTGCCGGGATTTGGATTTCGAGCTACCGACACTGAAGGCCTGACAACTGAGAGCAAGAGGAGAGCTCGTGGCTAAAGGGCTGTGGGCGTGGCCTGGCCACCGCGGGCTTTGGCTGTGGGCGAGACAGGAGATGGGGGTGAGAGGGAGGAGACGCTGCCGTAGGTCAGTCCTGAATTGGGGGTAGGGCTACAGTGAGCGGGCTTGCTGTGGGCGGGGCCGGGACGCGAGCTCACACCTGGAACTTGTTGGTGGAGTTGAAGGGGATTTCGCAGACTTTGGGGAAGCGCTCGCGGTAGCCCATAGCATTGCCCAGCGTCAGCTCCGAGAATTTTAGCAGCGCCGTCTCAGACGCGTCCCCGATCACGATGCGCTGGGAGTGGGAACCGGTGTCAGGTGCGAGCCGGGCTGCACCAGGCTCCCGGTGTCCCCCGAGTGGTTCCGGCTCTCACTTTTGGCACAGGAACCGCGTCCTGGCCCGACTTGAAGGCAGCGCGGTTGCACAGTGTGAGCACGCGGCACAGCGCCCGCCATGTCTCCGAGGACTGGTCAAAGGTCTGCCCTGAAGGACAGACGTCCAGGCTGGGGCCGCTAGGGGACTACACGCGGCACCAGACCCAGAGCAGCGGCGCTCCCACACCTGAACCGAGCCCCTCCCCCTAGGTTTCGGACAAGATTCCCCTCCCCAGACCTGTGTGGGACCCAACCGCTTCCTTCATACCGCGAGGCAGAGCCTTCCCTTCAGACCCAGCATGGAGTCCCCTCAGTATGGAGTCCTCTATGAGACTCCATGCCAAGCCCCTTCACAAACCCGGAGCTTAGCCTCCTCCCTGGACTCTGGGCCCATCTGGATGGAGTTCCTCTCCATCAATCCAAAGCCCTTTCCAAGTTCCCTTCAGTAACCTCACAGCTCCCATCTAAGCATCCGCCTTCTACCAGAGCCTGACCAGCCCCTTTCTCCTTCCACCCCCAAACCTGACTGATCTTCCGTGGTGTCAGCGGAGTGGACGTGGTTGTCAAACCACAGATGGGACACAGTCATGCGGTTCTGAGTGAGGGTCCCTGTCTTGTCAGAGCAGATCACTGACGTGGAGCCCAGGGTCTCCACTGCTTCCAGATTCTTGACTACACAGTTCTTGCTGGCCAGCCTCTTGGCTGTCAGAGATAGGCAGACCTGGGGGAAGGGTGAGAAAAGCCAGGGTGGGGCAGTCCTTGCTTCCAGTCCCACTTCCCTCCTCTCAGCATTGGGAATCCTTCACCCCAGCCACAGTACTGAGTATGTAGCATTTATCCTCAAAACCAAGGCTTTTTCTTGCCTCCACACTTTTGTCCATCCTGTGCTTTCTACTTGGGATGCCTCCCCAATTTGCACAGATAAACATAACCAGGCTCCTCTGTAAGCTGCCCTAGCTGAGGTTCTGTAAGTTCTCCTATCAACACAGTCAAAATTAGAAAATGAACATTCCCTCAGCCTCCTCTGAACTGACTGTTGAAGGCAGTCCACACCCTCAAGCCTCAGCCTCCTTTAGTCAAAGACCCTGCCTTTTCATCTCTGAGTCCTCAGCATGTGGCACAGGACATGATCCACAGTAGCCTCAGTGAATGTTTGCTGAGTGGATGGATAGGTGGAGAGATGGGGATTGGGAGGGAAAGATGGATGATGAGAAGGTGGGTGGGAAGATGGGAGGTGAACAGATAGATGGACTGGTAGGGAGAGGGTGGAGGGAAGTCTGGATGAATGGACAGATGGATAGCCCTCTCAACCGTCTGTGCCTCTCTTCTGCCTCCCCAACTCACCGTGACAGTGGCCAGCAGCCCCTCAGGCACATAGGCTACCACAATGGCCATGAAGAAGACCATGGCCCTCAGGAAGGTATAGCCAATGCACATGGCCACCACAAAAAATGTGGCACCAAAGAGGATGGCCAGTCCTGCAATGATGTCCACAAAATGTTCGATCTCGATAGCAATGGGTGTTTTCTCATTTTCTACTCCAGATGCCAGTGATGCAATGCGCCCGATGATGGTGCGGTCACCTGTGTTCACCACCAGGCCTTGTGCTGTTCCTGTAGTGGGGCCAAAAGAGTGACTCAGAACTGGGAGGGAAGCAGTGGGGTGTACACAGCAGTGTAAACTGAAGGAGGGGGCAGTAATGTAAGGAAATGTGACTTGGGAAGAGGGTAGCAGTAATGGGAGCTAGAGAGGTAGTATGACCTAATGAAGTGGCAATCATGTGAAGTGGGAGGCAGTGTGTTCCAGAATGTAGCAGAAGAGGGATACTAGAGGCAGAGACAGGGAATGTCAGCTGGGAAGGCAGGAAGGGGCCTCACAGACCCTCAAGGCACATGGTGGAGAAGAAGGCGATATTGCGGGTCTCCAGTGGGCTCTCGTGTGTACATTCGGGGGAGCGGGTCTGTGGCTCAGACTCTCCAGTCAGCGAGGAGTTGTCCACCTTGCAGCCCTGGGCCTGAAGGATGCGGATGTCAGCTGGCACTCGATCCCCACCTTTCATCTCCACCAGGTCACCCACCACAAGCTGATCTGCATTGATCTGGAACTTGTCCCCATCTCGGATCACAGTTGCTTGCTGTGGGGCAGGGGAAACTGAGTTGTAGTGGGCAGCAGATGGGGGTGGAATTTGCTGAGTACAATAGGGATGTGGGGAGATGAACAAGGGGGTGAGTTGAGGACCTGTGGGGAGAAATGGAAGCTAAGGATGAAGGGCAGGCTGGGCCTGATGGGAGGAAGCCACACAGATGCCAGAAGCCTGCCTGAGCTGATGTGGAGTCTCTGGAATCTGAAGTGGTGGGGGGCTATGGGAACTTACCTGGGGCACAAGGTTCTTGAAGCTGGCAATGATGTTGGTGCTCTTAAATTCCTGGTAGTAACCAAAGCAGCCAGTGACCACAACCACAGCAATGAGGGCCAGCGCCAGGTATAGCTAGGGGAGCAGAAGTGGGAGCCAGCTTATAAGTAGGAGCTGGAAGCTCCCTATACAAGGCCACCTGTCTGCTCCCAGGTTCCCTGGTGTTCTCGTGGTCACTTATGCCGTGGTTTTCCCCACTCTATTAGGAAGCCTCATGTACTAATCCCCGTGGCCTTCATCTCCTATCCTCATATTCTGCATATCCCACATTTAACTGCCCTGTACTCTCAGTGTCTTATGTCTCTGTATACCATATTCTCTGGCCCCTGAGTCCTAGCCCATATCCTATGACTTGTGCCCCATGTCACTATGCACCTTGGTAATATGTGTTCCCTTTTCCTGTGTCTTTCAAGTCTTGCATTTCACATATCCACTGTCATTTGTCTCCTCATGCTCCCAAGTCCTATATTTCATGTGCTCCAAGTTTCATATTCTGTTTTTATAATCTTTCTGCCATCATCTGTGTCCCCTATGCCTAACAGTTCCTGTGCCCTCATGGCCCCATTTCCATGTATGTGTGCTGTCGATCTTATGCTTCATATTCTGTGAACTCCATAATCAGTGTCTCAGGTTCCAAATTCCAAGTCCCTATGTCCAGTGTCTTCCATGTCTACGTACTTCTGAGTCCCTATTCTATATCATATTCAATGTCACATATCCCTAAGTCCCCATGTCTCTTGTTCTGACCCCTGTCATATATCGAATGCCCTCTTGTCCTACATCTTGATATTTCTCTCTGTCTTTGTGCTTCCTTGTCTAATGTCTTCTGTCTAGTCATGTACTATGTCCTGAGCCTTGTATCCTTTATGTCCCTATGCCATTGTGTCCCATGTCTGAGTTCCAATGTCTCCTGTGCCCTCTGTCCTTGATCTGTCCCATGTCCTCTGTCTCCCAAATCCCATGTCTTAAGTATTGCATTTCTTTGTCCTTATATCCCTGTCCTCCATACCTGAGACACATTCTCCACTGTGTCTCCTGTGACCTTGGGTCTGTTCCACATCCAAATGTCCTTCATCCCCTCCATGATCATATCTTCAAACTGCATTTCTGTGTCTCTGTATCCCCACCCTATGTTCCTGGTGTCCTGAGTTCCATGCTTAGTGTCCTCTGTCTTCTGGGTCCCTGTGTTTAGTGTCAGCCCCGCAGCACCCACCACTCACATTGTCATCAGTGGTGAGGTCACCCTCGCTGGCCTGGATGCCAAAGGCAATGAGGCAGATGGCAGCAGCCACCCACATGAGGCATTGCAGACCACCTGCCAGCTGCCGTGCGAACTTGACATACTCTGGGGTACCTTTTGGTGGCCGTAGTGCATTAGGCCCATCCCGCAGCAGCAGCTCTGTGGCCAAGCTTGCAGACAAGCCCTGGGGACAAGGTGGAATGGGGTGGCAGTGGCTGCTAAGCGCTTTCCTCTCCCCAAACACTCTTCAGGGGGTGGCTCTTCTTCTTTCCTTCCCCCGTTTCCCTCTCTCTGCTCCTCCCATCTGTATTGCACCTCTTCATTTCTTTCTCCATCGTTGTCTCTATTCCTGTTCCTTTCCCCTTCCATCCTTTATGTCTCTCTTTGAGTCTCTCTTCTCTCTCATCTTTCTGTTTCTGTCTTCCTTTTGTCTCTGCACCTGTTTCTCTTTCTTGCCCATTTCTCTGCCTCTCTCTGTCTCTATCTGCTTGTCTTGTCTGTCTGTCTCTCACTCTCTCTCACACTTTCTCACTAATGCATTTTGTCTTTTTTTCTCCCTCTCTTTCTCCATCTCCACCTTTCTCCTCTGCACCCACTCCTCCCTCTGACCCCAGCTCACCTTGGTTGCACTGGTGTGGTATTTCTGCTCCAGCTCAGCCACTGACAGCTGGTGGTCATTCTGTGTAGTAGGGGCAGGACATTTGCTGTCCAGCTCTCACTGGCACCCACCCCAGCCCCCCACCCTGCCCCTCAGGTCCATGCTTACAATCTCCATCTCCTTCTTCATGTTCTCCAGTTTCTCCTTCCTCTTGCCCCCTCCACTGCCTGCCTTCTTCTTGCTCAGCTTGGCTGCCATGTCTCCATCAGGGCCAGGACCCAGCTCTACTGAATATAGCTCATAATTCTCCTGAGAACAAGGTGAGAGAAAAGGCATCAGATCCCACTGGAACCCCTGCCATCCAATCCCCACCCCTGGCCCCAGGCTCCAGGCCCCACTCACTGCCTTCCCCATGGTTCCCAGTGTAGCCAAGACAGATCCTGGGTCTGTACCAGCCCTGATATACCTAGGGAGGGAGAAGGTGGGGCAGAACTGGTCTGATTACAGCTGATTACAGGGCTCCTTGGGGTAACCTCTAGGCCTGGGCAGCTCAGGCCTTCCTTACTGGGCTGCCCAACCTGCCCAGACCCCATCACAACCTGCCACTGAGATAGGGAACCAGTGGGAATATCCATAGTAACAAGAAAACTAGCAAACCTATGTGGCATTATGTGCCAGGCACTGTTCTAAGGGCTTTCATGTCATAACTTATTTAACCTCACAACAACCCTTTGAGGTGAGTACTGTTCTTACCCTGCCTTACAGATGGGGAAACTGAGGCACAAAGGGGTGAGGTCCATTGTTCATGGTCCCCAAGATAGGATGTGAAAGTCAGAGCTCAGAACCAGATAGGTTGTTTGCAGAGCGTCCATTTTTAAGCCACATTGCACGTGCCACACCTGAAGGGGAGGGTACTCCCAACAGTAGCTATAATGGTTGTCATTTATGGAGTACTTACTGTGTACTGGTTCTGCCCCTTGTGCTTTGTACAAATGTTTCATTATTGCTCATACCAGCCCTATAAAGTTATGTTCCATTATACAAATGAGGAAAGTGAGGCAGAGAGGTTAAGAACTTTGCCTGAAGTTGTAATGAACATGTATCAGGAACAGGATTCCAGCCCACGTTGGACCTGGAGCCTGGCTCTTATACGGGATCACCGACAAAAAATAAAGAGAATCTCACAACTGCAGTGCCAAGTATGTCCAGGTACTACACATATGTAACCTCAGGGATCCTTGCAACAAACCCCTGTGAAGGTGGCAGTGTCATCCATTGTGCAGAGGGGGAAACTAAGGCTCTGAGTGGTTCTGGAATTCCTAGAATTACTCTACACTTCCAGAACCCTGGCTGGTTTGGCTCAGTGGATTGAGCGTCGGCCTGCGAGCTAAGTGTCGCTGGTTCAATCTTCCAGTCAGGGCACATCAGAGAAGGAAAACTCTGATTCCAAAAAACCTCCGCTGCCTTGCGGCATACCTCTTCAGGGGAAAGGCTAAGGGAGTAAACCCCGACAGAAAATCCGGAGCCGGAGTCCCTAAGGCGGTTTGACGTTGTAGTCAACACCGGCAACTCCTGCGGCGCACCTGAAGCCAAGCTGTATTGACTCCGTCTTTCCCTTGGATCCTTCAGCTGCGAAGAGAGGGGGGGTCTGCTGCATGGGCAACAGCAGACCCTCCATATCACCCTGCCCAGGTTCTGTAGCTTCAGCTTCACTGGAGAGGACACTCCAGCGTCATCGTAAGATGTCGATTCAACACGGGAGGAGACAGATACCGTGTCACTCCCAAGTCGGACTGCACAACCATTCTCGGCAGTGCAGATAGACTCTTAAGAAGCTACACCATCGTCTCTCCAGACGGACGGCTGCCGATACGATACGATACGATACGATACTCTACACTTCCAGCTATAGCCATCACAGCTCTCAATCATTCTGCTGTCTCCACCCCAACCTGCCCAGGTGCGGAAACCAAAGTGTAAAGTGAGGAAAAGTTGTGTCCAAGGGTTCTGGCTTGATCTTTGTACTTGGTGAATGGTGTTAGGTTTGAGGATTGGGGAGTTCCTCCCAATCCCACAGACAGAAACTTCTGTGGGCAGCAATGAGGGGCTGGACTGGTTGAATAGTGGGTCCTTGGTATCTCATGTTTGGGCCTCAGGGGTAGACATGTCTCCAGGGGCAATGTGGGTATATCTGATAAGATAATTGCCTTGGTGATATCCTTCTCCTCTGGGGCAGGTCACCTGAGAAAGTCAAAGCTGTTGAGCAGTCCCAGCTCCTTCCCACACCCACCTGGCTGGTTATCTACAGCCGCTACAGGAAACTCCAAGCAAGAGGCAAGTGGGGCCACAGTCACATTGACTGCCTTTACAGTGTGTTCTCTTGCTTCCTGGGATTTCATCTCTCTGGGCCACATATGAAAAACAGCTTTTGTCACTCCACTACTTACAGCCCTCCAGGGGATTCCCTTTTCTCTCCGAATAAGTCCCATAATCATTCCTGCATAATCTGGTTCCAGCTCCTCTCCTGGCTCAGTCTCTACTATGGTTCCACTGGTATTTGACCTCCTTGCTGCACTTTGTGCAGACTATGCCACAGGGCCTTTGCACTTGTTCCTTTTTTTGGCCTGGTACTCTTCCTTAGATATTTGCATAGCTCTTTCTCAACTCCAGGTCTCAGCTGGAATGTCACCTCTTCAGAGTCCTCACTTGTATATTGAACCCCCATCAGGCTCCATCCCCTTACCCTGCTTTACTCACACCCCTTATCCCAATGTTGAAAGGATAAAGTAAGTACCTTTTGCTATCATGGCACCATTTGCTGAGTAGGCCTTGTTAAACATGACTACCATTTTATTCTTCTGAGGTTATGTCCTCAGGACTGGAAACTACTAGAAAGCAAGAACAGAACATGACTAACTGCCTGTCCCCCGTGGCTGCAGCTAATGCAAAAGCACTCCAAACCTCCTGTGTTACAACACCTCCAACAGTGCAGGGGGTCCACACAACAACTCCCCACCCTTTTTTAATCCAGTTATAATCCAATAAAAGCTCAAAGCACTCCTCTCCCCCAATGCTGGTGTATCTGTCCACACCATGCCACTCTCTTTTCTTGGAGAGTGAATAAAAACTTTACTCCCTACACTTTCTTCTCTGTGTGAATTCTTTCACTGCCCATGTCACCAACCACCCTAACATTTTGGTGGCCCATATGGGGACATTCTCTATTTCTTCCTCTTCCCTGGCCTCCCAAGACATGTGACTAGGGAAGCAATGAACAGTAGAAGCTCAACCGGGCTAATCCCCTAAACCTATCTCTGTGAGGCTTGGAGAAAGGATTCTAATCCTTCTCCATCTCTCCAAACTCTTCAGACAGCCTCCTTCTCACCCACCTTTACTGCCAGAATTGGTAAGTCTCTCTGAAACTTGAGATGGAAACATTCATTTTGTCAAAAGTGATAGCTTACCACCCACCCCATCTCATGGTCATAACCCCAGTACTGGGTCTACCACTTTCCCAAGATTTCAGCTGGGAGGGATGCCTCCAAAGTATCCCTGCTGGATTTGGTTTGCTCTCGGGGCTCAGGAACAGCTACCTGGTTCTGAGACAGATCTTGATTTGGTCTGCCCTCAGGCTTGAGGATGCTTGACTCTGGTCATGGATCTCTAGGTCATTTGTGTTGGGCTACCCTTCTTGAACTGTCTCCCACCCATTTGTCCTCAACCCTGAGATAGCCTTCCCTTTTACTATAGGCAATAATCAACACCCCCACCACCACCAAAGGACTCCCCATTGGGATGTAATTTGAAGGCTCTGGGACTTATGGACCTCAAGCCCAAGCCCTTGATTCTCTATTGGGACACAGCCTGGCCTCAGTTCAAACTGGGTGACCAGGAGGTCTGGCCCATAGATGGGTCTCTTAACTATAATACTATCCTCCAACTCAACCTTTACTGTCATCTCTCGATCCTCTCCTTAGGTTTGGTTCTCTAGAGGAAGAGACAAGATTTTAACCTTCAGCAGGGATTCCAGGCCTCTTTCTCCTAACTATGCCTTTTCATTCAAATTTGCCTCACTCTGCCACCCCCACCTCCTCCCCTATCCCCATATTTATATTCCAGTTTAGCTGCACTCTAATCCCTTAAAGCCATGTTTTTTAAATCAATATCACCCAGCAGGGAATGACACCATTGCTTACCTGCCTAATCCAAGTCCTACATTCAACTCCATTTGAAATTAGGCATGGCTCCACTGTGCTCGCGTTAAGTAAAAACAAAGGTACAAAAAAAGGGAAAATCTCTCCCACCTCCCAGGCTGTAAAACACTCTATATTCTCCTCCTGAAGACCTGGTAGCGCTAAGGAAAAAGTGGCATTTTAAACTCAACTTGTTTTTCCACCTCTTAGCCTGATGAAACCAAAGTTCTTCTAGAAGCTTGTTTTTTTCCCTACACTTTTGAAATGCAAATACCTCATCTTCTTCAAGAACTCTTGTCTAGACCGTCTTTTAAAATACACATTCTCCTGTGAGCCAAGTGTCGCTGGTTCGACTCCCAGTCAGGGCACATGACTAGGTTGCACGTCAGGTCCCCAGTTGGGAGCGTGAGTGAGAGGCAACCACACAGTGATGTTTCTCTCCCTCCCTTTCTCCTTTCCCCTCTCTCTAAAAATAAATAAGTAAACAAATAAATCAATCAATAAATAAATTATAAAAAAAATAATAAAAATAAAAATAAAATACACATTCTTATCAAAAGGGGGAAAACCTAAGCTATATCTGAGCAAATTAATTTAATTTATTTCAGCTATTCCTTTCTAAATTAGTAAATTCTAATTCTAGTTACTAAATGTCTAGATATTTTAAAATAACATGAAATACAAAACATAGATTGCTGGACCTGTTTTTGGCTTTTTATTACAAAAAGGCTGTGAAGTGGATTTAAAGCTGTAAATAAAAGTCTTATGCTTTATTGGAGGTGTGTGTCTTGAAAATGAGAATGTGTTTGTCAGTAGAGGAACCTATGTTTCTAACAGTCATAAAATGTGTTCATAAGCCAATCTAGGGAATGCCGGTTGCTTACTTTTTGGCCATTATTGGAAATTAAGGTTTCTAAAAGTTAAGTTCAAATTGATGAGAGACTCAAACGCTGAAAAATTTTAGTCTCAGATAATAGCTAATAAGCTTAAGTAATCAACATATGTAAAAAGCTATTGTTTCAAGAACTGAAGGTATGACCCACCACGACTGGACTTGTGACTCGGGAGACCATAAGCAGTTTCACCTGTGCCTCATGAGGACTGCAAGCAATCAAGATGGTATCTGAGCCATTATAGTCCAGAGTGAGATGTCAACTGCCACAACCACAAAGACCACCACCCAGGACACAAAGACCACTGCCCAAGACACAGATGAAAGAATGCCGCAGCTTTTATCTGATTAATGTTTTCCCTGAATTCCAAACCCCTTACCTACACTTTTCTTCTTATAAAAAAGGTCCATTTACAATGGGATTTAAGATGATCTGTTAGGGTACAAACCCGCTGTCTTCTCAGACCACTAACCATCTGAATAAAACACCCATAAAGATTCAATCTCTGTCTCTGGTAGGTGACAGGCAGCACAAACACCAGCTTTTCTGGTTTCAAAATTAAAGTGGAAAGACATTGTATAGTTTTAATAATAGAAGACATAAGGCATGAAAATACAATTTTAAAAGACAGGAATTGAAAGTAAGTTATCCTAAAGATGGTTATTTCTAAAGGGATAAGAAAGTTTGTGAAAATTTCAGAAAGGTTTGTAAAGGTTGTGAAAGTTTTAAGTTTGTGAAGAAAAACACCTCAGGCTCCAGTACCCTTTCCTCCACCTAATTTCTCTCTGGTGACATTCTTTGATGACTCTGGTGGTACCTAGAGTTGTTTCTGTTACACTTTCTCTTGCCCTGGTTGGCGTGGGGAAACCTACCTGTCAGCTGTGGAATAAATCCTTCATCAAAATGTGTTCTGTCAATACTGAGATAGAAGGTAAGGCTGCCCTCTGGACTTGAAGTCACGCTGGAGGACCTTCCCAAGGTGACATCTGGGACACAGGATCCAGTGAGTCAGGAACCATTCACCCCTGACATTCAAAGGGACTAATTCCTTCCCCTTTGTTTGGTGCTCTGGTTATTGGTAAGGCCACCCTCAGGGCATGGGGTAAACACATCCACAGGTCGAACAAGCTTTCTCTCTCAAACATGCTTTTTCTCTCTCTGCCAGGGTGGCTCTCTCAAATGGGTTTTCTATTGAGTCCTCTGTCTGAGTGGGTTAAATCCATCCCCAAGGCATCTGGCTGATGCTCTCATCATTGGTAAGGTCACCCTCAGGCACAGGGTAAACATCTATCTCATTGCATTTCTCTACTGTTGTGGACTACAACTCCCAGTCCTCCATCTGGAGCATATATCTTCTGTTACCAGGTTTCTGACCTTTCAGGGGGCCAAAGCAGTCCTGGGTCTTCCCTGCTGCTAGACTCCTGGGAGCCTAGACTTTATTTCCACGACTCATTAACAGTCTTTAAAGCTTTTATTGAGAGTCTCAATAGGTCTTCTTGCTTGATTTTAGGACCTTCCATCCCCTTTCCAGTCTTCTTAAAAGTTGCCCAAAGCAAATAAAAAAAATTGTATACTTTCTCTATAAAAATTAGTAATTCAAATTACATGTATGGTCCTTATGTGTCCAGTCTTCATGTGTGTGGTCTTTATATGATATGTATTTATCTGTGTGTTACATGTGGTATGTTTTCTGCCTCCGGGTGGCATAACTAGGGTGTAATATTTTACTGGCCTAAAAATATTAAGTATTTATATAAATTAAGCAGGATCCTATGTTCTGGACAAAATACTTAATATTAATTAATGTCTTTTAGGGTTACTACCAAAAAAAGTGTTTCACAAAAAGTTTACATTGTAATATTTTGGTAAAGTAATTTGTCAAACTTCACAAAGTTTAAATTTTAAAAACTAATGACTTTGAATTATTCCAATGGGCCCCTGGAATACCTCAAGGATTTATTCTCTCTCCTTATGAAAGAAAAGTTTGTAAACTGATTAGGCCTATTTAATATGCTCAAAATTACATGGGAAGATTTGCCAAACAGAATAATAATAACTATTTTATTTGTATACATATATTTTTATCAAAGTAGATTTTCTAGAAATTTCATTCTGCCCCAGGGAGGAACTTGCAAAGATTCAGAATCAAGTTCAAACAGGAAGCTCTCAGCGGTAACAGGTATCTTGTCAATGACAAAGAATAAGCCAAGAGTGATGGTTCCCTGTGAGGACATCAAGCTGTGGTACTCTGGATATTTGTAACCCATACATGGGGAATTTATTAATCATTTCCAATGCTTAGTGCACATTTCCGATAACTCCTGTACAACATTTAAAAATTTTGCATACTGTTTGGTCTTTATATATACTAAAATTGTGTGTTAAATCTAAAAATATGGACTTTATACAGTTCTTTTATGTCATCTCAAATTAATTATTACTTATCAAGATATTGTTATCTTGAAATACAAAGAAGCAAAGTTCTTTACCAATTAGTTAAATCCAACAAATGTCACATTGTATTTTATTTTTATGTGTCTGGTAACAATCTTTTGCACTAGAAAGAAGACCGGGACTAGGCTATGTTTACCAATGTCTGCATAGCACCCAGAACAGTGCCCCGGACACACAGCAGATGCTCCATAAACATTCCTGAATGTTGAACAGTATCCATCTCACCTGGTGGTTAGCAATGTTCATCAACAAATCTGATGTACTGGGAAGACCCTCAGGAAGTCTTAGTCATTGGGAACTTCTCAGGTGCCCCTCACTGTCTCCAGTCCTCCCACCCTGGCCTACCAGCCCACTACCTGCCAAAGTGTCCAGGGGCCTGGGGCAGATATAGGGTCATGTCTGCACAGATTAGGGAAACCCACGACCTACATCACAGATATAGAGACTGAGGCACAATCACTGGCAGCAGATGGCTGACCTACAATATTGTGCAGAATTTTGTCGAAACTCAGGAACTGTCCTTCTCTGGTCTCTGACTCATTTGTTTTCTCATTTCTTAGTTTTATTATTTTTTGTTAATTTCTAACTTTTTATTTTAAATATTTCAAATCTACAAATTATAGGAATAGTAAAATGACCACCTGCATACCCTTAACCTAAATTTAATGATTTCACCATATTTGTACTAGATAGATAGATAGTTGTTGTTTTTTTAAGTTTTGGCTGAATCATTTGAAAGCAAATTGAGGACAGGATGCTTATCCATAAATACTCAGGCATGTGTCGTCTGTAAATAAGGACACTGTCTTTATAACCACAGTCCAATGACTAAATTCAGAAGTTAATATTGATATGATGCTATTAACTAATCTGGAGAATTTATTTGAATGTCCCCAGTTTTCCCACTCATATTCTTTTCTTGGTCAAGGATCCAATCCAGGATCACACTTTGTATTTAGTAGTCACATCTCCTGAGTCTCCTCCAATCTGACATTTTCTCAGTCTTTCCTGTCTTTTACAACCTTTACATTTTGAAAGAGTATCAGTTATTACATAGAATTCCCCTCAGTTAGCTTTGTCAATGGCTCCTCACGATGAGATTGAGGTTGTGCAATTTTGACCAGAACGTACTGTGACATATGCTCCTCACAGAGTATCTTGTCAGGACAAACCTCATTTTTGAGTCTGGAAGAAGGCAGACATTTGGGGACATCAAGAGTCTCAGGGAATGACCAGAAGGCTATTCTATGATCACTTTATTTTCTGTTGAAAACACTGTCACAGTCACACTGGCACTCAGCTATACTGATGATTAAAGTAATGAAAGCAGCCACTCATTTGTTTTCTCGTTTTTAGTTTTATTATTTTAATCATCAGTACAGCTGAGCCCTAGACCTCCTGCACCCAACCACCACAAGGGCTGCTGGCCCAGCCCGACCCTGCTCCAGCCCCATGACCTTGTCCATTTTGACTGGTCAATGCCCAGCCCTGTTGATGGTTAAACATTTTTACAAGCCCTTTTGATTACACAGACTTCCAATGCCACTCAAGCTCTGTGTCTTTGGTGGGTTGTGATGGGGGGTTGCTTGGGCATTTATTTTTTCATTGTGTGTCCAAGAAATCCTAATCTGTGTCTGGGGGTGGACACAGGCTGTTGCCCACAGGCAAGATCTTGGTAAAGCAGGAGTGTGCCAACACCTTTGGCACGCTGCAACAGAGCCCTACGTGTACTGTGCCATGTCATTCCAAGCTGACAAGTAACTCCCCACATGACCTGGGGGCAGAGGCTTCTCACAAGAATGTCACAAGTATATAACATGATCCATTTAGCATAGTACTGAAGGATTTCTCTGAGCCTGGAATATGAATCATTGGAGACTTTTGAGAACAACAAACAATCAAAAGATTTTTTTCCTGAGAAAGGACAGAGGACATACTATTAAATGGTACAGTGAGTAGGTTTTCAGGGAAATTTGAACAAGTCTCCCAGAATCATGTCAAACACACTTTAGGGATTCAGCCCTACAAGGCTTGATGGCACATTCCCCTTCTGTGTTTTAGGACTCTGAGCACCTCCCTCCCAAGGTCTCCTGTTTGTCAAAAGTAGCATATCAAGACTTGGCATATGCGGTTTCCTCTTCCTGAAACATTTACACTACATCCTCCTCATTTTCGGCTGCTCCTCCTCTTTCTTGTTCTTGTGCAGATGTTCTTTCCTCTAGGGAACCTTCTTGGACCATCCACCAGGCGGGGTCTGGTATCTTCCCTGGGCTGTCATGGACACCAGGCTTCCCCACCCCAGCTCTGACCACTCTGATCCATAATTTCTTCATCACATGCCTGATTACTCTGGCTGTCAGTTTGGTGACATTTCATCTTCCCTCTGGACTCATGAGGACAGCATCCAGGATGTCTCAGTCCCCACAGTGCCCTGCCTTGCCCAGCCCAGGCCAGTCTGGCTGGCCTCAGGAAATGTTTGCTGAGTGAAAGAACTCATTGTGACGTGACTTCTGGTATGCATTTGGTCTCTCTGATAAGATAGTGAAGTTAGCAATGCCCTTCACCTCCTGAGCATGTCACCCCGCACCACTCCCAGACCTTGGGAAGACTGAAGCTAGGGTCTGGGCAGGCAGGGACTTACTCCCTCCTCTTTAAGCTGGCATAAGAGCAGGCAGAGGGTCAACAAGCAGAGTCAATGTCTGGCCCCAGCCTGGCTAAGCTGGCAGCCAGGTCTCCTATGTTCTACTCCTCTCTCACTTTTGTACAGATATGGAAAGGTTAATCTTCCTGAGAAAACTGCCAGGCTATTCTTAAAATTATATCCAGAATGCAACCATCTCTCCCTTTTCCTCTGTTCACACTCTGATACAACCTCCATCCTCTCCCTCATGGATATCACAGCTGCCTCCTCCCTGGTCTCCTGCTCTGATCCCCATCCCCACAGTCTGCTCCCTACATACAGACAGAGGGAGCTTGTAACCCCAGAATCTAGTCAGGGCCTTCCAGGCTCAGAGCCCTTCCCAGCTGCACCTCACTCCTGGTAAAAGCAAAGTCCCCACGTTGCCTTAGCCCTTAGTGATCTGCCCTCTTGCCTCCCTGACCTCACTTCCCAGTCTCCACCTGACCCATTCCACTGCAGCCACAGTGGCTCCCTGCTATGCCTCAGACACAGCAAACAGCCTCCTGGCCTTTTCATTTGCTGTTCCCTCTCCTTGGAATGTTCTTCCCCCAGATATCTTCATGGCTTCCTCTCTCCCTCCATCAGGTCTTCGCACAAATGTTGTCTTCCCAGTGAGACCTCCTTGACTAATTAAAATTGTAACCTGCAGTCTCCCTCCAGCCCTCTCCATATCCTTTACCTTCTTCATTTCACCCCATAGTGTAACCAAACAAAACATTGGGTAGGCTGCCTGCTGCAACAAAAGCCAAACGCATGAGGCAGGCGCTACTGCAAAAGGAAAGAGATTTTATTCAGGTGCCGGGCAACCTGAGACAATGGTGGACTTCTGTCTCAAAGACAACCTCATCTTCCAGCTCAAGCCCAAATTTCTTAAGGGATAGGAAGGGGAGGGCTTTTTTTTTTTTTTTTTTTTTTTCCTTGCCAATTACCTTTCTAGCTTTTGGTTTGCTCTGGGCCCTACACATTCATATTTCTAGCTTTTGGCACACTCAGTGTAAGACCTGTCCCCTGACACCATCTTGGCCAATGAGGGAGACTCCCAGGGGCTCCAACTGACTTTATCATAACAATAGCACTTACCACTCTCTAACAGACTATATGTTTTCTTATTGGGTTGCTTGTGTATTTTCTGAATCCCTGATAAAATATGAACTCTATGAGGACAGGGATTTTGTATGATTTTGTTTGTTTGCGGGGATGGGGTGTTATTTTTGTTTTTTGGACTGATATGTCCCTAGTGCCTAAAATGGCAAATAGTAGACACTTTATAAACTTTTATTGACTGGGTAAAACTCAGGGTCTCTGGGACACTCAACAGCATTCAGTAGCTGTCGTGACCACAAATACTAACATGGATACATGGTCCTGCCTTGAAATAGTGTTTTTTGCTCAACGCATGGCAAAATAAATAGAGGGACAGATGCAATGACAGGAAAGCAATGATGACGACTGATGCTCACTAGGACTCCCTGTGCTCAGCCCTGTCTTCCATGCTTCAGACTTATAAGCACGTTTTATCCTCACAATAATCTCATGATAAAGGCACTGTTTTATTCTTTATTTTTTAATTTATTTTTATTGTTGACACTATTTATTACATAAGATGATCCCATTCCACCTCACTCTTTTGCTCACCTTTACCCAGCACCCACCCCCTTTTCCCTCAGGCCATCACCACACTGTTGTCTGTGTCTATGTGTCATATATATACACACACACATATATGTATATATGTATGTATACGTGTGTGTATGTGTATATATATATATGTATATACTCTTTGGCTAATCCCTTTATATTCATTCATCCAGCACCCCCTCCTCCTCCCCTTCTACTTTGACAGCTGTCAGTCTGTTCCATGTATCTATGCCTCTGTTTCTATTTTGTTCCTCAGTTTATTTTGTTCATTAGATTCCACATATAAGTGAGATCATATAGTATTGTCTTTCTCTTACTGGCTTATTTCACTTGGCATAATAATCTCCAAGTCCATCCATGCTATTGAAAAGATAAGATTTCCTTTCTTTTTATGGCCTAGTAGTACTCCATTGTATATATGTACCACATCTTTTTAATCCACTCTTCTATTGATGGGCACTTGAGCTGCTTCCATATTTTGCTATTGTAAATAATGTTGCAATAAACATAGAAGTGCATGTATTCTTTAAAATTAGTGTCTTGGGTTACTTTGAATATATACCCATAAGTGAAATTGCTGGATCAAAAATCAGTTTCATTTTTAATTTTTTGAGGAAATTCCATACTGTTTTCCATAGTGGCTGCACCAGTCTGCATTCCCACCAGCAGTGCCCTAGGGTTCCCTTTTCTCCATATCTTCTCTAGCACTTGTTGTACATTGATTTATTGATGGTAGCCATTCTTACAGATATGAGGTGATATCTCACTGTGGTTTAAATTTGCATCTCTCTGATGATTAGTGACATTAAATATTTTTTTCATGCATCTATTGGCCATCTGCATGTCCTCTTTTGAGAAGTGTCTATTCAGGTCATTTGCCCTTTTTTTTTTTTTTTTTTTTAGAAAGAGAGAGGGGAAGGGAAGGAGACAGAGAGGGAAAGAAACATTGATATGTGAGAGATACATCTATTGGCCGCCTCTCACATACCCCTAACTGGGGACCTGGCCCACAACCCAGCATGTGCTCTCACTGGGAATTGAAGCAACAATCTTTTGGTTCACAGGTCAGCACTCAATACACTAAGCCACACCTGCCAGAGCCCTCTGCCCATTTTTAAATTGGATTGTTTGCCTACCTGGTGTTGAGTTGTATGTTATTTATATACTTTAGAAATTAAACCCTTATGAGATGTATCATTGGCAAATATGTTCTCCCATACTGTGGGTTCTCTTTTCATTTTGATGACAATTTCTATCACTGTGCAAAAGCTTTTAATTTTAATATAGACCCATTTGTTTATTTTTTTCCCTTGACCTAGGAGGTATATCAGCAAAAATATTGCTACAAGAGATGTCTGAGATTTTCCTGCCTATGCTTTCCTCTAGGAATTTTATAGTTTCACTACTTACATTGAAGTCTTTCATTCATTTTGAGTTTATTCTTGTGTATGGTGTAGTTTCTTTCTTTCTTTCTTTTTTTTTTTTTGCATGTACCTGTCCAATTTCCCAACACCATTTATTGGAGAGAGACTGTCTTTACTCCATTGTATGCTCTTGCCTCCTTTGTCAAATATTGACTGTAAATACATAGGTTTATTTCCAGACTCTGCTCTGTTCCATTGATCTGTATGACTGTTCTTATACCAATACCAAGCTGTTTTGATTACCATGGCCTTGTAGTATAGTTTGATATCAAGTATTGTGATACCTCCAAATTTGTTCTCCCTCAAGACTGCTGAGGCTATTTGAAGGTCTTTTTTAGTTCCATATACATTTTTGGAATATTTGTTCTAGATCTGTGAAATATGCCATTTGTATTTTAATAAGAATTGTGTTTAATCTATAAATTGTTTTGGGTAGTCTGGGCATTTTGACTGTGTCAATTCTTCCAGTCCATGAACAAGATATATGTTTCCACTTATTTGTATATTCCTCTTTTTTTTTTTTCTTCAATGGCCTATAGTTTCTGAGCATAGGTCTTTTACCTCCTTGGTTAATTTATTCCTAGATATCTTATTCTTTTATTTTTTAAATATTTTATTGTTTATGCTATTACAGTTGTCCCAGTTTTTCTCCCTTTGCCCCCCTCCACCGATCCTGCCCCTCACTCCCATAGTCAGTCCCCATGTTGTGGTCATCATTAGATGAGTGGATTAAAAAACACTATGCAGCAATAAAAAAGGAAGAATTCTTACCTTTTGTAACAGCATGGATGGAACAGGAAACTATTATGCTAAGGTACCTTATTTTTTAAAAGATTTTATTTATTTATTTTGAGAAAGAGGAGAAGGGAGGCAGAAGAGAGGAAGAAAAACATTGACATGTGAGAGAAATATTGATCAGTTGCCTCTTGCATGCTCCAACCAATGAACTGGCCCACAACACAGGAATGTGCCTTTATGGGAACTGAACTGGTGAACTTTTGCTTTGCTGGACAATGCCCAACCCACTGAGCCATGCCAGTCAGGGCATATGCACCTTTTGTTATTGTTGTTGTTGCAATAGTAAATAGAATCATTTTCTAGTTTCTCTTTCTGGTCGTTCATTATTGGTGTAAAAAAAAAATCCATTGATTCCTGAATATTAATTTTGTATCCTGTTATTTTGCTGAACTCATTTATTAGATCTAGCAGTTTTTTGATGGAGACATTAGTGCTTTCTACATATAATATCTATCATGTTATCTGCAAAGATGACAAGTTTATTTCCTCCTTTCCAATCTAGATGCCTTTTATTTCTTCTTGTCTAATCGCTGAGTCTAGAACTTCCAATGCTATGTTGAATAAGAGTGGTGAAAGTGGACATTCCTGTCTTGTTCCCGATCTTAAGAGAAATGCTTTTAGTATTTTCCCATTGAGTATAATGTTGGCTGTATGTTTATTATATACGGACTTCACTATTTTGGGGTACGACCCCTCTATTCCCACTTTGCTGAGAATTTTTATCATCAATGGGTGATGAATTTTATCAAATGCTTTTCCTGCATCTATAGGTATGATCATGAAATTTTTACCTTTCATTTTGTTTAGGCAATGTATCACATTTATTGATTTGCAAATATTGCACCAAAGTTGCATCCCTGGTATAAGTTCCACTTGACCATAGTATATGGTCTTTTTAAGGTATTGCTGGATCCGGTTTGCTGATATTTTGTTGAGTATTTTAGCATCTATGTTCATCAAGGATATTGGCCTATAATTTTCTCTCTTTGAAGTGTCTTTATCTGGTTTTGGGATTAAGATAATGCTTGCCTAATAAAACAAGCTTGGAAGTCTTTCTTCCTATTGAATTCTTTTGAATAGTTTGAGAAGGGTAGGTGTTAGTTCTTTAAATGTTTGGTAGAAATTCACCCATGAAATAATCTGGTCCAAGACTTTTATTTTCTGGGAGGTTTTTTTTACTCCTTCAATTTCATTAGTTGTAATTGGTCTGGTCAGGTTTTCTGATTCTTCTTGATTTAGTTTTGGAGAATGTATGTTTCTAGCAATTTCCATTATCTATTTCACCCAGATTATCCAAATTTTTGGCATATAGTTGTTCATAGTATTTTCTTACAACCCTTTATGTTTCTGTGGTGTCAATTGTTACTTCTCTTCTTTCATTTCTGATTTTATTTATTTGGGTCTTCTCTTTTCCTTCCTGGTAAGTCTGGTTAAATGTTTTTTGATCTTTTTTATCTTTTCAAAGAAGCAGCTCTTGATTTCACTAATCTCTTGTATAGTTTTTTAGATTCTATATCATTTATTTCCACCCTGATCTTTATTATTTCCTTCCTCTTACTTACTCCAGGCTTTTCCTAGTTCTTTTAGGTGTATGGTTAGAGTGATTATTTAAGGGTTTTGTTTTTTTTTCTTCTTGAGGTAGGCCTATAATGCTATGAACCTCCCTCTCAGTACTGGTTTTTCTGTGTCCCATAGATTTGGGGTTGTTGTGTGTTCATTTTCATTTGTTTACAGATGATTTTTAAATTTCTTTCTTGATCTCATTGTTAACCCATTCACTGTTTAATAACATGCTATTTAGCCTCCATGTGTTTGAATGTTTTTCTGATTTTTATTGTAGTTGATATTTAATTTCAGACCATTGTGATCCAAGAAGATGCTTGATATGATTTTGATCTTCCTGAATCTGTTAAGACTTATTTAGTGTCTTAACATGTGCTCTATTTTAGAGAATGTTCCAAGTGCACTTGAGAAGAATGTATATTCTGACTTCTGGTCAAGATGGAGACATAGGTAAACACACACACAACCTCCTCACACAACCACATCAAAATTACAACTAAACTATAGAACAACCTTCACTCAGAACCATCAGAAATCAAGTTGAATGGAAGTCCAACAACTATGGAATTTAAATATATATATACCCATCCAGTCTTGTAGGAGGAGCAGAGATGCAGAACGGTCTCATTCCACATCTACCTGTGGTGGATAAAAATTTGAGAGGGATATCTCAGGAGTGAGGAGTCTCAGCCCCACACCAGGCCCCAAGCCCAGGATTCCAGTGCCAAAAAGATAAGTCTGCATAATTTCTGGCTTCAAAAACCAGCGACCACTGAGTCAGTGAAAGAAACTTCTGGAGTCCCAAGCAGTTCCTCTTAAAGAACCCACATACAGAATTACTCAGATTCAATCCCTCTGAAATCCAGCACTGGGGGAGCAGCTTAAAAGGCACCAGTGGCATACAGGAGAGGAACTGAAGTGTTTGGCAACAGGGCAGGAACTAGATGACAGCTCTCTCCCAGATGGAAGGTATGCAGAAGCCATTGTCCCTCTTCTGAACCTCCCCCTACAGAGCCACAGAGCTGGCAAATGAGTACCATATCTGAGACTTCATCAACTCGGCTAACACTGTTTTCCCAGCCCTGGAGACCCCTGGAGATTCCATCCTACCAAACATCTGGGCCCACCCAAGCTGTTAAGAGTGGCTTTTCCATATGAATGGCTGGTCTTGATTCATGCATCACAACTTCCTAAATCCTATCAAACAAGCAACATCCAGCCTCAGAGAGCCCCAGACCGCATATCTCTTGCTATGTGGCCCCAGGCCCAGTACTAGCAGCAGCTAACTTAAGTTCACAGCTTGGCTACACCTGGGAACCTCCAAGACCAGCACAAGTAGCAGTCATCTCAGATTGCTTTATAGTTCATGCAAAGTGGCCCTGAGCAAAACACAGGTAGGGGGTGTTCATGGCCTATACCACCCAGGAAACCCCAGAGCCTGCACACTCAGTGAACAGGTACAGACCATATTGCAGCCTCACCATCCAGCCTCTGCACAGCTGATTCTCCACAGAGGGAGGAGATTGGTGGTCAGTGGTCACTGCCAGTCCTTGCAGCTGACTTGCCTGGGTAAATTCCTCCCATTGACTTGCCAACTGTTATCAAGGCTTAACTACAGAGGAGGGTGTACTCAGCCCACCTGAAGGGTGCATCTCAGGTACCCAGCTTGGGTGATAGGGGAGGCTGTGCCACTGGACCCTACAGGACACCTACTACATTAGGTCATGCTACCAAAATAGAAAGCCAAAGCAGCTCTACCTTATACATAGAAACAAACACAGGGAGGCTGACAAAATAAGGAGACAAAGGAGCATGGCCCAAATGAAAGAACAGATCAAAACTCCAGAAAAAGAACTAAACTAAAGGGAGATAAGCAATCTATAAGATGCAGAGTTCAGAACACTAGTTATAAGGATGCTCAAGGAACTTAGTGAGTACCTCAACAACATAAAGAAGATCCAGTCTGAAACAAAGGATTCATTAATTGAAATAAAGAACAATTTACAGGGAAACACAAATAGAGTGGATGAAGCCAAGAATCAAATCAACAATTTGGAACATAAGACAGCATAAAACAACCAATTTGAACAACAAGAAAAAAAAATTTTTTTTTTAAACCAAGGATACTAGAAGCAGCCTCTGGGACAACTTTGAATCCACCAACATTTGCATCATGGGGTACCAGAAAAAGAAGAGAAAGACCAAGAAATTAGAAATCTATTTGAAAAAAATTAGTAAAAAAAACTTTCCTAATCTGGTGAAAGAAATAGACATGAAAGTCCAGTAAGCACAGAATCCCAAACAAAATGGATGCAAAAAGGCCCACTCCAAGGCACATCATAACTAAAATGCCAAAGGTCAGCTCCGGTTGGCATGGCTCAGTAGACTGAGTGCCATCCTATGAACCAAAAGGTCTCTGGTCGATTCCCAGTCAGGGCACATGGTGGGTTGTGGGTCAGATCCTCAGGTAGGGGTGTGCAAGAGGACCCAATCAATGTTACTCACACACATCGATGTTTCTCTCTCTGTCTGTCTCCCTCCCTTCTGCTCTCTCTAAAAACAAATAAATAACATCTTTAAAATGCCAAAGGTTAAGATAAAGAATCTTAAAAGCAGCAAGAGAAAAGCAGTTAGTTTCCTAGAGGGGAGTTTCCCTAAAACTATCAGCTGATTTCTTAAAAGAAACTTTGCAGGCCAGAAGGGATGGGCAAGAAATAGTCAAAGTCATAAAAAGCAGGGACCTACAGCCAATATTGCTCTACCCAGCAAAGCTAACATTTAGAATATATATTTTACATTTTTCAAAGATTTTATTTATTCATTCTTAGAGAAAGGGGAATGGAGGGAGAAAGAGAGGAACAAAAACATTGATGTGTGGTTAAATCTCACACGCCCCCCAACCGGGGACCCGGCCCACAGCCCAGGCATGTGGCCTGACTGGGAATCAAACCAGCGACCCTTTGGTTTTCAGGCTGACACTCAATCCACTGAGCCACACCAGCCAGTGCTATCATTTAGAATTGAAGGGAAGATAAAGAGATTTCAAGACAAGATAAAACTAAAGGTAAGTTCATCATTACCAAACCATTATTATATGAAATGTTAAAGGGACTTATTTAAGAAAAAGATTTCCAGATGAAAGTGGAATGTGGGGGAATGGGTGAAGAGATGAGGGGATTAAGAAGTACAAGTAGGTAGTTACAGAATAGCCATGGGGATGTCAAGTACAGTATAGGAAATGGAGTAGCCAAAGAACTTATACAGATGACCCATTGTCATTAACAATGGTGCGGAGATTGCCTGAAAGAATGAGGGGTGCTGGGTAGAGGAGGGCAAAGGGGGAATAACTGGGACAACTATAATAGCATAATCAATAAAATATAATTTAAAAAAGAATGTATAATCTGCCGCTTTGAAATGAAATAGTCTGTAAATATCAATTAAATTCATCTGATGTAGTCCAGGAAGCACAGAGAGTTCCAAAAAAACTGGACCCAGGGAGAACCCCACCAAGACACATTATAATCAAAATGTCTAAAATTAAGGATACTTCGGGCCAAGATGGAAGCGTAGACAGACATGCTGCGTCTCCCTCCACAACTAAGCAGAAATACAACTACCTCAAACCTAGAAACAACCAGAAGTTTCAGAAAATCAAACTTCACGGAAGTCCAGCAAACAAAGATATAAAAAAGAAATACTCATCCAGACAGGTAGGAGGGGCGGAGCTGTGATGGAGAGGACGCATGGGTTATATGCATGACCAATGGCGGCAGTGGCAGGCCGGCAGAAAGTGCAGTCACATGTTTTAAAAAGTCGAGAGGGACACCTGGGAAGTATTCCCAGCTTCTCACTGGACCTTGCAGCTCACTGCCCCTTGCAGCTCACTGTCCCAGCACCGGGGAAAATCAAGCCTCATTGCTTCTGACTGTGAAGACCAGTGGGGGTTGAAGAGGAGGTAGAGACTGCCAGTCTCTCAGCAGAGTCCGATTGTTTAAAGGGCCCCCACGGTCCTAGAACATCCACAGACCCACCACTCTGGGAACAATGGCCAGGGCAGCAGCTAGAGGGGCGCCAGTCCGGTGCAGAAGTGGAAGAGGTGCCTGGAAAAGAGGCGAGTGCTGGACAGGCAGCACTGTTCCCTCTCAGACCCCTCCCCAACATACAGCGCCACAACGTAGTGAAACAGGTCGCCCTGTACTGATGAATCCCTATGGCTCTGCCCCTTACAACATAACAGGAGTGACAGCTCTACCTGGGATGCAGAGGCAAACAAACACAGGAGCCTGTCAGAATGAGGAGACAGAGAAGTATGGCCCAAAAGGGAAAATGGATCAAGGTTCCAGTGGGAGAACTAAGCGACAAGGAGATAGCCAATCTAACAGATGAGGAGATAGACAATCTAACAGATGCAGAATTCAAAACACTGGTGATAAAGAAGCTCACAGGCTTGACAAATATACTTGAGTATGGCAAACACATAACAGAAGAAGTGAAAGCTATGCTAAGTGAAACAAAGGAAAATCCACACAAAACCAATGGTGAAGGGAAGGAAACTGGGGTTCAAATTAATGATTTGGAACATAAGGAAGAAAAAACAGTCAACCAGTGCAGAATTAGGAATCAAGAATTGGAAAACATGAGAAAAACTTCCCAAATTTTGCAAAGGAAGTGGACAGACAGGTCCAGGAAGCATTGAGAGTCCTGGGCAAGCTGGACTCAGAGAGGACCACACTAGGATGCATCATGATTGAGATGCCAAAGGTGAAAGATAAAGAGAGAGTCCTGGGGGCAGCAAGAGAGAGGCAGAGAGTTGCCTACAGGGGGTTGCCTATAGGACTATCAGCTGATTTCTCAGAGGACCCTTTGCAGGAAAGAAGGGACTGGCAAGGAGTATTCGATGTGATGAAAGGCAGCCTACAACCAGGATTACTCTAGCCGGCAAAGCTATCATTTGGAATGGAAGGGCAGGTGAAGTGCTTCCCAGACAAGGTGAAGCTAAAGAAGCTCATCATCACCAAACCATTATTCTGTGAAATGTCAAAGGGACTTACTTAAGAAAAACAAGATAAAAACTATGAACACTAAAATAACAACAAACTCACAACTATCAACAACTGAATCTAAAAAATAAAAACAAAATCCAACTAAGGAAACCAGAATAGGAACAGAATAACAGGTATGGGGATCATTTGGAGGGTAATCAGCTGGGAGTGGGGAGGGGGAGAAATGGGGAAATGGTGCAGGGATTAAGAAGCATAATTGGTTGGTACAAAATTGACAGGGGGAAGTTAAGAATAAAATAGGAAAGGATGAAGCCAAAGAACTTATATGCACAACCCATGGACTTGAACTAAGGGGGGTAGGATTCCTGGAGGGAAGGGGGTTACTGGGCAGAGGGGAACAAAGGGGGAAAAATTTGGGACTACTGTAACAACATAGTCAATAAAATATACTTTAAAAAACTTTATATGGAACCACAAAAGACCCCATATAGCAACAGCAATCCTGAGAAAGAAGAACAAAGTTGGAATAATTGTACCACCTAATATCAAACTATACTATAAGGCAATAGTAATCAAAACAGCCTGGTACTGGAATAAAATAAGACACATAGATCCATGGAACAGAATGAGAGCCCAGAAATATACCCATACCTTTATACTCAATAGTTGACAGAGGAAGTAAGCACATACAATGTGCTAAAGATAGGTTATTTAATATAATTTATTCAATAAATGATGTTGGGAAGAGGAGACAGATACAGGCAGCAAAATGAAACTAGATCACCCTCTTACACCACTCACAAGAATAAATTCTAAATGGATCAAAGACTTAAATTTTAGACCTGAAACATAAAAAAATCATAGAAGAAAAGATAGGCAGAAAAATCTCTGACATTGCTTATAGCAATTTTTTATCAGATATATCTCCCCAGGCAAGAGAAACAAAAGAAAAAAATAAACAAATGAAACTACATCAAACTAAAGAATTTTTGCACAGCAAAGGAAATCATTAACAAAATAAAAAGGCAACTCACAAAGTAGAACATATTCACCAATACATCTGACAAGGGGTTAATATCCAAAATTTATAGAGAACTTATAAAACTGAACGCCAAAAAAAAAAAAAAAAAGCAAGCCAATTAAAAAATGGGCAAAGGACCCAAAGAGACACTTCTCCAAAGAGGACATACAGATGACCAACAGACATATAAAAAAGATGTTCAATGTCGCTAATCATCAGAGAAATGCAGATTAAAACCACAATAAGATATTATCTCACATCTATCAGAATGGCTATTGTCAATAAATAAATAAAAAGAAAACAAATGCTGATGAAGATGTGGAATCTTTACAAACTGGTGCAGCCACCATGGAAAGCAGTATGGAGATACCTCAAAAATTTAAAAATGTGCCTGACTGGTGTGGCTCAGTGGATTGAGTGCTGGTCTGTGAACCGAAGGACCACCGGTTTGATTCCCAGGTAGGGCTCATGCCAGTTGGGGGCATGCAAGAGGCAACCACACAATGATGCTTCTCTCCCTCTCTTTGTCCCTCTATTCTCCTCTCTCTAAAAATAAATAAATAAAATTATTAATGGATCTGCCTTTTGACCCAGCTATCTCACTTCTGGGAACATATCTGAAAAAAACCCAAAACACTAATTTGAAAGAACATAATCACTCCTATGTTCATTACAGTGTTATTTACAGTCACCAAGATCTGAAAGCAGTCCAAGTGTCCATCAGTAAATGAGTGGAGAAAACAAATATGGGACATTTACACAATGGAATACTACTCAGCCATAAAAAAGGAGAAAAATGTACCCTTTGTGACAGTATGGATGGACCTGGAGAACATTATAATAGGCGAAATAAGCCTGTCATAGAAAGACAAATACCATATGATTTCACTCATATGTGAAATCTAATGAACAAACCGAATTAACAAGGAAAATGGTGCCAGACTCATAGATGGAGAGTAGGATGACATCTGGTGTGGGGGAGGTTAGAGGTTGCAGGGATTGAGCAAAAAGCAAAAAGGATAAATGGACATGGACAACATTTTTGTGATTGCTGCGGGGGGGAGTGTGAGGAGACTAAATGGTAATGAAAAAATATACAATAAAGATTGTTTTTAATGGGACCAGTGGCAAAAATGGCAACAGATTAGGTAGAAACCACACTAACCTCCTCCCAGGACCAAACTAAAATTACAACTAGATTATAGAAAAAATCCTCCTGAATAACCAACTGAAGTCTAGCTGGAGAGAAGCCTTATAGCCAAAGACATAGAAGAAGCCAAGTCAAGACTAGTAGGAAGTACGGAGGTATAAGAGGGTTGGCTAAATTCTCACAGGCGACAGCTGAAATTCCGGAGGGATATCTCAACTGTGGGGTCGGGGCTCCCCCTGAGAAGTGTGGGGTCTAAACCCCAAGCCAGCCTCCCCAGCCTAGACCACCAGAACCAGGAAAGGCACCCACATAACAACAGCTCTGAAAACAGCAGGGTTTCTGTCTGCTAGGGAAAGATGGCTAGAGACACAACCACCCCCTTATAAAGAGCCAACACAAAGTTCTGTTTCCAGCCACTTACCCTGGGCTCTGGTGGAGGAAGGGCAGAGCAGGCTAGAGCTTATGAGAGGAATCTGGAGTTGGAGGTTCTGGGGAGAGAGCCACCAGGATCTCTGTGTTGAGTCATCCCGCTATACTAGAGAAGCTATCTTACTTTGGCAGAGTGCTCTACTCCATGAAGCATCAGCCTTGGGGGAAAAAATAGCCCCACCCACAGGAATCCCTGTTGCACCACCCTGTGGAGCTTAAGCCCTGCTGAGAAGTACACAGGAAGTTCTTTCAGTGACTAAGCTTAACAGGTAACCTGCAGTTGAGGCAGATCTTTGAGTGCTTTTAGACATTTGCTGACCTGCTTCTGGGTCAGATGCTGATAAAAGTTGACCTTAGTGATCAGCGTGGTCCTTTCTGCATGCACTCAGGACCAGCAGAGGGAACCACAAGCTGTGGATTGTTGGCAGCTCCAGAAAGGTTGCCCAGAGCCAGTCACAGATAACAAGTGACATAGGACTGCACCAGAGTCACAGCAGATCTACATAATATATAGAAGCAAACACAAAGGGAAGCCAAAATGGGAAGACAAAGAAACAGGAACCAAATGAAAGAGCAAGAGAATTCTCCAGAATAAGAGCTAAATGAAATGGAGGCAAGGAATTTACCAGATATAGAGTTCAAGGTAATGATTATAAGGATGCGCAAAAGCATGAAAAAGTACATAGAAACAATAAACAGGACCAATAAGGAATAAAGAGTGCAATATCTGAAATAATACAATGGAAGGGAGACGCAGCTGGTAGGTCCACAGAGCAGCCCCCCCAAGACTGGAATGAAGTTTGATGTGAAATATGAGTGAGTGTAGGAGAACAAGATCCTCCAGGAAAAAAACACAAGGATGTCAAGCATCTGCCCAGACACATGGACTGGTGGTTCCCCAGGACCAGGATCCCAGTGAGGAACAACCTCAGCAAGTTGAGCCACCCACTGAGAGTCAGGATATTGCACCTGATCAAGGGAAAGAAGATACAGGACCACCTGAGGATCAAGGGGCTGACCTGGAAGCTGGTATCCAGGAAGTGGTGAAACCAAAGTCTGGGGCTGTGGGCAGAGATGGTCCTGAAGTCATCAGGAGCAGTTTACCAAGTGTGGAGCTCAAGGAAATGCTGAAAAACGAGGAAGGGAGCCCACCAGTTTAAAAGAAGATCTGAAAACATGCAGACTCTTCATATGTTGGATATTAGTCTGTTAAAATTCTCTCAATGAAGTTCTACAGCATCTAAAAAAAGAGGAATACACTGGAAGGAATAAACAGTAGGTTACATGAAGCAGAGGGTTGAATCAGTAATTTGGAAGACAAGGTAGAGAAAACACCATATCAAAGCAGCAAAAAGAAAAAAGAGTTTTAGCCCTGACTGGTGTGGCTCAGTAGATTGAGCACATGCCTGCAAAGCAAAAGGTCATTGGTTCAATTCCCAGTCAGGGCACATGCCTGGGTTATGGGCCAGGTCCCCAGTTGGGGGCATGTGAGAGGTGACCTATCGATGTATCTCTCACAAATTTATGTTCCTCTCCTTCTCTCTCTCTCTCTCCCTTCTTCTCTCTCTAAAAAATAAATAAATAAAATCTTTTTTTAAAAGAACTTTAAAAAATGAGGGTAGCTTAAGGGACCTTTGGGACAAAATGAAGCATAACACATCTGCATCATGGGGTGCCAGAAAGAGAAGAGAGAGAACGAAGGATCAAAAACTTTTAAAGAAATAATGACTGAAAACTTCCCTAACCTGGTGAAGAAAAAAGACAAACAAGTTCAGGAAGTATAGAGTCAAAAAAACATGATGGACCCAAAGAAGCCCACATCAAGACACATCATAATTAAAATGGCAAAGCTTAAAGACAAAGAGAAAGTCTTGGAAACCACAAGAGTAAAGTAGTTAGTTACCTACAAGAAAGCCCCATAAGACTGTCATCTGATTTCTCAACAGAAACATTTCAGGACAGAGGAATTGGCGTGAAATATTCAAAGTGATGAAAAGCAAACCTACAACCAAGGCTACTTTACCCAGAAAGGCTATAACTTAAAATTGAAGGAGAAATAAAGAGCTTCCCAGATAAGAAAAAGCTAAAGGGGTTTGTGACCACCAAACCAGTATTACAACAAATGTTAAAGGGCTTGCTTTAAGAAGAAGAAGAAAAAAAGAAAAAAAAACAGAGGAACATAGTTTAAAAATAAAATGACAATAAATATTTACCTATCAATAATCACTCTAAATGTAATTGGATTAAATGCTCCAATCAACAGATATAGGGTAGCTGAATGGATAAGAAAACAAGACCTATATATATGCTGTCTTAAGGGACTTACCTCAGAGCAATAGATACACACAGACTAAAAGTAAAGAAATGGAAAAAGATAATTCATGGAAATGGAAAGGAAAAAAAAAAAAAGGTTTGGTAGCTATACTTATACCTGGCAAAATAGACTTTAAAACCAAAGTTACAGACAAAGAAGGACTATATAATGATAAAGGGAACAATCGAGCAAGAAGATATAACCCTGATAAACACTTATGCACCCAACATAGGAGCACCGAAGTATGTAAAGCAAATCTTGATGGACATAAAGGAAGATATTCAGAAATACGGTCATGGCAGAGGATTTTAACATCCCCCATTGACATAATGTATAAATCTTCCAGACAGAATATCAACAAGGAGACATTGGTCTTAAATAAAAAAAAACTAGATCAAATGGATTTAATGGATATCTTCAGAGTATTTTACCCCAAGACAGCAGAATATACATTCTTTTCAAGTATACACATGAAACATTTTCTAGAATAGACATGTTAAGTCACAAAACAAATATTAATAAATTTAAGAAGATTGAAGTTACATCAAGCATCTTCTCATGCTATAAAATTAGAACTCAATCACAAGAAGAAAACTTAAAAACACAAAGATGTTGGTGCTAAATAACATGTTACTAAACAATGAATAGGTTAACAATGATTATCAAGGAAGAAATAAAAAGATGCCTTGAAACAAAAGAAAGAGAAAACATGACCCAAAATCTGTTGTACAGAGGAAAAGCAGTCCTAAGAGGGGAACTGATAGCATTATAAGCCTATCTCAAGAAACAAGAAGATTGGCTGAACTAAGTGACTGGGTTGGTGAAGTATGGGGTGGTCTGTGGGCTTCACTTTAAAACTGGTTTCTCTTTTCTATCCTAATGGCTTGGACAGAAAGGGCCCAGAGGTCTGAGATGGGGGGGAAACTAAAATATTCCCCTCAGCCCAAACTAAGTATAATGGGCAAAAGGGTTTTGGACAGGTGAGCTGTGCCTGGCACACCTTCCTCCAAAGAAGCCTTTTTTTCCCCTAATGTGGTACATTGAAAAATTAATCCTTGCCTTCTGTTATCTAGTGTTTATGGATTGAATGATGTCTTTTAAGCCTGTTGCCAAATCTGTTGCCCCCAGAATATGACAAGGATGCCAGCCTGTTAAACCAAGCACGCCGTTGTCCAGGAACAGCCAACTGACCTGGAGTCTGCATGATCCTTCCCCATGTGGGAAGGCCACCCTCCCCTCCACACCCCCACTCTTATTAGGGATTTCTGGACCCAAGGGTAGGTAGGACGACGACCATGTCCAGCTTGAAGCAGCTAGAGGAGCTCGAGATCTTCAACCATTGTCCTTTATAAGATTCTGAGGGTCTTAATATCTGAGAGGGAGGGATTGTTATTTTTTATTGTTAAAATAATTAATTAATCATTTATTTATTTCTTTAAAAAAAAACAAGAATATATGAAAGGGTGAAGCGGGAGAGCTTGTATGTACGACCCATGGGTATGGACTTGGGGTGGGATTGCTGGGGGAGGGGGGGTACTGGGTGGGGGGGAGCAAAGGGGAAAAATTGGAACTATTGTAACAATATAATCAATAAAATATACTTTAAAAAAGAAACAAGAAGAAGTTCAAATGAACAATATAACTTTACATTTCAAGGAACTTGAAAAATAATAATAAACAAAGTTTAAAGTGAGTAGAAGGAAGGAAATAATAAAGATAGAGAAGAAATAAATGAAATAGAGTCTAAAAAACAATACAAAGATCAATGAATCCAAGAGCTGATTCTTGGAAAAGATAAACAAAATTGACAAACCTTTAACAAGACTCATCATTAAAAAAAGAGAGGGAGGATGCAGATAAACAAAATCAGAAATTAAAGAGGAGAAGTAACAACTGACACCAAAAAAAAAAAAAATACAAAGGATTACAAGAAATTATTATGAACAAGTCTATGCCAACAAATTGGACAACCTCAATGAAATGGATGAATTCCTAGAAACATGCAATATTCCAAAACTAAATCATAAACAACCAGAGACTCTGAATACACAGATAACACCTACTGAAATTGAAAGAGTAATCAAAAACTCCCAGGAAACAAAAGCCCTGGACCAAATGGCTTCACCAAACATTTAGAGAGGATCTAACACCTCTTCTTTTCAAACTATTCCAAAAGAATTCAAGAGGTGGGAAGACTCCTAAGTTCACCTTATGTGGCCAGAATTACCCTAGTTCCAAAACCAAATAAAAACACTACAAACAAAGGAAATTATAGGCCAATATCCTTCATGAGCATTATTGTTAAAATCCTCAACAAAATATTAGCAAACAAAATATACAAATGCATTAAAAGGATCGTACAACATGATCAAGTGGAATTTATTCTGGAAAGCAAGCTTGGTACAATATCCACAAATCAATAAATGTGATATACCACATAAACAAAATGAAGAATAAAAACCACATGACCATATCAATAGACACAGAAAAAGCATTTGGTAAAATGCAGCACCCATTTATGATAAAACTCTTAGTAGACTGAGAATAGAGGGAACATACCTAAACGTAACAAAGACCATATATGACAAACCCCCAGCCAACATCATACTCAATGGACAAAAACTACAAGTGTTCCCCTTAAGGTGGGGAACTAGAATCCCTAAGGATCCGCTCCTTACAATGTAACAGGAGCAACAGCTCTACCTCAGACACAGAGGCAAACACACAGAGGAGACTTCCGGCCAAGATGGAGGCCTGGATTGACACACTCCGTCTCCCTCCACAACTAAGAAGGAATACAACTACCGCAGAACCAGAAATAACCAGAAGTTCCAGAAAATAAATGGAAGTCCAATGTACGAAGTTATACAGAAGTGGTGCTCATCCAGACGGGTAAGAGGGACAAAGCCGAGGGGGAGAGGTCAAGCTGTGCTGGTGGCAGCTGCAGCAGCAACAGCAGCAAGACAGCGGTAAGCACAGACACCTGTATTTAAGGTGAGGCGAGAAGCGCCTGGGGAGCATCCCCAGTTGCAGACCAGACCCATCAGCTTACGATTCCTATGCCAGGGAAGGCAGACCCCCATTGCCTTGGACTGTGAGGCCTGGAAGGGATGGGGATGGAAGAGAAGGCTCCAAGTCTCTCAGCGGAGAGTGAGCAGCAGGAATCCATCTTGGACCCCCACCCCCACAGAAAAGGCCACAGTGTGGTGAGAAGGGTTGCCCAGTTGTGACAAGTGCATGGGGCTCTGCCCCCTATAGTGTAGGAGGTGTGACAGCCCCGCCCAGGAAGCAAAGGTAACAAAACTGTCAGGATGGCACAGAACATGCTAGAGATCCCGGTGACGCAGCTAACCAGATAGCAAATATCTAACAAAGCAGCAGATAGGAAATCTTTCTGAGGCACAGTTCAGAGCTTTGGTTATAAGAATGCTTACAGACCTAACAGCAGATCTTAAACAAGACGGGGAAGGAATGAAGGCTAGTCCTGCTGAAATGAACAAAAACACATAGGAAACTAGTGGTGAGGAAAACCAGGGATCAAATCAACAAATCAGAACACCGGGAAGGAACAGTCAACCAGTGCAGAAAGAGAAAATGAAAAGTGAGGAAAATGAGGAGAGACTCAGAAACCTATGAGACAGCTATAAGCAGGCCAACATACGAATCACAGAGTTGCCAGAAGGTGCAGAAGAAGAACTAGAAATTGAAAAATTATGTGAAAAAATAATGAAGCAGAACTTCACTAACTTGGGGAAAGGAAATAGACTTACAGGTCCAGGAAGCACAGAGAGTTCCAAAAAAACTGGACCCAGGAAGAACCACACCAAGACACATTATAATCAAAATGTCAAAAATTAAGGATAAAGAGAAAATCTTAAAAGCAGCAAGACAGAAGAGAATTACATACAATGGGGTCCCAAAAAGACTATCAGCTGATTTCTCTAAAGAAATTCTGCAGGCAAGAAGGGACTGGCAAGAAATATTCAAAGTAATGAAAAGCAAAAACCTACCACCATGATTACTCTATCCAGAGAAGCTGTCATTCAAAATAGAAGGGTAGAGAAAGTGCTTCCAGGACAAAGTAAAACTGAAGGAGTTCATCAGGTCCAAACCACTGTTATATGAAATGCTAAAGGGACTTGTTTAGGAGAAAGAGGATCAAAACTTTGAACATTAAAATGAAAATTATATCACAACAACAGAAGCTAGGGAACTGAAACAAAGGCAAACTAAGTAGGCAATGAGAGTGGGAAAAGAATTATAGGTATGGGGAACATTATGGGGGGAGGTCAGCAGAGAAGGGGAAGGGGGGAAAGGGAGGAAGATGGTACAGGAATTAAGAAGCATAGTAAGAGGGAATGGAGCAGACAGGAAGATGTTGAGCAGAACTATATGCACAAAGAATGGTCATGGACTAAGGGGCGGGGACAACTGGAGGGCGGGGGTCACTGGGTGGAGGGAAACAAAGGGAAAAGAAATTGGGACAACTGTAACAGCATAATCAATAAAGTATATTTTTTAAAAAAGATGGGGAATTAAACAAGGATGTCAGCTTTCACCACTTTTATTCAGCATAGTACTGAAAGACCTAGCCACAACAATCAGACAAGAAAAAGAAATAAAAGGCATCCAAATTAAAAAGGAAAAAGTAAAACTGTAATTATTTGCAGAGGACATGATACTGTATAGACAAAATCCTAAAGATTCCACACACAAAAAGCCTACTAAAACTAACAAATGAATTCAGTAAAATAGCAGGATACAAAATAAATATCCATAAATTGGTTGCATTTTTAAAAAGATTTTACTTATTTATTTCCAGAGAGAGGGGAAAGGAGGGAGAAAGAGAGGGAGAGAAACACCAATGTGAGAGAGAAACATCAATCAATCAACCAGTTCCCTCTCTCACACCCCCAGCTGGAGACCTGGCCTACAACCCAGGCATGTGCCCTGACCAGGAATCGAACCTGTGACCTTTAAGGTCACAAGCCAGCACTCAACCCACTGAGTCACACCAGCCAGGGCTGGTTGCATTTTTATATGCCAATAATGAACTATCAGCAACATAACCTATGAAAACAATCCCCTTGTCAAATGCATCAAAAAATAAAATAAGCCCTGACTGGTGTGGCTCAGTTGGTTGGGCATCATCCCAAAAGGTGAAAGGTCACTGGTTCAATTTGCAGTCAGGGCACATGCCTGGGTTTTGGGTTCCATCCCTGGTCAGGATGCATACATGAGGCAACTGGTCAGTGTTTTTCTCTCACATCAATGTTTTTCTCCCTCCATTCCCCTCTGTCTAAAAATAATTAGATTAAATTTTTTAAAAAAGTAAAATAAAATAAGTAGGAATAAATTTAAGCAAGGACATAAAAGACCTGTACGTGAAAAATTATAAGACACTGAAGAAAGAAATTGAAGAAGATACAAATAAGCACAAGCATATTCTGTGTTCATGGATAAAAAGAATTACATCAAAAAACATTCATACTACCTAGAACATATACAGATTCAATGCAATTCCTATCATTATATAAATGTCATATTTCATAGAACTAGAACAAATATTCCAAAAACTTATATGGAATCACAAAAGATGCTGATTAGCAACAGCAATCCTGAGAAAGAAGACAAACTTGGAGGAATCACACTACATGATATCAAACTATACTACAAAGCAATAATAGTTAAAACAGCATGGTACTGGCATAAAAACAGACACATTGATCCATGGAACAGAATAGAGCCCAGAAATGAACCCACATATTTATAGTCAATTATATTGACTGGTGTTGGGAAACTTAAACAGATACATACAAAAAAAAAAGAGAGAGAGAGAGAGAAGAAAATAGACTACCTTCTTACATCATATAGAATAAACTCAAAGTGGATTAAAGACTTAAATGTAAGAATCTAAACCATAAAACTCTTAGAAGAAATCATAGTAAAATCTCTAACATTTCTCTTAGCAATAATTTTTCTGACATATATAAATGGGCAAGGGAAACAAAAGAAAAAATAAACAACTACATTAAACTAAAAAGGGCTTGCACAGCAAAGGAATCCATCAATAAAACAAAAAGAAAATTACTAAATATGAGAATATATTCATCAACGATACATCTGATAAGGGGTTAGTATCCAAAATTTATAAAGAACTCATACACTTCAATACCAAAGAAATAATCCAATTAAAAATGAGCAGAGCAACTGAAAAGACACTTCTACAAAGAGGTCATACAGATAGCCAATAGATACATGAAAAGATTCTCAACATCACTAGTCATCAGAGAAATACAAATTAAAACCACAATGAGATAACACCTCACACTTGTCGGAATGGCTACCATGAATAAATAAACAAATGACAACTGTTGGCAAGGATGTCAGAAAAGAGAACACTCATGCACTGTTGGTGAAATGGAAAGTGGTACAGCCACTATGCAAAACGGTATGGAGAGTCCTGAAAAAATTAAAAATGGAACTACCTCATGACCCAGACATTCCACTTCTGGATATAACATTAATTCAAAAGACTATATTCACATCTATATTGATTTCAGCATTATTTACAATAGCCAAGATATAAAAGCAACTCAAGTGCTCATCAGTAAACAAGTTGATTAAAAATATATGGTACATATATATAATAGAATATATATTAGGCCATAGCCCTGGCTGGTTTAGCTCAGTGGATTGAGCGTCGGCCTGCGAGCTAAGTGTCGCTGGTTCGATCTTCCAGTCAGGGTACATCAGAGAAGGAAAACTCTGACTCCAAAAAACCTCCGCTGCCTTGCGGCATACCTCTTCAGGGGAAAGGCTAAGGGAGTAAACCCCGACAGAAAATCCGGAGCCGGAGTCCCTAAGGCGGTTCAACGTTGTAGTCAACACCGGCAACTCCTGCGGCGCACCTGAAGCCAAGCTGTATTGACTCCGTCTTTCCCTTGGATCCTTCAGCTGCGAAGAGAGGGGGGGTCTGCTGCATGGGCAACAGCTGGCCCTCCATATCACCCTGCCCAGGCTCTGTAGCTTCAGCGTCATCGCAAGATGTCGATTCAACATGGGAGGAGACAGATACCATGTCACTCCCGAGTCGGACTGCACAGCCATTCTCGGCCGTGCAGATAGACTCTTAAGAAGCTACACCATCGTCTCTCGAGACGGACGGCTGCCGACGATATATTAGGCCATGAAAAGAATGAAATCTTAGCATTTGCGACAGCCTGGATGGAACTTGGGGTATTATGCTAAGCAAAATAAGTCAGAGGACCCATCCAAGCTGTTTAGTAGCTTTTTCTATATGAATGGCCCACTTCAGACAAATGCTTCAGACTTTCCTAAAATCTGTCAAACGAGCAGAATCTGGCCTCAGCATTACCCACACCTCTCACTAAGTTGCACTAGTCTGGACACTAGCAGCAGCCAGCCTTGGTTTGCAACCTGGCCTCACCTGGGCACTCCCAAGCTTAGCAAAAGTAACAGCCATTTGCAGGTCACATTGTAGCTCATTCCAAGTGGCCCCAGACAGAGGTGGCTGACTTTGGCCTGCACCCCTCAGAAGGGCCCAGTACCATGCACCAAGTGGACAACTTCACATCACATCAAAGCACCACCCAACAACTTCCACAAGTTACATACTCAAGGGATAGACTCAGTGGGCACTAGAGTCCTGCCTAAATAAGTCCTGCTCTGTGGGGTGGAACCCTACACACCTGATCCTCCATAGTGGCTAGGGGTTGCACCAGTCCTTGCAGTTGATCGTGTAGTGTTGTATGTGTTTGGAAACACTGAGGTAATTCCAGCAGACAGAATTCTTGGATGAACGGGGGGCTGCTGCACGCTCAGGCAAGTCAACCAAGAGCAGAGCAGAAGTCCATCCTTTTATTGAGTTTAACATGATACTAAAAATAGATCAATGAGAACAGGCTCAAGGTAAAGAATTTTAAAAATTTACAGAACACAATGATTATGAAAGTTAAACAGGATAACATATGGTGAGGCTTTAACTTCTTGAAACTAAGGGCAAAGCTATAAATCCTTAGGTCTGGTTTCAAGCAAGACGTTATCTATAAGGCAAGGAGATGGAGTACTCAGCAAGGTATCTTTGCTCTCAGGATACCATGGCTCAGTGGCCTGAGACAGCTTGCAGCTGCAGGCATCAGCAAGGCCAGCTTGCTTTTATGAGTCACAGGACACCTGGACCGAAAGGCATGGGAACATGTCCTTCCTCAGAGGTCTGATTTCCTCCAACATCTCCCCTTTTTTGTTTAACTGACATCTTGTTAACCATGACCAAAAAGATTGCATTTTTAACTTGTTGCTTTCTCTTATAACGACATCCAATAATAACTATAAAAAGAATACAAACTGAAAATTAAAACAGTAATCCAACATTAGATCCAATAAATCCATCAATATACTGAATAGGGTTCATCCTATCTATTCCATTAACAATATCCTCAAATATATCTTGACCAGACAATTGTTCTAAATGTTTCTCAAAGGTACTATGAACTTTAGTCTATAAAGAAAAAATATGCTGGGTTAAATTATCATGATTTAACAAATGCTTTCTAACTTTTTCCCATGGAAATTCAGTTTCATTATAGGGAACAGGAGTAATACAATAAGTAGATTGATTCCAATCACATTTAAGCTTAATTTGTCTTTTAAGACTCTGCATTTGATCTCCTATTAGAACAATAGCTTGATTCAAATCTGCTAATTCTGGTTGCATTTCAGAATCTATCTGCCGCTGGGCAGTCCACAATTGTTCAGAGTTCTGATGCCAGGATCGAACAAAATCAGCTGTCTGCACTGAATGGTGTAGCGTGACACCGGCCATAGCTGCGGTGGCTGTGACGGCAATAAGTCTCATAATTATAGCAATGAGAAGTCCAATAAAACGTTTGCTTCTCTTAAGAAGTCGCTCAGCAATTTTTTTTTTTTTTTAATTGTTCTCAGCAATTTTCCTGATGAATCCTGACGCTGGGCTGTCTTGCCAGAGGCGATCCATCTGGACAGGAATCCAAACTCCGGTCCAAGCTCTTAAAAGATACAGGCTTTCTTTGGGAGTTAAGCTCACAGTATGATTAATACAAGTATATAATAAACAATTATAACAATAAATTTCTCCTATTTTTGGATCCCAGGACACTTCACCTTTAAGAATCAGATATGGAATACGAACACAGGCTTGTACATAACAAGTAAAATTCTTAACAAGAGTGAGGTTGTATAAATGAGATTGTTGTTGAAGAGAGCTAGACCATGCTCTTACAGTTCCTAGAGCAGCGCTAAGTTTCCAAAGATGAGATTGTGGCATATATCCCCTTAACTGAGGTTCAGGAAGGGCAAAGCCAGGGTTGCCCTATTCAATTGGCTCTTTAGATGTTGTAGTAATGGTGTTCGCTGTAACCTTCCAAGTGAGTGTTCATTTAGTGACAGCCGTATGAGCAGAACACTGAGGGCTCCAATCTGTGACACTCCCATAGGGACTATTAATATAAACTCATACCTTTTCTCCCCTGCATCAAGTCCAATGGACCCAATCAGATAATGAGAGAAAAGTAGGCATGGAACATGGAGAAAGTTTGGAAGGAAAGGTAGAAACACCTTCAGGAAAATAAAAATTAGAAAAGCTAGAGGCCGCTAACATCATAACAGAGCGATTATACCGGTCTGACTCTTGAAATTGAACAATAGGCCAAGCCTGATAACTGGGCTTAAAGCAATGAGGGCCATTTCCAATACAAATAGGGATTCCGGACACTCCAGTAACATATTTCTCCATTACAGTGCCTTTCTCTTCCGGAATCAGCAGTCCCCTAAAATCATGAGGCCCTGGAAGCCATACAGTTTCATTTTGATAAACAGGTACAACCGGATCCTTCCAGGAAACCCCTCTCAGTAAAGGTAGATTAGCACTATAAGCCCAATAAGTATGATTTTCAGCATTAACTTTATTATTTTGGGAAAAAAAAATAGCTAAGATGGCAACAAAGTATTGGCTGTAACAGGCATATGTTGAGCTCTCACTAGCTCCTTTCCTTGATTGGTCAGCTGTTTAATTTGATTCCAGGTCAGCAAAACTGTTTGAATTCTTCTGATTCTCCCAAGGGGCCTTCCTCCTTCGTCTCTTAAGGCTCATCCATTTCATCTGGCCTGGCAGGTTGTTCCAGTCCTTCTCATCGCTGTCTTCCCGTCTCTTCTTCCGGGGAGACATGACACAGCTTAAGACGTTTGTCAGGAATCCAAAGATTCTGTAACCCTGTAGAAATATAAGCATAACCTTGGCCCCATCGAATAACAGTTGCTGGGAGCCAATTGGAGGTTAAAACATCATAGTAATAAACAGGCTGATTTATTGGTGAAACAGTTTTCATTGCCCAATGCCTTTGAGCTGGAACGAGAGAATCATCACCAATTTGCAAAAGATTTAGGATGACTACTGCATTCATTAGTCTTTTCTTTGGGGAATCAATACTATATCCCCCTTTTTGTTTTTCAAGAAGCTCTTTTAATGTTCGGTTATGACACTCAATGAGCGCTTGCCCCGTGCTGTTATATGGAATGCCAATAATGTGCTTAATATTATGCTTAGAAAAAAATCCCTGACATTTCTTAGAGAGATAAGCTGGAGAATTATCTGTTTTAATAGTTTCTGGGTTTCCGAGGACAGCAAAATCTTCTAAAAGGTGTGTAATAACACATCCTGCACATTCAGAGTTCATTGCTGTAGCCCACAAGAATTTAGAGGAAGTATCAATAGAATGATGAACGAATTTAAGCTTCCCAAAATTAGGTACAATAGTAACATCCATTTGCCAAATTTGATTAGGTAATAGACCTTTAGGATTAACACCTGTTGGTAAAGAAGGTTGATTAATAGGTTGACATGTAGGACAATCTTTAACAATCTGACATGTTTGACACCAGGTAATATTGTGCTGGTGTCTAAGCGACTGAGCATTATCATGATGAAGCTGATGTTCAGCTTGTGCTTTGACAACAGAACCAACTAGAGTATCTATATAATTGTTGCCTTCAGCTAAGGGTCCTGGTAAACCTGTATGGGAACAAATATGTGTTATATAGATAGAATGATGGCGAGCTCAGAGAATAAACTGTAGCTGTAAAAAAAGAGTATTAAGTTCAGAACCATTCTGAGGTATGGTCACAGTTTCCAAAGTTTGAACAGTATGAGCAGCATACTGTGAATCCGTAATGATGTTTAAAGGAATGGAAGAAACATCAGTTAAGAGCATAATAATAGCAAATAACTCTGCCTTTTGTACAGAGGTGTAAGGGCTTTGAATTGTCTTGATGTTTTTCAAATTACTATAACCTGCAATGCCAAATTTATTAGCATCAACAAAATATGTCTCTGCTTCAAATAAAGGTTGTGAAACAACACATTTGGGAAGTATCCACTGAGTCCGTTTTAAAAACTGAAACCTTTTGGAGGAAAGATATGAATTATGAACTTTACCTAGAAAGTCAGAGAAGGCATTTTGCCATTTCTCACATAATATCCAATGATTAGTAATTTCTTTATTGGTAAAAGAAACAATAATTTTGTCAGGATCTTGACCACAAAGTTGTCTAAAATGTAATCTGCCACGAATCATTATTTGGACAATTTTACTAAGACAGGTTTCTAACCTCTTGGTGGATTTGTGCGGTAAGAATAGCCATTCAATAATATTTTCTTCTTGACATAATAGCCCGGTAGGAGAATGAACGCTATGAATAACAATAAGTTTCAAATTAATTAATTGTTGAATACGATCCAATTGACTATTTTGAAAATATTGTTCAATTAATTCAAGCTCCTTTTCAGCCTCTTTGGTTAATGATCTGGGGCTATTTAAATCAGAATCACCTTCAAGGGTGTGAAAAAGATTTTTGAGGGCATACGTAGAAATTCCTAAGGAAGGTTGGAGCCAATTAATATCTCCTAATAATTTCTGAAAATCATTTAATGTTTGAAGAGAATCCTTACAAATTTTAACCTTCTGAGGTATAATATGGCTATTAGTTACTTGATATCCTAAATAATTCCAAGGTTCCTCCTTTTGTATTTTTTCCAGAGCAACCTGGAGGCCATATTTAGCGCATAAATCAAAAGTCAATTGAGACATCTGTAATAACGTTGCTTCCGAGGGATGTGCTAATAAGATATCGTCCATATAATGTAGGCACATTCCCTCTGGAAATTGACCTCGGACTTCTTCTAATGGTTGATTGACAAAATATTGACACATAGTAGGACTATTAAGCATGCCCTGAGGAAGTACCTTCCACTGATATCTCTGACTAGGTTTTTGATTATTAAGAGAAGGTACAGTGAAAGCAACCTTTTCACAATCCTCTGGTTGTAAAGGAATAGTAAAGAAATGATCCTTCAAATCAATTATAATAATATGCCAATCTTTTGGAATTAATGCAGGATTAGGTAACCCTGGCTGTAAAGGTCCCATAGGCTGAATTATTTCATTAATTTTTCTCAAATCAGTTAACATTCTCCATTTTCCAGATTTTTTCTTAAGTACAAAAACAGGAGAATTCCTTGGGGACATACTTGGTTCAATGTGTCCCTGATTTATTTGTTCCTGTATTAATTGATGAAGCGCTTCTAACTTAACACTTGTTAAAGGCCACTGTTCTACCCATACCGTTTTATTTGTTAACCATTTCAAAGGAAGGGCGAAGCGCTCAACAGTGGCCTTTATAATAAATTTGCATCAGAGGAGGAATGACCCAGACCTTGACGATCCTGTCCTGTCCTGGTATCAAATTCTGGTAGTTTAGGCTGCAAAAGCACTGGATTATATCCCATATTAAACATAATATCCTTGAATACAGAAGAAATTTGTAGGTATTGATAACGTGGCACCCCATTGTTGTAATAAATCTCTTCCCCATAGGGTAACAGATATAGGGGCCATATAAGGCTGTAAAACCACAGTTTGTCCTTCAGACCCAAAGCAAGGATAAGACTTAGTACTTTGGTGTATTTTATCAAGGGTGCCCAGGCCTACAAAAGTAGCCTTACTAACGGTGGTATCCCAATGCTTAGGCCAATGTTCTGAAGATATAATAGATACATCCAGTATCTGCTAATCCAGTAATCGAGGTTCCGTCCTTGAATTGTACAGTTATTTGCGGCCTCTGATCGTTAATCAGAGTATGCCAAAAAACCTGTTTGTCAGTACTTCCAAATCCCCCAGTGTGCTTAGCAGGCACTGACTTTCCAGGGATGTATGGAAGAATCGATAATTGAGCAATGCATTGTCCTTGTTCAAAAAAAAAAGGCTTTTTTGATGTCATCATTACCTCAGTTTCTCCTGTAAAATCAGCATCAATTACTCCTAAATGAACTATAACTCCTTTACTAGTAAGACTGCTTCTTCCTATTAGTAAACCAACACTGCAAGCCGGCAGAGGGCCATAAACACCGGTAGGATTTCTCTGGACCCCTTTGTCAGGAGACAAAGAAAACACAGCGGGGGCCGGTATATCTAAAGCCACACTCAAACCGGTGGCATGATATAACTCTGACAGTAATAATTTGGATTTAGATTTTGGTTCATTTGCTGGTGGGTCTGCCCTGAACTGACAGGGAACTGAGTAATTAGGCTTGTATTGTTTGGTACTGGGCCCCGAGCTGGGCCCAATAATAAGTTTCCCAACCCCGTGTTGTTTAACAGAGGGAGGGGATTGCCTTGCTTGTCTTTCATAGATATAAATCATTAGTCCAATGCCTTCCTTTCTGACACCTTCGACATATACCTGGAGTAGAGAAGGGAGGCTTTTTGTCTCTTTCTGTGCCTTTTTGGCAATCTTTTTTTTTTAGCAATCATTTCTTTAATGACAAAGTGGTGTGAACGCTGTGCAACACGTGGCTGTAAATAATTAAAAACCACTGGGTGATGGCTACCAGAAGGACACCTAGACACAGGATTACTTACAAAACAAGCAATTTACAATAGAAAGCTAAAAACTGGCCTTGGGAAAAAAATTTAGTATTTTATTGTTAAACTGGGTTAAAAGACTAGATTTTCTATAAGTGGAGTAGAACAGAATCGGAAAGGCTTCCCAGGAGTCCCCAACAGTATAGGGAGGTGACCGTTTTGACGGCTTTATGGTGGCATTTACAACCTCCTGGTATTTTTACCTCTCTGAAGAAAGGGTTCAATCAAAAGACGAAATCATACAAAGCAGTATTTTCGAACAGATGCCCAGTAACAAAATTTTAAAATGAGAAATTATTCATTGCACTAAATTGTAGTCATCCAATACTGGCGGAAGCTACATTCAGAAACGCTACAACAGAGCAGCTCAGGTGTAGTGAGGTACGGTGCACACATACAGAAGAGCCGGGAAGAGCTTTATGTACTCGGTGTAAGGCGGACGTTTCACTTTCTGCAAGCCATGTATCTCTCAGTGACGTTCTCCCAGTTGACTACATTCCAAATAGCTTTCAGATAATCGGGTCTGACATTTTTGTACTGAAGGTAATAAGCATGCTCCCACACATCGATCCCCAGCAGTGGAGTAAGGCCTGTTGTTCCTTGCAGGGGATACTGGTTAGGACAAGCAGCGATCTGTAAGCGTCCTTGTTCCTTATTGAAACCAAGCCAGCCTCAACCGGAGCCTTGAACGCCAGCAGAAACAGCGGTCAGCTTCTCCTTAAATTTGGCGAAGGAACCAAAGTCACGTTTGATGGCTTCCATTAACTCCCCTTTGGGCTCTCCACCACCATTGGGGCTCAGGTTTGTCCAGAAAATGCTGTGGTTGAGATGGCCTCCGCCGTTGAACTTCAGCGCAGGCTGAAGAGCTATCTGCGTTGTAACGTCACCCTTCTGCAGCGCCTCCTGGTACTTGTCCTTGGTGACGTTCAGGTTGTTCACATAGGCCGCGTGGTGCTTGCTGTGGTGCAGCTGCATGATCTGCGCGCTGATGTGCGGCTCCAGCGCGCCGTAGTCGTATGGCAGGTCCGGGAGGTTGTGCTTCTGCCTGGAGCCCAGAGCCCCCAGCGCGGGCACCAGCTTCCGGCTCGCGCTGCACGCCGCCCGGGACAACATGGTGACGCCGACCTCAGGGTACTCCGAGTTCGAGCCACCGCGCCGCGCTGACCGCTCGGAGTGAACCGGCGACCCGGGCTGCGCCACAAGGACACCGCTGCCGGCTGCAGGCTCCGCCCCCTGCTCCGGCAATCTTTTTTTATGTGACCTATTTTGCCGCAGTTATAACATTTAAGTTTGTTATTTTTTAAACCTCTTTGAATGGCGGCAGCCAACAAATTCATACTGTAGGTAGTTGAGCCAATTTCCCTACAAGCCTGGATATATTCATTAATGGATCCCCCTTTCTGTTTAGTAGGAAGAATCGCCTTTTTGCATTCATCATTGGCATTTTCATAAGTAAGGGTTAAAAGGAGAAGATTCTGAGTATCCTCCCCATGAATAGCCTTACAGAGAGCCTCCTGTAATTTAGCAATGAAACTAGTATAGGGCTTGGCAGCTCCTTGAAGGATTTTAACAAAAGATTTAGTAATTTCTCCAGGCTTTTGTAATTTTTGCCAGGCATGGAGGCAAATATCCTTAACCTGGGCAATAATAATGTTGGTATACTGGATCTGTGCATCAACGGTTGTAAAAGTGCCGGAGCCTAAAAGCTGCTCAAAGGTTGCACCAGGTGGATTGAGATGCACGTTCTTATGAGCAACGCGTTCTGCCTCTTCACGCCAACAAGACTTAAATTGTAAATATTGAGCGGGTTCTAGAGAAGAGCGGGCAATAGTATCCCAATCAATAGGTATTAGCAAATTATCTTCGGCAAAAGAGGTGAGCAACCCATAAACATAAGGTGAGTTAGGACCGTATGCAGTAACAGATGACTTTAACAATTTAAGAAATTGAAACTCTACACATGATATCGAAGTTGCAAACGCTGTTGATTGCCACCGTCCCGGGGTGGACACGGCTCATGAAGAATAGGAAATAAAAAATTAGAAGGGGATTCGTCATTAGGAAGTGGGTCCTCAACCTGTAAAAGAGCCAAAGTATAGTCATGAGTGGCAGACAAAGAGGGACTTAAGAAGAGGTTAGGGTCAGCACATTGAGTCGGGTCCTTTCCTTCTAGAGAAAGGGAAACAAGATGAGGTGCCAGTTGCGGCGGCGGAGCATAGGTGGGGGGAGGATTAGCGGAATGACGAGGGTGGACATATCACGAAAGTAGCGCTGCAAGACCTGTCGGTACAAGCATATCAGGACGCCGTGACAACTCAAGATTATTAACCCTGGAAAGCAAAATTTTTAATAAGATGATATTTCCTGTATTGAATCAGGAGGTGGTTGCGCAAGAAGAGAGGGATAAAGATGAGTAGTTTCACTTTTGGTTTGAGGGTCTATGGAAGAGACAGAGTTAGTATAAGAATCCTCTGAGGAGAGGACAATATCCTCCTGTATGGGGGCCTGAGCCTCAGTAGTATTAGGAGCAGCCGCGGCAGCATTATTCCCGTCAGTGGGTTCAATAGCCGGCACATCATAAATGCGAGAGGGAGGCCGTTTTTCCTGCTCAAGTGCTGATGGCTCAGATTCTGAATTGGTCTGAAAAGGTTGTAAAGCTATAGTCACTAAATTATAGGCAGACCAAGTTTCATGATGGATAGAAGATCCAGATTGATGCGCATGGCGGAGCGCCTTGCCAACCTGTTTCCATACCTTTAAACTAAATTGATTTTTTCTTTTCAGGAATAAACCAATAACAATGTTTCTTAACCTGTGCAAGTAAATCAACAAGAGCACTTTCTTTTACTTTGAGACCCCTTTTAAAGGGAGTGTATGAGGATCGCATATTCTTCCTCTACGGACTGCGAATTCCCCATTACCCCGGTTTGTATTGCTGAGAGGTCTGCATACTCTACGCAACCAATCCTTCTCGGTTCTATCTGTTCCTAGTTCTTACCTTCAGGTCCCTGTGGTCGGGCGCCAGATGTAGTGTTGTATGTGTTCGGAGACGCTGAGGTAATTCCAGCAGACAGAATTCTTGGATGAATGGGGGGCTGCTGCACGCTCAGGCAAGTCAGCCAAGAGCAGAGAAGTCCATCCTTTTATTGAATTTAACATGATACTAAAAATAGATCAATGAGAACAGGCTCAAGGTAAAGAATTTTAAAAATTTACAGAACACAATGATTATCTATAAAAGTTAAACAGGATAACATATGGTGAGGCTTTAACTTCTTGAAACTAAGGGCAAAGCTATAAATCCTTAGGTCTGGTTTCAAGCAAGACATTATCTATAAGACAAGGAGATGGAGTACTCAGCAAGGTATCTTTGCTCTCAGGATACCACAGCTCAGTGGCCTGAGACAGCTTGCATCTGCAGGCATCAGCAAGGCCAGCTTGCCTATCTGAGTCACAGGACACCTGGACCGAAAGGCATGGGAACATGTCCTTCCTCAGAGGCCTGATTTCCTCCAACAAATCGACCTAGGGGTAAATCTTTCCCATTTACATGCCAACAGCAATCAAGGCTCAACAACAACAGGGGGTGTACACAGCCCCACACTGGGGGGTGCACCTGAAGTGCCCAACTCAGGTGAATGGGGAGACTGTGTCACTGGACCCTACAGAACACCAGCTACATTAGGCCACTCTACCAAGCCCAGGAAACATAGCAACTCTGCCTAATACATATAAACATATATATAGGGAATCTGCCAAAATGAGGAAACAAAGAAACATGGCCCAAATGAAAGAACAGAAAAAAACTGTAAAAGAACTAAATATGAAGAGAAGCAACCTACTAGATGCAGAGTAGTTCAAAACACTGGTTATGAAGTTGTTCAATGAACTTAAAGGAAGAGTAAGTGAACTTAGAGAGAACTTCAACACCATCAAAAAAGACATGGAAACCCTAAAGAAGAACCAGTCAGAAATGAAGGATACACTAATTGAAATGAATAATAATCTATAAGGAATCAACAGTAGAGTAAATGAAGCTGAGAATCAAAATAGTGATTTGGAATACAAGAAAGCAAAAAACACCCAATCGTGACAAGGAAAGAAAAAAAGAACTTAAAAAAAATGGGGATAGTGTGAGGAGCACTTGGGACAACTTCAAGCATACCAACATTGTCATAATGTGGGTGCCAAAAGGAGTAGAGAGAGAGCAAGAAATTGAAAACTTATTTGAAAAAAATAATAGGTAATTCCCTAGCAAGATGAACCCAAAGAGTCCAACACCAGGACACATAATAATTAAAATGCCAAAGGTTAAAGCCAAAGAGAAAATCTTAAAAGCAGCAAGAGAAAAGCAGTTAGTTACTTACAGAGGAGCTCCTGTAAGACTGTCAGCTGATTTCTTAACAGAAACCCTCCAGGCCAGAAGGAAGTGGCAAGAAATATTCAATATGATGAAAAGCAAGAACCTACAACCAAGATTACATACTCAGCAAAGCTAAAAGTTGAAGGGGTTTATCACCACCAAGCCAGTATTACATGAAATGTTAAACGGTCTTCTTTAAAAAGAAGAAAAAAGGTAAAAATATAAACAATAAAATGGCAACAAATACATATCTATTAACGATTCCATTCAAAAACAAATAAAGTAGCAAGCAGAACAGAAATAGACTCATAGATACAGAGAGCATTTTGACAGTTGCCAGATGGGAGTGCATTTAGGGTATGGGTGAAAAGGTTGAAGGGATTGAGAAGTACAAGTTGGTACTTATAGAATAGTCATGGGGCTATAAAGTACAGCATAGGGAATATAGTCAATAATAGTTTAATAACTCTGTATGGTGTCAAGTGAGTATGGGATTTATAGGGATGATCACTAAGTAAATTATATGATGTCTAATCACTGTATGTACACCTGAAACTAATATAATATTGTAAGGCAATAATAATTTTAAAATAAAATATCATTTTTAAAAAATATCAGTTAGAGAAAGACAAATACCATATGACTTCTCTTATATGTGGAATCTAATGAAAAAAATAAATGAACAAAGAAAACTGAAACAGACTTATAGATATAGAGAACAGACTAATAGTTGCCAGAGGGAAAGTAAGTTGGGCATCTGGGTAAAAAAGCTGAAAGGATTAAGAAGTACAAACTGGTAGTTACAAAACAATCATGGAGATGTAAAGTACAGCATGAGAAATACAGTAGTCCCTCTCTATATCGTAATTCACTTATTATGTCCTCACTATATCATGGGATTTTTTAAAATATTATATTTAATTATTTATCATGTATTTTTTGCTATATCGCAGGATTTTGCGGTACTGTATACATATGTTGTTAAAGTTACATAGGTTTAAGAGTGTAGAATAAATGTAAGGTTCCTACTTCGCGGGGGTGTCTAGAATGTAATACCCACAATAAGTGAGGGAATACTGTATAATCAATAATATTATAATCATTATGTATGATACCAGGTAGGTACTGGAATTTGGGGGGGGGGGAGTGATACTTTGAAAGTATATGACTGTACACTTGAAACTAATACAAAATAATATTGAATGTAAACTGTAACTTATAAAATTTTTTAAATACTAAGTAAAAAGAAAGACATGAGCAAATGCCACAAAGGTCTTGTAAGTTTATAGGTTAGTGAAGAGTTGCCTTGCCCAAACCAAAACTCTGAAAAAGTCTCACAAACTCACAGTACTTACAGTCCTTCAGTAGCCAGGCTGTTGACTGCTTATCAATGGCAACAGATGTAGAATGATGAAATTCTGACATGACTTACTATTTTCTTATGTCAAAGCAATATAAGATAATGACATATTGACACAATCTACTTGATACTTATACCAAAGCAGCTCTATCGTAAAATGTGGACCAAAACAATTTCATCTAGGTCATAAATAAGTACATTTGAAATCCTAATAAACCTATACACAACAACAATAAATGTTTATTAAATATGAAAATAAGGCCCATGATACTTAGTGAAGTGAACACATAGGGTCATGTGAACACCTGTGCACATACACACACATACAGAAGATGAACAGAAAGCAGAACTCCCCTCATAAACTTTATTGCTCTTAAAATGCTAATGGAGGTAGGTTACTGGTGTCCAAGTTTAAAGGTTCCAGGAGGACCCAGGAAGTGCAGTGCATGACTTTCTGAGAAAGGTGAGCTTTCAAGATGATCTCATATTTCCTGTCTTCAAGACTGATTACAGTGGAGCAAATTATCATAGTGGAGCCCACCAGGATGCTTGAGATGTTGAAGCCAGTCAAGAATTTATCTGTGCTTTCTTCTGATTCCCAAGAAAGTTGGCTTCCCCTGCCTGTGGAAATGAGGACAAACTGACAGGAGCGTTTCTAAGGGAGGAGAGAAATGAGGATGGAACATCCCTGGCAATAGATGAGGAGTGCAAGATCAGGAATGGACAACAGGTGTGGGGCTTTGTCTGCGGGATGGGGGGGTCTGGTTGGAGGGGTGCAAGGGAGGAAAATTGGGACAACTGTAATAGCATAATCAAAAATTACAATTAAAAAGAATTCTTGGGGCTATATTAGAATTCTTCCTACCACCATGTGGAACCCATTTGCATCATTCCACCCATATTTATTAGACAACATTGTACTTTAAGAAAGACCTTCCAGATCCAAATGGCAGAGGAGTAAGTGGAAGCTACACTAACTTCCTTCCACGACCAATCTGGAATTACTACGTAATTATGCAGAAATCATCCAGAATAACCAACTGCACATTATCTGGAAAAAAGCCTTATAACCATGAACAGAAAGAAGCAGTTGCTTCATCACAACATAACTAGTAGGGAGTGCGGAGGAGATGTGAGAGAGCTGGCTGGGCTCCCACAGGTTACAGCTGAGAAACATCTCAGCAGCCAGGGGTTCCCCCTGAGAAGGGTAGGGTCTAACCCCCAGCTGGGCTTCCCAGCCTACAGCAACAGAGCCATGAGTAAAACAGTATCCAGTTATGAAAAGCAAAAAGCAGGGTTTTTTTCCAGCCTGAGAGAGATGGTTGGAGACACAGAGAGACTCTTAAAAGGACCACACATGAAAATACATTGGCACTGACTTATCCTGGCCTCCAGTGGAGGAAGGGCAGAGTGTACTAGAGACAGTTAAGGAGAGTTTGTGGAAGTATCTTTGAGAAGAGAACTGAAGGAGCACCAATGGGTTCCCAGTGCTGACTCATCCCCCATACTGCAGGCAGAACACTCCTCTCCAAGTGAGGTCAGCCTGAGGGGAAGCAATAGCCACTCCCACAGGAATTAATCTGCCCGGCCTGGTGGTGCTTAAACCCGACAGTTGATCACAGATTGAAAAGATTAACACCTAAAGGAGACAGACAAGGACAGTTGATCTCTGGTAGTCTTGAACAGGTTGCCTAAGCTGGGACTAGGACATGATCTGACATCACCAGTGGTGGAACCAGAAAGAAAAGAAAGTGTGCCTCTACAACAATACACAAGGCGTGGTTGGCAGAGTGACTCAGTCAGCTAGCGAGAGGGAAGGATCCACCAAAGAACAACACAACAATAACCAAAACCCAAGTACAACCAGACAGCCCAAATAAACATCATAAAGTGCATCCCAAGAGCATCACTGAATCCCACTGGTCTCCTATCAGAGAAGATCACACCACAAAGACAGGACGTCAAAGATCAATCAAAGCAGAAACAAACAAGAGTCACCTAAAATTGGGAAACAAAGAAACAACCCCCCATTGAAAGGAAACGAGGAATCCCCAGAAAAAATGATAAGTGAAATAGAGGCAAGCAAACTATCAGACATGGAATTCAAAATAATGGTTATAAGGAAGCTCAATGAGCTCAGCAATCTCAAAGAAAACTAGAAAGAACTCCAGGGAAACTATGAAGAACTCCAGGGAAGCTACGAGAAACTTATGGAGAACTACACTAGCATTTAAAAGGACATAGAAACTATCAATAAGAGCCAGGAGGAAATAAAAATACAATTTCTGAATTGAAGAACACAATATAGGCTAGATGAAGCAGAGGATCTGATTGGTGAGCTGAAGGACAACGAAGAAAAAAAAATCCAAGACAGTGCAAAAAAATGAAAAAAGACTGAAAAGAATGAAGAAGTTTTGAGAGGCCTGCAGAACAACATGAAACGTAATTTCATACATATCATAGAGAACCAAAAGGAGGAAGGAGAAGAGGAGCAAGGGATAGAAAACCTGTTTGAAAAAATAATGACAGAAACTTCCCTGACTTGAGGAGAGAAAATGTCACACAAGTCCAGGAAACAGAGGGAGTCCTAATGAAGATAAACCTGAAGAGGCCCGCTCCAAGACATATCATAATTAAAATGACAACATTCAAAGACAAAGAGAGAATCCTAAAGGCAGCAAGAAACAGCTAAAAGCATACGAGGGAGCTCCAATATGGCTATTAGCATATTTCTCAACAGACACACTACAGGTTAGAAGGGAAAGGCAAAAACTATTTCAAGCAATGAAAAACAAAGGCCTACATCCAAGACTACTCTACCCAGCAAGACTCTCATTCAAAATGGAAGGTGACATAAGGAGTTCCCCAGACAAAAGAAGTCTAAAAGAATACACCTCAACCAAACCAGCATTGCAAGAGATGCTAAAGGGTCTGCTTTAAGATGATGAACAAACAGAGAGACAGAGAGAAACACAGCTACAAAGGGGGAAAATAAGAATGAATAAGTACCTAACAATAATAATCTTAAATGTAAATGGATTAAATGCTCCAATAAAAAGGCATAGGGTAGCTGAATAGATATGAAAACATGACCCACATATATACTGTCTACAAGAGACCCACCTCAGAACAAAAGATCTACACAGACTGAAAGTGAAGGGATGGGAAAAAAAGTATTTCAAGAAAACAGACATAAAAACAAAGCTGGGGTTACAATACGTATATCAGATAAAATAGATTTCACAACAAAGGCTATAAAAAGAGACAAAGGACATTTCATAATACATAAGGGAACAATCCATCAAAAAGATATAACCCTTGTAAACATATATGCACCCAACACAGGAACACTCAAATATTATAAGGAAAATCTTGGAGAACTTCAAGAGGATATTAACAGCAAAACTGTTGATATACTCATAGCAGAGGATTTTAACACCCCATTGTCAACAATGACAGATCTTCCAAGCAAAGGTACATCAAGGATATTGAGGCATTGAACAACACTCTAGATCAAATGGACTCAATTGATATATACAGAATATTTCGCCCCAAAGAAGTGAAAATACACATTCTTTTCAAATGCACATCAAACATTTTCAAAGACAGACCACATGGTAGGACACAAAACAAGCCTGAAAAATTTCAAGAAAATTGAAATTACATCAAGCATCTTCTCAGACCACAATGCCTTGAAACGAGAAATGAACCTCAAGAAAAAAAACTCAAAATAATTTAAATTCATTGAGACTGAATAACATGCTATTAAGTAATGAATGGATTAACAGTGAGTTCAAGGAAGAAACAAAAAAAGTTTCTTGAAACAAATGATAATGAACACACAACATCTCAAAACCTATGGGACACAGCAAAGGCAGTCCTGAAAGGCAAGTTCATAGCAATACAGGCCTACCTAAAGAGGATAGAAGGATCTAAAATAAACGACCTAACTCTACAGCTACAAGAACTAGAGGAACAACAACAAACAAAGCTCAGAATGAGTAGAAGGAAGAAAATCACCAAGATCAGAGCAGAATTAAATGACATAGAAACTAAACAAATAATTCAAAAGATCAATAAAACCAGGAGCTGGTCCTTTGAAAAGATTTTCAAAATTGACAAGCCTTGGACTTCCGGCCAAGATGGAGGCTTAGACGGACACGCTAGGTCTCCCTCTACAACTAGAGAGGAATACAACTACTTCAAAACAAAGGATAACTAGAAATTCCAGAAAATAAAACTACACGGAAGTCCAACATATGAAGTTATAAACCAGCGGTGCCATTTGGGCAGGTAAGAGTTAAAGAGGGCAGTGCTGTTTGCTGTCGCACCTGGACAGCGGCTGGGCGGCGAGGAATCCCGGCTGCAGTCAAGCCCCTGGCGGTGCGCGACTCCGGCGCTGGGGAGAGCGGCCGCCGCATCGCCTTGAACAGTGAGGCCCAGGGGGGCGGGAGGACGGATCCCGGTCTCCTAGCTGAATAACTGTGTGAATCCATCTTGGACCCCCGCTCCCAAAGAAAGCACCACAGGGCTGCGAAATAGGTCGCGGACAGGCAGGCGCCGGTCGCTGATTTGTGACGCGTACACAGGCACTGCCCCGGACAGCCGGCCCAAGAAAACAAAACGCATCTGTCAAAATGAGGCAGACAACTATAGAAATCCCGGTGACACAACTCACCAGGCAGCAGATAGAGAACCTGACAGATGAACAGATAAGAAACCTGTCAGAGGCTCAGTTCTGGGCCATTGTTATCAGGTGGCTTACAGAATTCACAAAAGAGCAGGAAAAAGATAAGAAAGAAGCAAAAAACTTTCATAACGAAAGGAACAAAACCGCATACGAGATAGATGGTGAGAAAAATAAATCCAGAGTTCATTTCAACAAACTGGAATATGGAGAAGGAACAAGCAGTCAACCAATGCAGCGAGAGGAAATGGGAAGCAACAATGAGAGGATCAGAAACCTCTGGGACAGCTATAAAAGGCCCAACATAAGAATCATTGGTTTGCCAGAGAATGAGGAAGATGAACTAGAACTTGAAAAATTGAGTGAAAATATAATAAAGGAGAACTTCCCAGACTTGGGGAAGGGAATAGACTTGCAGGTCCAGGAAGCAAGGAGAGTTCCCAAGAGACTGGACCCAGGGAGAACCACTCCAAGACACATTATAATCAAAATGTCAAAAATTAAAGATAAAGAGAGAATCTTAAAAGCAGCAAGAGAGAAGAAAAGAATTATGTACAAAGGGGTCCCAATTAGACTATCAGCTGACTTCTCAAGGGAAACCCTACAGGCAAGAAGAGACTGGCAAGAAATATTCAAAGTAATGAAAATCCAAAACCTACAACCACGAATACTCTATCCAGCGAAATTGTCATTCAGAATAGAAGGACAGAGAAAGTGTTTCCAGGACAAAATAAAACTGAAAGAGTTCATTAGATCCAAACCACTGTTATATGAGATGTTAAAGGGACTGGTTTAAAAAAACAGAAGCTAGGGAGATGAAACAAAGGCAAACTAAACAGGCAACGAGAGTGGAAAAGGAACTGTGGGTACGGGAAGCATATTGGGGGGAGGTCAACAGGGAGGGGGAATGGGGAAAGGGAGGGAGATGATATAGGAATTGGGGATCAAGGTAGGAGGGAATGGAATAGACGGAGAGAGGTTGGGAGGAACTGTATGCACAACTAATGGACATAATCTAAAAGGGGGGGACAACTGGAGGGAGGGGGGCCACCGGGAGGAGGGGAGCAGAGGGAAGGGAAATTGGCACAAATGTAATATTTTAATCAATAAAACACATTAAATCTGAAAAAAAAAAATTGACAAGCCTTTAACCAGGCTCATCCAAAAACAAAAAAGAGAGAGAGAGAGAAAGAGGACCCAAATAAATAAAATCAGAAACAAAAGAGAAGAAATCATAACCAATACCACAGAAATACAAAGGATTATAAGAAATTACTACAAACAACTATATGACCAAAAAAAAATTGACAACATGGGGGAAATGGACAAATTTCTGGAAATATATAATCTTCCAAAACTGAATCAAGAAGAAACAGAAAGCCTGACTATACCAATAACAACTAGTGAAATTGAAGCAGTAATCAAAAAACTCCTGGACACAAAACTCCAGACCAGATGGCTTCACAGGAGAATTTTACCAAACATTTAGGAAAGAACTAACTCCTATCCTCCTCAAACTATTAAAAAATTCCAAGAAGAGAGAAGACTCCCAAACTCTTTCTATGAAGCCAGTATTACCCTAATTCCAAAACCAGGTCAAGACACAACAAAGAAGGAAAACTACAGGCCAATATTCCTGATGAACGTAGATGCTAAAATCCTCAACAAAATACTGACAAACTGCGTCCAGCAACACATTAAAAAGATCATATACCATGATCAAGCGGGTCTTATCACAGGGATGCAAGGATGCTTTAATGTCTGCAAATCAATAAATGTAATACACCACATAAACAAAATGAAAGACAAAAATCACATAATCATATCAATAGAGGCTGAAAAAGCATTTAATAAAGTACAACACCCATTTATGATGAGAACACTCAGAAAAGTGGGAATAGAGGGGGCATACCTCAATATAACAAAGGCCATATTATGAGAAACCTGCAGCCAACATTATACTCGATGGGCAAAAACTGAAAGCTATCCCCCTAAAATCAGGAACAGGACAAGGATGTCCGCTCGCTCCACCTCTATTCAACATACTTGTGGAAGTTCTAGTCACAGCAATCAGACTAGAAAAATAAATAAAAGGCATCTAAATTGGAAAGGAGAAAGTAAAACTGTCATTATTTACAGATGACATGATGGTATACACAGAAAACCCTATAAAATCTACCAAAAAACTACTCGACCTAATAAGTGAATTTGGCAAAATAGCATGGTACAAAATCAATATTCAGAAATCAAAGGCATTTCTGTACACCAACAATAAAATATCAGAAACAGAAACTGGAAAAAAATCCCATTACAATAGCAACAAGAAAAGTAAAGTACTTAGGAATAATCTTAACCAAGAATATAAAAGACCTATACTTAGAAAACTACAGAACACTGAAGAAAGAAATTAAGGAAGATACAAATAAATGGAAGCATATACCATGCTCATGGGTGGGAAGAATTAACATAATTAAAAGACTATACTACCCAAAGAAATTTTTAGATTCAACACAATCCCTATTAAAATACCAATGACATATTTCACAGACCTAGAACAAATATTTTAAAAATTTATATGGAACCAAAAACAATCCTAAATAGCCTCAGCAGTCTTGAGAAAGAAGAACAAAGTAGGCGGGATCACAATACATGATATCAAACTATATTACAAGACCACTGTAATCAAAATGGCCTGGTACTGGCATAAGAACAGACAAACAGATCAATTGAACAGAATAGAGAGGCCAGAAATAAACCCAGGTCCACATGGTCAACTAATAGGTGACAAAGGGGAAAGGAACATAAAATGGAGTGAGAAGAGCCTCTTCAGAAAATGGTGCTGGGAGAGCTGGAGAGGGACATGCAAAAAAAATGAAACTAGACCATCAACTTACACCATACACGAGAATAAACTCAAAATGGATAAAGGACTTAAATGTAAGCCATGACACCATAAAAGTCATAGAGGAAAACATAGGCAGGAAAATTTCAGATATACCACGCAGTAATATTTTTTGCCAATATATCTCCTAAGGCATAATAAATAAGGGAAAGAATAAACAAATGGAACTACATCAAACTAAAGAGTGTCTGCTCAGCAAAAGAAAACATCAGCAAGATGAAAAGGGAATCGATTGTATGGGAAAACATATTTGCCACTGATACTTGAGACAAGGGATTGATCTCCAAAATATATTTAAAAACTTATACAACTCAACACCAGGAGGACAGACAATCTAATTTTAAAATGGGCAAAAGAGTTGAACAGACACTTCTCCAAGCAGGACATACAAAGGGCACACAGACATAAGAAAAGATGCTCAACATCACTAGCCAACAGAGAAATGCAAATTAAAACCACAACGAGATACCACCTTACTCTGGTCAGAATGGCCATCATTAACAAATCAACAAACAACAAGTGCTGGCGAGGATGTGGAGAAAAGGGAACCCTAATGCACTGTTGATGGGAATTCAGACTGGTACAGCCACTGTGGAAAACAGTATGGAATTTCCTCAAAAAACTAAAAATAGGACTGCCTTCTGATCCAGCAATTCCACTGCTGGGATTATACCCAAAGAACCCTGAAACACCAATTCAAAAGAACCTCTGCACCACTATGTTCATAGCAGTGCTATTTACAATAGCCAAGTGCTAGAAACAACCTAAGTGCCCATCAGCGGATGAATGGATTAAAAATACTGGTACACTTTCACAATGGAATACTATGCAGCATAAAGAAAGAAGGAACTCCTGCCTTTTGTAACAGCATGGATGGAACTGGAGAGTTTTATGCTTAGTGAAATAAGCCAGATGGTGAAAGACAAATACTATATGTTCTCACCTATATAGGAACCTAACAAAAAAAACAAACAAGCAAAATAGAACCAGAGGCATGTAAACAAGGAACAGACTGACAGTGAACATAAGGAGGAGGGGGAGAAGAGAGAAAAGAAGGGGAAGGGGCTAATCAAGGAACTAGTATAAATGACCCATGAACATGGACAACAGGGCAGGGACTGACTGTGGAAGAAGGGGCCATTGGGACAGGAGAGAGCAACAAAGGAAAATTGGGACTACTGTAACAGATGTTCTTTCTGGCAGTATAGTCTAAAGAATTCCTTTTTTAATTTAAAACTGTATAATCTACTGACATAACTCATTTTCCTTCCCTCTGTAAATCTAGTTTTCTTACTGGGATTGTCTACTTCCTCTCCTGCTGCTCCTGGGAGCCCTCCCTGATAGGGCCTTCCATCCCTACTTGCGGGCAAAGGAGAAGGAACCAGGATCCAACCTTATGGTTTTCAACCATTCCTTAGTAGGGTGTGCGGAGGCAATGTCCGATTGGAGGATGGAACCTGGGCTCCCTGCTGTAAGTCTGGGAGAATCTGAGAACCATGAGGCCACGCCCCCTTATGGGGCATCCAATCAGGACTTGAGGTGCTGTTCTCCATTGTGAAGAACTGGTTTTTGACCGTTTGGCTCTTGGATTCTGGCTAGAACACGGGGAGGCTAGTAGTGGGTTTGACTTTCGGATTTCAGGACACTCAGGGCCTGTCTTTGAGTGAAAAGATCATGGGCCGGAAACCGGCCCCAGCCGCCCCAGCCGCCCCTGCTGCCCCAGCCGCCTCTGTCGCCCCTGCCGCCTCTGTCGCCCCTGCCGCCCCAGCCGCCGCAGCCACCGCAGCCACCGCGGCCGCCTCAAACGCCCCACCTGTGGAGGCTGAAAAGCTACAAGGGCCTATACAGACATTTGAAGAGCTAGCATTTTATGCCCCGAATTACTTTCATCTGACCATCCTGGCCATAATTCTTTTCCCTCCGCTGGGATTACTAGCCATGTTCTTCAGTTACCAGGTAAAATAATGCCTAAATCATGACCCATCCTGTCCTTTACCTGACCCCTGCATCTGCTTCCATCCTGGAACATGGGTAAGGCTTTCCCCTCAGTGACAACAGGTCTGCAGCCATTCCCCAATAGTCTCACAAAACTGAATTCAGAAACCCACATCTAAATCTCCTGTCCCTACAGACCACGAAGGCTAACAAGAACAGCGATTGGGAAGAAGCTTGCATCAACTCAGGCCGAACTGGTTGGCTGGCTGTATTCTCCATACTCATCGGTTTAGCCATCATATATACTATGCTCTATTTGTATTAATGCCAGGCCTAGTAGTCTATGGGTCCATCCCCTAATAGGACCCACCACCAAGACACTAGCAAGCCAAATCAGCCACCATGCAAGAAACCAATAACTGAGACATCGCTAACCTGGAGATCCACCAGTCAAGGAGCTCAACATCCAAGCTACACACTAGTCCAGGAACACCATACGACTTCATTCTCTTGGCCTCCAGACCTATCTTCATCCAACCCTGGGGGGCCCTCACTTTCATGCCTTTAATACTCTTAGCTCCTTGATACTGGACTGCTCTTTCAGGAAAAAAAAATTTTTTAACCAATGAAATTGAAGGGAATGTGCCAGCTTTTCATGTGTATGCATGTGTGTGTGTTTTTGAGTCAGTGTCTTAATCACTGGGACTGCCTGTTTACCAGAAAATGTCATGATAATCACAATGTTCAGGGACATGGAAATCAGGCAGATTGTGGGTTTACATCTCACCTCTAACATTTAAAAACTGTATATCCTGAACAAGGTAATTTTCTTGAGCCTGGTTCCTTTGTCTGTAAAATGGACATAATTGTCAATGTGGGGTGATATTTAGATATATGAATCACTATTCTCCAGGTGCTTCCCCAATTTGAGCTGGAATTCTATTGTCTCAGAGCAGAGATAGGAAAACAAAAACCTCCACCAGCTTTTGAGACCCAAAGTCAAACTCCTAAGGAAAAAATGGAAATACCTCAAGAAATGAACAATAGTTAGCAGAAGAGCTGATGAAGACCACTTCTCCCTCAATCGTGAAAAGTCAGTAGTCCCCTATTCATAGGGGAAGTAGAGATTAGATGTCAGTATATCTGTAAGGAGGTCCCCTGTAGCCTATATCTTAAGAAGGGGTGGGTGCCAAAGACCCCAGAATTATTTGCACAGTATTCCCTCTTCACAGACAAATTTTAGAGAGATTCCAAGATCTCAAAGAAAATATGCTGCATGGTATTGAGGTCCAGGAAGAAATGACCTCAGACAGCCAAGCAGAATATCCCATATGTTCCAGTTTGGTAAGGAAGAGGTGGGGTGAAGCAGGGTGAAGGTCACTATCAGACAGAAATCAGGAATAAAGCAGGAGGAGTCTTTGAGGATAAATGAAAACAGATATCTTGTGTTGATATCATGGATAAGAAATACCTAGGGCTTCCTCTGGTGCCCTTGCTTTACAGACAACCCCAAATTCAGAACCGGAAACCCTAGATTTAGCAGAATTAAGTTTCCATAACTGAGGAGAATGGCAATTATCAGCAGAAATTAAGTACCTGTGGAAAAGACTGCTCTTCACCATGGGTCATCCCTCTTTCTTCCTATGAGCAATAGTCACATTTCTTGGGTTCCCCTGTATGACCTGAGACTGTCTTTGGCTCTATGAAATGTAATTAGAAGTGATGTGTGCCACAAGCATGCTGGCCTCTATTTCAGTTGTGGACATAAAATTTAATGAAAAAAAATAGGAGGGGGGAAGGTGGTGGCAGAGTAGCTAGCAGCCTTGTCTGCTTGCTCCCATCGTGGAATGAACTTGGAGTACAAATACAGAGCAGGGCGAGTGAGAGTGGCTTTCAGATAGGGCAAACAGGGATGGGAGTGTGGGAACAGCATGGGAGAGGGCAAAAACCAGGGCCCACACTTTCTAAGCAGAGTCACCCAGGCAGACCAGCCCAGTGCCTCTGGCTGCACCACGTAGGGTCAGCTGCAGACCAGCTCCTTAGCTGGGATCTACCAGGGCAAAGAAAGAAGGGGGTGCATAGATTCTTTTGAATTGGTGTTTAAGGATTTTTTAGGTATATTTCTAGCAATGGAATCACTGGATCAAAAGGTATTTCCATATTTAGTTTCTTGAGGAAATTCCATACTCTTTTCCATAGTGGGTGCACCAGTCTGCATTCCCACCAACAGTGCACTAGGGTTCCCTTTTCTCCACATCCTCATCAGCACTTGTTTGTTGATTTGTTAATGATGACTATTCTGACTGGTGTGAGGTGGTATTTCATTGTGGTTTTAATTTGCATTTCTCTGTTGGCTAGTGATGTTGACCATTCTTTCATGTGCCTATGGGTCCTCTGTATGTCTTCCTTGGAGAAGTGTCAGTTCAGGTCCTTAGCCCATTTTTTAAATTAGATTATCTGTCTTCTTAGTGTTGAGTCACATAAGTTCTTTATATATTTTGGAGATCAATCTCTTGTCTGAGGTATCATTGGCATATATGTTCTCCCATATGATTGGTTCCCTTTTCATCTTGCTGATGTTTCCATTCGCTGAGCAGAAACTCTTTAATTTGATGAAGTCTCATTTGTTTATTCTTTTCTTTATTTCCCTTGCCCTAGGAGATATATCAGTGAAAATATTGCTGCATGGTATATCTGAAATTTTACTGCCTATGTTTTACTCAAGGACTTTCATGGTGTCACGGCTTACATTTAGGTTTTATCTGTCTTGAGTTTATTCTGGTGTATGTTGTAAGTTGGTGTTCTAGTTTCATTTTTTTTTTTTTTTTTGCATATCCCTGTCCAGTTCTCCCAACACTATTAGTTGAAGAGGCTATATTCACTCCATTTTATGCTCCATTATATTTATCAAATATAATTGACCATAGAGACCTAAGTTTATTTCTGGGCTCTGTTCTGTTCCATTGATCTGCATGTCTGTTCTTATGCCAGTACCAGGCTGTTTTGATTACAGTGGTCTTGTAATATAGTTTGATATCATGTATTGTGATCCCGCCTACTTTGTTCTTCTTTCTCAAGACTGCTGAGGCTATTTAGGATTGTTTTTGGTTCCATATAAATTTTTAAAATATTTGTTCTAGGTCTGTGAAATATGTCATTGGTATTTTAATAGGGATTGTGTTGAATCTAAAAATTTCTTTGGGTAGTATAGTCTTTTAATTATGTTAATTCTTCCCACCCATGAGCATGGTATATGCTTCCATTTATTTGTATCTTCCTTAATTTCTTTCTTCAGTGTTCTGTAGTTTTCTAAGTATAGGTCTTTTATATTCTTGGTTAAGATTATTCCTAAGTACTTTACTTTTCTTGTTGCTATTGTAATGGGATTTTTTTCCAGTTTCTGTTTCTGATATTTTATTGTTGGTGTACAGAAATGCCTTTGATTTCTGAATATTGATTTTGTACCATGCTATTTTGCCAAATTCACTTATTAGGTCGAGTAGTTTTTTGGTAGATTTTATAGGGTTTTCTGTGTATACCATCATGTCATCTGTAAATAATGACAGTTTTACTTTCTCCTTTCCAATTTAGATGCCTTTTATTTATTTTTCTAGTCTGATTGCTGTGACTAGAACTTCCACAAGTATGTTGAATAGAGGTGGAGCGAGCGGACATCCTTGTCCTGTTCCTGATTTTAGGGGGATAGCTTTCAGTTTTTGCCCATCGAGTATAATGTTGGCTGCAGGTTTCTCATAATATGGCCTTTGTTATATTGAGGTATGCCCCCTCTATTCCCACTTTTCTGAGTGTTCTCATCATAAATGGGTGTTGTACTTTATTAAATGCTTTTTCAGCCTCTATTGATATGATTATGTGATTTTTGTCTTTCATTTTGTTTATGTGGTGTATTACATTTATTGATTTGCAGACATTAAAGCATCCTTGCATCCCTGTGATAAGACCCGCTTGATCATGGTATATGATCTTTTTAATGTGTTGCTGGACGCAGTTTGTCAGTATTTTGTTGAGGATTTTAGCATCTACGTTCATCAGGAATATTGGCCTGTAGTTTTCCTTCTTTGTTGTGTCTTGACCTGGTTTTGGAATTAGGGTAATGCTGGCTTCATAGAAAGAGTTTGGGAGTCTTCTCTCTTCTTGGAATTTTTTAATAATTGAGGAGGATAAGAGTTAGTTCTTTCTTAAATGTTTGGTCTGGATGTTGGCACATTTAAAGCTATTGCAGAGGTTCCTAAGCCCCTCCTCATTTTTTTAAATTCTTGTTTCCTCATTCTGTACAGCTTGACTATTTATTTCTTCCTTATGTTCCATATCATTTATTTGAATCCCGGTTTCCTTCCCTCCACCATTGGTTTTGTGTGACATTCCCTTCGTTTCATTTAGCTTAGGCTTCACTTCTTCCCTTCTGCATTTGCCATACTCAAGCATATCTGTCAAGGCTGTTAGCATCTTTATCACCAGTGTTTTGAAGTCTGTGTCTGTTAGGTTGGCTCCCTCCTCATCTGTTAGGTTGGCTATCTGCTCATCACTTAGTTCTCCCACTGGAACCTTGGTCTGTTCCCTCTTTTGGGCCATACTTCTCTGTCTCCTCAACTTGACAGCCTCCTTTGTTTGCCTCTGTGTCTTAGATAGAGCTGTGGCTCCAGTTACATTATAAGGGGCAGAGCCTTAGGTATTCGTCAGTACAGAGCAACCCATTTCACCATGTTGTGGTGCTGTATGTGGGGGAGGGGGTCTGAGAGGGAACAATGCCACTTGCTCAGCAGTCACCCCTTTTCCAGGTCCTTTTCCCACTTCCCATATGGGCACCACCAATGGTTGCCCTGGCTGTGGTTCTCATAGTGGGTGGGTCTGCAGAAGTTCTAGTACCATGGGGGCCCTCTAAACAAATGGACTCTGCTAAGAGAATGGCAGCTTCTTCCTCCACCTCAATCCCTACTGGTTTTCACAGTCAGAAGCAATGAGGTCTTATTTTCCCTGGCAATGGAATAATGAGCTGCACAGTCTGGTCTGGTGCTGGGAGCACTCCCCAGGTGTCCCTCCCTACTTTTCTTTTAATGTGTGATTGTGCTTTCTGCTGGCAGCCACAGCCACTGTCACTGCCACCACCACTGCCACCGCCACTGCTGCTGCAGCCGCCACACTGCATCCTTTCCACCCCATCTCCACCCCTTCTACCTATCTGGATGAGTATTTCTTTTTTATATCTTTGTCTGTTGGACTTCCATGCAGTTCAGTATTCTGGAACTTCTGGTTGTCTCCAGTTTTGAGGTAGTTGTATTCTTTATTAGTTGTAGAGGGAGATGCAGTGTGTCTACCTATGCCTCCATTTTGGCCGGAAGTCCCACACTTTTCTTCTCCTTATAAAAAGGGCCTATTTAAAATAGAATTTAAGATGATCTGTTAGGATACATAACCCATTGTCTTCTCAGATTGACAGCCATCTAAATAAAGCACCCATACAGATTCAATTTCTGTCTCTACTTCTTTGTTCTGGTAGTGACAGGCAGTATGAATGCCGGCTTTTCTGGTTTCAGTATAATAAGGCATACCAGGTAGTAAAATATTTTAAAGCCATAATTAATACCATTTCATTTAATATAGGACACTATCTATTTTAAGGTGTATCATGGGCTTGTGTACCACTAAGAGAAGCACTTCCAATTAACTTATGACTTGTGAGATGCATCCTGACTCAAAAATCTTACAGATGTGAAAAAACATGTGCCTTGAGGTGGTATTGATGCATGGATTCACTGAAATTAACAAAATAATAAACACTCCAGACATAAACCTATAGGCACACTTGATTTTAGTATAAGATGAGGATAATAATACAAAGCTCACCTCCAGGTCTGGATTGTAGCCTGAGCATCTCAGGCACTTGTGTCCTCAGTGGAATCCTATCAGCCCTGCTGCCACCCCACTCCACCAGACAAAGAAACTGGATATGCAGAAATCTTATATCATACTTTCAGAACCACTAGTCCAGCTCATGGGCTTTGAAGTCAGAGCTGAATTTAAATCTAGTCCCTTATAAGGGTCAAGAAATTGGAGCATGGCTATAATGTTCCACTGAAACAATTTTGTGGTTCTGAGCAATGGCCACCAGTGTTACCAACCCCAGTCCCCTCACCCCCAGTGATGATGGATCTTGCAGCCCATAGTTTACACCCAAAGAAGTACCAATAGCAAAATTGAGTTCAAATGGACGCCTGCAAGTGAATGGCACAGTGAAATCATCCTTCCTGCCTTTAGACAACCAGAGAACAACTCAGATGTTATTTTGATGCTACCTGCTGTTTTTGCCCTTGATTATTTGACTAGCCATAATGTTACAAAACCCCAGCTTATGCTGTTCTGGAACAGCTGTGGGGTCCAGTTGCCCACTGCCAAGAATCATGACTCCCAATACAAAAGTTTGGTGGAAAATGAAAGGGGGTTTATTTAAGTTTTACAAATTCAGAATGATAATGGATTTCTACCATTATGTCCCAAAACCTTTAAAACACCCCAAAACACTTAGTACTGCCTCCCCCTGCCAAACCAGGCCAGTTTTAGAATATGCCAGTCAGAGGTACTGTCTTTCAGAAAAGCAGAAGTCCACAGTCTGTGTTCCCAGTCACAGTTCAGCATTTCAGGCATGTCCCACTAATCCATGATTGGTTAGGCAGGTCCCCACAATTCCAGCCTCATCAGTCAAGCAGGCAGGTTTCCCAGTGGGTCTCCTCTTTCTTACTCCAGATCTTGTGGCAGACTCTCTCTCTGAATCACATGACTTCCCCCTTACACCCCAGACCTCCTAGCCAGCTCCCGTCTACACCCTTTCAGACCATGTGGCTTCTCTTCTTTTATGGCTGCCTGCCCTTATTTTAAATGCTGACTCAGGGCACTATACATCATTGTTATGAAAAGTATCTTAAGCCTATCATCTGCCCTTTTGCCCTGGGCTACAGCACAGCTATTATCTAGTCACCAACTTGCCATAGATATGCAAAGTACCTTAAAAGCTATATTATCTCCTTTCCCCATCCCCAAAACCATGAACTGTGGGGACTTTGGAGACCCCTCCCCCACTCTGTTACAATAAAAGTCACCAAGAGTGCCACCCTGGGGCTTGCTCTGAATTACCTTCCTCTTTGGCCTCATGTTACATGCAGACCCACTCAGAGTACTCTGCATCTCTTTGTCCACACCATGCAGCTGCTTATCAGAAATATAGAAAAATATACAATACAACCAACATTAACCAATTATCTTTTACATGTGTGGATGAGCAAGACAAAGCCATGGGAGTGATAGATGGTCAGATGACAGTTATGGGGAAAAAAAGAGGGGAGGGGGTGCTGGGAGTGGGGGAGCAAAGGGGAAAAAACGGAACTATTGTGACAACATAATCAGTAAAATATACCTAAAAAAAAGAACTTGAAGAAATGTTCACTATGCTGTTGACTGAAGAAAACTAAGTAACAAAACAGTTATGTAAGGTAATCTTATTTTTTAAATGATAGCTCTAACTGGAAAGATGTATATTAAACTGTTAAGAGTAGTTTAAAAAAAAAAAAAAGAAAGATGATTAGAACTTCCACAAAGATAGCTTTTTCTGCACCATTCCAAGTGACCAATATTCCAGAATATTATAATATTTACTTCAGCTGAAGGGGAGTTCATGAAATCTAGCAGCAATTAAATTGGTGTGCAATGTAGATAATTCAAGAAGATGTAAAGAAAAACTAAAGTAAGTTTAGCACAAATAACATGATTATTTATTACTTTTTCATCATTTTTTATTTTCAATTACAATTGGCATACATTATTATATTAGCTTCCTGTGTACAACCCAGTGATTAGACATTACATAACTTACTAAGTGATATCCCAATAAACCTAACACCCATTTGACACCATAAATTATTAGAATGGTATTTCTCTATTCCCTATGCTGTACTTTATACTCACATGATTATTCTGTTACAAACAATTTGTACTTCTTAATTCCTTCAATTTTTTGCCCTTCCCCCAACCCGCCTCCCATCTGACAATTGTCTAAACTTTCTGTATCTGTGACTGTTTCTTTTCTGCTTGTTTATTTTGTTTTAGATTCAATTGTTGATAGATATCTGTTTATTGCCATTTTATTGTTCATATTTTTGATCTTCTTAAAGTGATGATAAACTCCTTTAGCTTTTTATTGTCTGATAAGTCTTTATTTGCACTTTAATTCTGAAAGATAGCTTTGCTGGATAAAGTAATCTTGGTTTTAGATGCTTGTTTTCCATCACTTTAAATATTTCTTGCCACTCCCTTCTAGCCTACAAAGTTTCTATTGAGAAATCAGCTGACAGTCTTATGGGAGCTCCCTCTTAGGTATCTTACTGCTTTTCTCTTGCTGCTTTTAAGATTCTCTCTATGTCTTTAACCTTTGGCATTTTAATTATGATGTGTCTTGGTGTAGTTCTCTTTGGGTCCAACTTCTTTGGGTCTCTCCGTGCTTCCTAGACTTGCATGTCTATTTCCTTCACAAGGTTAAGGGAGTTTTCTGTCGTTATTTTTTAAAATAGGTTTTCAATTTCTTCTTTCTTCTCCTTTCAGCATTCCCATGATGCAAATGTTGGTACACTTTATGTTGTCCCAGAGGTTCCTTACACTATCCTTTTTTTTTTTTTAGATTATTTTTTCTCCTTGCTGTTCTGATTGGGTGATTTATGTTTGTTTGTTTGTTTGCTTTCTTATATTCCAAATCACTGATTTGATTTTTGGCTTCACCCACTCTACTGTTGACTCCCTATAATGTGTTCTTCATTTCAGTTAGTGTATTCTTCATTTCGGACTGGTTCTTTTTTATGCTGTTGAGGTTCTCACTAAGTTCACTGAACATTCTTATGACCACTGCATGTAGTAGATTGCTTGTCTCATTTTGTCTAGGTCTTTTGGGGGGGGCGGGGGGAGTTTTGTTCTTTTCTTTCATTTGTCTCCTCATTTTGGCAGCCTCTTCATGTTTGTTTCTCTGTATTAGGTAGAGTTGCTATGTCTCCCAGTCTTGGTAGCACAGCCTAATGTAGTAGGTGTCCTGTAGGGTCCAGTGGCACAGTCTCCTCTATCACTCAAGCTGGGTACTCAAGGCGCACCCACCTTATGGGTTGTACACCCTCCTCTGTAGTTGAGCCTTGGTTGTTGTTGGCAGGACAGTGGGGGGATTTACTGAGACCAATCAGCTGCAAAGACTGGCTGTGACCACTGACAACCAACTTCTGAACATCATGGAGGATCAGCTGTGCAGGGGCCCATTCAACAGAGCAAGACTTACTTCAGCAGGGCTCTGGTGTCCACTGAGTTTGCCCCATGAGTGTGTCACTTGTGGATGTGGTTGGGTGGTGAAGCTTCAATGTGGTCTGAAGTTATCCACTGAGTGCGCTGGTTCTGGGGCCTCACAGAAGGTTCAGACTGAGGTCAGACACCACCTGTTTTCTGCCTGGGGCCACCCAGCATAATCTACAAAGTAATCTGCAGAAGTCTGCTTCCAGTGCTGTACTTGGAGGTGCCCTAGAAAGGCCAAGCTGTGAACCAAGGGTGGCTGCTGCTAGTGCCAATCTTGGGGCCACTTAAAAAAAAGGTATGGGGTTCACTGAGGGAAGATATTGGTAGTTTGAGAAAATTTAGGAATATCTGAAACATGAGCCAAGACAAGCTATTCACATGGAAAAGTCACAGGAAACAGCTTGGGTGGGCCCAAAAGTTGGGTGGGGCAGGGCCTCATGAGTCACCAGGGTGGGGAAAACAATATGAGCCAGGTTGATGGAGTCTCAGATATGGTGCCTGCCTGCTGAGTCTGTAGTTGGAGGACTCATCAAAGAAACAATGGCCTCTGCCCACACTTCTCTCTGAGAGAAAGCTGCCCCTCCAACTCTAGCCCTTATGCCAAACAATTCACTTCTTCCCATATATATCTGATACCTTTCAAGGTGCTGCCCCATTCTAGAGCTCAGAGGGAGTGAGTCTGAGTAAGTTCCTGCACAGGCTCTTTAGGAGGAACTGCCTAAAAATCCAAAACCCTCCATCTTCCTCAACCTCAGTCCCCACTGGCTTTTACAGCCGAAGTTATGGGAACTTCTCTTCTTGACACTGGAACCCTGTGCTGGGGGCATAGTGTGGGGCTGGGATGCTTCACTCTTCAGGAGTGGGAGGCTCCACAGCTGAGTTATTTCTCTTGATTTTTATTTGCCGCATGTGTGTGGGACCAGCCCATTCTGCACCCCTCCTTCCAGTCTTGATGTGGTTTCTTCTTTAATTCTGCAGTTGTAGTACTTCCATTCAACTCGATTTAGGCATTTCTGAGCAATAGTTTTTCTATTGTTTAGTAGTAATTTTGGTTAGGTGAATGCTGTGTTTCAAGGTGATATTTTTGAAACTCCTCTAACTGCTGAGCTTGTGAAAATACTTACCAAGCTTATCTGCTGAGGAGTAAACACTAGCAAGCAAGTTTGCAGTCTTCTAGATTCCAGGATCAAAGTATTTCTGTTTCCCCACCTTAAAAATATACCATATTTCTTTAAGTATATTTTATTGATTATGCTGTTACAGTTGTCGAAATTTCTATTCCCTTTGCTCCCCTCTACACAGTACCCTCTTCCCTCAAGCAATCCCAACCCTCTTAGTTCATGTCTATGGGTCATGCATGTAAGTTCTTTGTCTTCACCCTTTCCTATATTATTCTTAACTTCCCCCTGTCCATTTTGTACCAACCAATTACGCTTCTTATCCCTGCACCATCTCCCCATTTCCCCTCTTTCCCTTTCCCAGCTGATAACACTCCAAATGACCTCCATACCTATGATTCTGTTCATGTTCTGCTTGTTTGCTTAGTTTGTTTTTGTTTTTATTTTTTAGATTCTGTTGTTGGCAGTTGTGAGTTTGTTGTCATTTTAATGTTCAGAGTTTTGATCTTTTTCTTAAATAAGTGCCTTTAACATTTCATATAATAATGGCTTGGTGATGATGAACTCTTTTAGCTTTACCGTGTCTGGGAAGCACTTCATCTGCCCTTCCATTCTAAATGATAGCTTTGCTGGATAGAGTAATCTTAATTGTAGGTCCTTGCTTTTCATCACATTCAATACTACTTGCCAATTCCTTCTTGTCTGCAAAGTTCCTTTTGAGAAATCAGCTGATAGTCTTATAGGCACACCTTTGTAGGTAACTCTCTGCTTTTCTCTTGCTGCTTTTAAGATTCTTTATCTTTAACCTTTGGCATTTTAATTATGCTGTATCTTGCTGTGTACCTCTTTGGGTCTAGCTTGTTTGGAACTCTCTGGACTTCATGGACTTGTATGTCTATATCCTTCTCCATTTAGGGAAGTTTTCCTTCACTATTTTTTCATGTAAGTTTTCAATTTCTTGCTCTTCCTCTACTTTTTCTGACACCCCTATGATTAGGATGTTGACACATTTAAAGTTGTCCCAGAGGTTCCTAAGCCTCTCCTCATTTTTTAAAATTCTTGTTTCTTCATTCTGTACTGGTCGAGTGTTTATTTCTTCTTTATATTCTAAATCATTTACTTGAACCCCAGTTTCCTTCCCTCTGCCATTGGTTTCATGTGGCTTTTTCTTTGTTTCACTTAGCTTAGCCTTCACTTTTTCCCTTCTGCATTTGCCATACTCAAGCATATCTGTCAAGTATGTGAGCATCTTTATCACCAGCGTTTTGAACTCTGTGTCCATTAGGTTGGCTATCTGCTCATCACTTAGTTCTCCCACTGGAGCCTTGATCTGTTCCCTCTTTTGGGCCATACTTCTCTGTCTCCTCAACTTGATAGGCTCCTGTGTTTGCCTCTGTGTCTTAGGTATGGCTGTTGCACCTGCTATGTTGTAAGGGATGGAGTTTTAGGTGTTCATCAGTACAGAGCAACCCATTTCACCACGTTGCGGTGCTGTTGTGGGGAAAGGGTATGAGAGGGAACAATGCTACTTGCTGAGTACTCGCCCCCTTTCCAGGCACTTCTCCTGCTTTTCATATGAGACTGGTGCCTCTCTAGCTGTTGCTCTGGCTATGGTTGCCAGAGTGGGTGGGTCTGCAGATGTTCTAGGACTGTGGGGGCCCTCTAACAAATGGAAAAAACATACCATAGTTTTTAAAATTTTTATTTCTAATTCTTTTAATTTATATTTTAATATGCTTTATTGATTATGCTGTTACAGTTGTTCCCATTTCTTTTCCCTTTGCTCCCCTCCACCCAGTGACCTCCAGTTTTCCACCCCTCTTAATCCATGACCATTGGTGTGCATATAGTTCTTCTCAACATCTTCCTGTCTACTCCACTCCCTCCTACTATGCTTCTTAATTCCTTTACCATCTTCCTTCCTTTTCACCCATCCCCCTCCTCACAAACCTCCCCCACAAAATGTCCCCATACCTATAATTCTTTTCCCACTCTCATTGCCTACTTAGTTTGCCTTTGTTTTGCTTCCCTTGCTTCTGTGCTTGGTTACTGTAATACAGTTTTCATTTTAACATTCATAGTTTTGATCCTCTTTCTCCTAAACAAGTCCCTTTAACATTTCATATAGCAGTGGTTTGGATCTGATGAACTCCTTCAGTTTTACTTTGTCCTGGAAGCACTTTCTCTACCCTTCTATTTGAATGACAGCTTCTCTGGATAGAGTAATCATGGTTGTAGGTTTTTGCTTTTCATTACTTTGAATATTTCTTGCCAGTCCCTTCTTGCCTGCAGAATTTCTTTAGAGAAATCAGCTGATAGTCTTATTGGGATCCCTTTGTATGTAATTCTCTTTTGTCTTGCTGCTTTTAAGATTCTCTCTTTATCCTTAATTTTTGACATTTTGATTATAATGTGTCTTGGTGTGGTTCTCCCTGGGTCCAGTTTTTTTGGAACTCTCTGTGCTTCCTGGACCTGTAAGTCTATTTCCTTTCCCCAAGTTAGTGAAGTTCTGCTTCATTATTTTTTCACATAATTTTTCAATTTCTAGTTCTTCCTCTTCACGTTCCGGCAACCCTGTGATTCGTATGTTGGCCCGCTTATAGCTGTCCCATAGATTTCTGAGCCTCTCCTCATTTTCCTCACTTTTTGTTTCCTCTTTCTGCACTGGTTGAATGTTTGTTCCTTCCCTATGTTCCGATTTGTTTATTTGATCCCTGGTTTTCTTTCCCTCACCACTAGTTTTGTATGTGTTTTTCTTCATTTCAGCAGGACTAGCCTTCATTCCCTCCCCATCTTGTTAAAGATCTGCTGTTAGGTCCGTAAGCATTCTTATAACCAAAGCTCTAAACTGAGTCTCAGAATGATTTCCTACTTGCTAAGCCATTAGATTAGAAATTTGCTGTCTGGTCAACTGTGTCACCGGGATCTCTATCATAATATGTGCCATCCTGACAGTTTTGTGTTTACCTTTGCTTCCTGGGTGGGGCTGTCACACCTCCTGTATATAAGGGGTAGAGCCCCGTGCATTCATCAGTACTGGGCGACCCTTCTCACTACACTGTGGTGTTTTGTGTGGGGGCAGAGGTCAAGATGGATTCCTGCCATTTACACTCTGCTGAGAGACCGGGAGTCTCCTCCTCTGTCCTCATGTCCTCTGGCCCTCACAGTCTGAGGCAATGGGCGTCTGCCTTCCCCAGCATTGGAATCAAGAGCTGATGGGTTTGGTCTGCAGCCAGGGGTGCTCCCCAGGCACTTCTCGCCTCCCCTTAAATACAGATGTCTGTGCTTACCATCGTCCCCCCATCATCACTGTAGCTGCTGCCACCAGCACAGCTTGACCTCTCCGCCCCGGCTTGGTCCCTCCTACCTGTCTGGATGAGCACCACTTCTATATAACTTCATACATTGGACTTCCATGTAGCTTTATTTTCTGGAACTTCTGGTTATTTCTGGTTTTGCAGTAGTTGTATTCCTTCTTAGTTGTAGAGGGAGACATAGTGTGTCAGTCTAGGCCTCCATCTTGGCCAGAAGTCCCCATAACTAGCTTTAATACATTTTTCCTTTCTTTTATATTATGGCCCTCTATTCCATCAAGGCTAAGCAAGTAAACATACCATATTTCTTAGTAAAAAACTATTTTTCTTTCACTCTCAAAAAATAATGTTGCAAAAAGTTGGAAAAAAGAAAAATCTTCTCAATGAATAGTAATGAAAAAAAGTAGTCATCTAGGACAAAATTATTTCTTTCTCTCTTTGTCTCACTACACACACACACACATACACACCAACTAGAAAAAAAATGAGAAAAAACTCATAACTATTATTCTGGTCAATATGGCAGCATAGGTAGACATGGCTCACCTCTTTCACAACTACATCAAAATTACAACTAGAATACAGAACAAAAATCATCCAGAAACATCAGAAATTATATTGAATGGAAGTCTGAGAACTACAGAATTAAAGAAACCACACCCATCAAGATGTGTAGGAGGGGCACAGACACAGAACAGGCTGGTCTCCCACCCATGTGTGATAGATAAAAATTTGGGAGGAATATCTCAGCATCAAGGAGTCCCAGCCCCACACCAAGCCCCTCAGCCCAGGGTTCCAGTGCCAGGAAGATAATCCCCACAACTTCTGGTGCCAAAAACCAATGGGGATTGAGTCAGTGGAAGAAATTTCTGGAGCCCCAAGCAATTCCTCTTAAAGAACCCACACATGGACTCACCTACTCAGAATCACTCCCTCAGATCTCCAGTACCGAGGTATCACTTTGAAAGGCACCAGTAGTATACAGGGAGAAACTGAAGTGTCAGGCATCAAGACTAGCAGAGGTCTTTGCCTCTTTTCTAAACCCACCCCACCACCACCACCACCCACATAGAGCTGGAAAGCTGATGCCATATCTGAGACTCCCTAAATCTGTTTGACCAGCCTTGGAGATTCCCAGAGACCCAGTCCCACCCAACTTACAGGCACACCCAAGCTACTTTTCCATATGAATGAATAGTCTTAGTTCATGCTTCAGAACTTTCTAAATCCCCTCAAACAAGCAACGGCTGGCCTCAGTGAGCTCCAGGCCTGGCACTAGAAGCAGCCAGCTTAGATTCACAGCTTGGCTTCTCCTGGGAATCTCCAAGCCTAGCATAAGTAGAAGCCATCTCAGATTTCTTTATATCTCAAGCAGGGTGCCCTGAGCAGGAAGACCAGCACCACCTAGAAAATTCCAGGGCCAGCACACCCAATGGACAGCTACAGACCACATCGGAGCACCACTACCCTGACCCTGCATAGTTGACCCTCCATGGAAGGCAGATGTTGGTAGTCAGTGGTCACAGCCAGTCCTTGCTGCTGACTGGCATGAGTAAATCCCTCCCGTTGATCAGCCAACAGCAGCCAAGTCTCAACTACAAGAGGAGGGTGTACTCAGTCCATACAAAGGCTGCACCTCAAGTACCCATCTTGGGTGATAGGGGAGACTGTGCCACTGAACCCTACATTACACCTACTACATTAGGTCACACTAACAGGACATAAAGTAAAAGCAGCTCTACCCAATACACAGAAACAAACACAAGGAAGTTAAATTGAGTAGGCAAGGAAATATGGTCTAAATGAAAGAACAGAACAAAACCCCAGAAAACGAACTAAATGAAACAGAGACAGCCAACCTATCAGATGCAGAGTTCAAAACACTGCTGATCAAGAGGCTCAGAGAAATGATTGAGTATGGCCACAAAATAAAGGAAGAAGTGAAGGTTATACAAAGTGAAATATATAAAAACATACAGGGAACCAACAGTGATGGGAAGGAAGCCAGGATTCAAATGGAAAAAATAAACATCTGGGACAGAAAGAAGAAATGAGAATTGGAAAAAAAATGAGAAGAAGATTAGGAATCTCTGGGATAACTTTAAATGTACCAATATCCAAATCATAAGGGTGCCGAAAGAAGAGGAAGAGTAAGATTTAAAAACTTATGTGAAGAAATAATGAAAGAAAAATTCCCTAATTTTGTGAAGGACATAGACATACAAGTCTAGGAAGCACAGAGAATCCCAAATAAGTTGAACCCAAAGAGGTACACACCAAGACACATTATAATTAAGATGCCAAAGATTTAAGGGAAAGGATCTTGCCCTGGCTGGTGTGGCTCAGTGGATTGAGCGCCGGTCTGTAGCCTGGGGAGTTGCTGATTCGATTCCCAGTCAGGGCACATGCCTGGGTTGCAGGTCAGGTCCCAGTTGTGAGCACACGAGAGGCAACCACAAGATGATGTTTCTCTCCATCTTCTTTCTCCCTTCTCCTCTCTCAAAAAGTAAATAAATAAAATTTTTTAAAAAAAATTTTTAAAGAGAGAAAGGATCTTAAAAGCAGCAAGAGAAAAGCAGAGAGTTACCTACAAAGGAGTTCTCATAAAAATATCAGCTGATTTCTGAAAAGAAACTTAGCAGGCAAAAAGTATTCAAAATGATGAAAAGCAAGGACCTAAACCAAGATTCCTCTATCCAGCAAAGCTATCATTTAGAATGGAAGGGCACATAAAGTGCTTCCCAGAAAAGGTAAAGATAAAAGAGTTCATCATCACCATGTTATTATTAAAAGAAATGTTAAAGGGACTTATTTAAGAAAAATAAGGAGATCAAAACTATGAACATTAAAATGACAACGAACAACTATCAACAACTGAATCTAAAAAACAAAAACACACTAAGCAGCCCTGGCTGTGGCTCAGTGGATTGAGCATCGGCCTGAGAACCAAGGGTCGCTGGTTCAATTCCCAGTCAGGGTACATAATTAGGTTGCACCTCAGGTCCCCAGTTGGGGGCGTGTGAGAGGCAACCACACAGTGATGTTTCTCTCCCTCTCTCTAAAAATAAATAAATAAATAAAATTGTAAAAAAAAACCCAAAACACTAAGCAAACAACCTGAAGAGGAACAGATTCATAGATATGCAGAACATTTTCAGGGTTATCAGCTGGGAGGGGGAAGGCAGAGAATGGGGGGAAGGGTACAGGGATCAAGAAGCATAACTGGCAAGTACAAAATAGAGAGAGAGAGATGTTAAGAATAGTATAGAAAATGGAAAAGCCAAATAACTTATATGCATGACCCATGGACATGAACTAGGTGTGGGGATTGCTGGAGGGAAAAGGGGTACAGGGCAGAAGGGTGCAAAGGGGGAAAATGTGGGACAACTGTAAGAGCATAATCAATAAAATACACTTCAAGAAAAAAGAAAAGAAGAAATGTCACCCTGGTCTGTGTGGCTCAGTTGGTTGGAACATCATTCTGTGTACCAGAAAGTTGTGGGTTCAGTTACCAGGAGGGACACATGCCTGAGTTCAGCCCCCAGTCAAGGCACCTGCAAGAAGCAGCTGATTGATGTTTTCCGCTCCCATCTATGTTTCTCTCCCTTTCTCTCTTCCTCACTTTCCCTCTATCAAAAAGAAAAAAATAAGTGGGCATGTCCCCAGGTGTGGATAAAAATAAAATAAAAAATGTTTCAGTGTGACATCAGCATCATGGCAGTGTGAGAAGACCATCATGTCTCTCCCCTTGAAGTTACAAATTGGACGGCTATAATTCAAAAAGGATTCCCTGCTCAACACACAAACCTGTCTGAGAGATACATGCATTCAGACATCAGAAACAGCTGAATGTAAGCATATCTCAGCAGAGGAGAAGGACTGAGATAAGAGTCACAGATGCAGTCCAGGGCGGGTGATGGTCCCAGAGGAAGGGATAGCAGTGAAGGGTGGAGTGCAGTCTCTACTGGGCACACCGGAAGGGCTGATGCAGCAATTCAGCCTGAGTGGCCAGCACACAATGAGGCTGAGCACAGGCACAGGAGCAGAGAAGTGGTACAAAGGGTGGCAGCAACCCACAAATCACCATCACCGGGCAAATAAAACCAAAGACCTGGCAACCCGCCGGCACCTCCTGTGGCCCACCTGGTATTGCAATCCTTGCTGGGCAGATGGCAAGGGACAGAAGCAACTTTCCAGACTAAGTACTCTGTACTCACTGCAGCTTAACCCATTGAAAAAAATAAAGCCACACATGAACCTGCTCCCTCCCCTCCCAACTCTCCCCCACACATCTCCAAGGAGCCTGATGAAGGCAGCTGGGACCTCTCAGACCCAGAAGAGGGGCTGGCAGCTTCTGGCTGCAGCAAAGTGGTGCTAAGAACACAAGAAACAGACTGACAGTGACCAGAGGGGGAGAAGGGGGAAAGAAGGGGAAGGGTCTAATCAAGGAACTAGTAGAATAAATGACCCATGGACATGGACAACAGGGTGTGGATTGACTGTGGGAGATGGGGGAGGTGGGCGGGGCAGGGGAGAGCAACTAGCGAAGGTGGGACAACTGTAATAGAACAGCAATTTAAAAAATGAAAGAAAAAAAGAACACATAGGCCAGGAGACACGTAACCAGCCACATTCCACCACAGGGATGATTCCCTGAGACAAAGGTAACGGGGTCCGGGTGGTAAAGAGGGTGCCCACCTCTTCCAGCAATACAGGACATTTTACACATCTGAGGCGACAACACCCTACAACAGCACGTAAGTCCCAGTAGTCCTGGTAAAACTAAACAAAAACTTGAGCTATACCACCACCTACTGGAAAACAGAAGAAAGACACCTACTTATCAACCGGCTAACACGTTTTGAAGACAGTGCTAAAATAAAAATAAAAATAAAAAGTCATACCCCTAAAATGTCCAGACAAAGAAATAATTCATCAAGTACCATGAATAATCAAGGTAACAAGGTAGTTCAGAAATAAAATGAAAAACTTCCAGAAGATAAACTTAAATGACAGAGAATTCAAGATTGCATTTCTGAAAAAAACCTGAGATACGAAACACACACACACACACACACACACACACACACACATACACACACACAGAAAGGCAGTTAAATGCACTCAGAATAAAAGTCAATGAACAAAAGGAGTACTTGACCAAAGACACTGAAACATAAAAAAGAAAGAAACAGAAATTCTTTCATGTAAATGGACAACAGTGTGTTGATTGAAGGATGGGGGGAAGGGAGGTGAAAGAAGTATAAGGAGAATTAATTGTATTGGAAAAAATACAATAAAATGAGGGGAAAAAAAGAAATTCTGGAGCTGAAGGATTCAATAAGTAAGATGAAAAATGAATTAGAGTTTAATAAATAGGGCATACCAAGTGGAGGAAATAGTGACATAGAAGGTAAAAACCTAGAAATAACTCAGGTGTAAGAAGAGAGAGAATTGAGAGTTTTAAAAAAATTAAAAGAACACTATGAGAACTATCTGACACCATTTGAAAGAGCAATATAAGAATGATGGGTATACCAGAAGTAGAAAAGCAGCAGAAGGGAACAGAGAGCCTAGCTGAACAAGTAATCAAGAGAACTTTCCAGCCTGTAGAAAGAGCTGGACCCTTGAGTCCAAGAAACTAACAGAACACCTGATTACCTCAATGATAAATGGCCATCTCCATGGCACATCATATTAAAGCTGTTAAAAGCTAATGATGGAGAAAGAATTCTCAAGGCAGACAGAAAAAAGAAGGCAGTAACCTATGAAGGAAACCTCATTAGATTATCATTGGATTTTTCAACAGAGACACTATGAGCTAGAAGGGAGTGGAATCAAATATTCAAATATTGAAAGAGAGAAATAACAAGCCAAGAATGATATATCCAGCAAAGTTATCCTTTAGATATGAGGGAGAAATAAAGGCTTTTCCAGATAAACAGAAGGTGAGGGAATTTATCATCACAACACCTGAATTACAAGAAATGCTGAAAGGAACTCTCCTACCTGAAACAAAAAAGAAAAAGCATACAAAACTGTGAGAAAGAGGACAAGCACAGAGAAGCAGAAAATCTCAACTCTTATTCAGAATAGGGTATTAAGCACTTAAATATAACATAAAGTTTAAAGAGGGTTAAAGCATTTTTAAAAAAGACAATAGCTACTGCAATTTGAAAAAGACTGCACAACACAAAAAGGAGCAACTTGTAATAACAAAAATACAAAGGGGAAGGGGAAAGGACTGAACTGGCACAAGTGAATGGAGATAAGATCAATTAGAAGGAAAAGGACTATTGTACATATGAAACTGTTTTAACATGAACGTAATGGTAACCACAAAAACAATCTAGAACTGTACACATAACATTTAAAAATAAAGCAGAGAAGAAAAATCATAGAATATCACCAAACTAAAATAGCAGACAGAAACACAAGAGAAAAGAAATAATGGAGACACAGAGCAACCAGAAGAAGAAAGATAACAGAGCTATTGGAAGTCCTCATAGATCAATAATCACCCTAAATATAAATAGACTGAATTCACTAGTTGAAAGGAGTAGAATTAAAAAAAAAAAAAAAGACCCAACTTTATGATGCCTTAGGAAACCCATCTCAGCTATAAGGACAAACACAGACACAAAGACTCAAAGAGAAGGGATGAAAGATGATACCCCAAGCAAATTACATCATGAGAAAAGCAGGTGTAAAAATAGATTTCAACATTTTTTAAAAGGTAACAAAAAGCAAAGATGGACATTTTATAATAATAAAGGGGAAAATACATCAAGAAGACTTAACACTTATCAATATATATATGAACCCAACATAAGAGCACCAAAATATATAAAGCAATTATTAACAGAACTAAAGGAAGAAACTGACAAAAAAAACCAATTATAGTAGGATACCTAAATATCAGAACACCCAAACATAAAATCAATAAGGAAATAACAGCATCAAATGACACATTAGACCAACTGGATGTAATTGATATGTATAGAGCTTTTCATTCCAGAACACCAGAATATGAACTCTTCTCAAGTGCACATAAAACATTCTCATATTGAAACACAAAACTAGTCTAAACAAATTTAAAAAGGTTGAAATCATATCAAGCATATTCTATGATCACAATGATTTGAAACTGGAAATCAACTGCAGAAACAAAGCTTGAAAATCCACAAATATGTGGAGATTAAACAACAAGCTGGAAAACTACTGGATTAATAAGGAAGTAAAAGACGAAATCAAAAGATGCATAGACAAATGAGAATGACATTACAACTGATCAAAATTTGGGAGGTGCAGAAAAGGTGGTAATACAAGGGAAGGTTGTAGCATTATAGGTCTACCTCAAGAAACAAGAAAAATGTTAAACATACAATCTAATATTTCACCTTAAAGAACTAGAAAAACAAGAGCAAAGAAAGCCTAAAGTCAGTAGGAGGAAGGAAATAACTTTTTAAAAATTAGAGCAGAACTAAAAGACATAGAAAACACAAAAAGAAAATAGAAAATATGAATGCAAAAATAAGCTAGTTCTTTGAAAAGATAGGTACAATTAACAAAACTCTAGCAAGACTCACCAAGAAAAGAGAGAGAAAAGAAATGAAAGAAGAGAAGTTACAACAGACACCACAGAAATACAAAGGACTATATAAGAATACACTACCAAATTTGATAACCTAGAAGAAATGGACAAATTCTTAGGAATATATAACCTTCCCAGACTGAATCATGAATAACTGGAAAATCTAAATAGACTGATCAGCAGTGAGAAAATTGAAACAGTTACCAAAAAACTCTTTTAAAAAAGTCTATAACCAGGTGGTTTCTCTAGTGAATTCTACCAAACATTCAAAGATTTAATACCTATACCTCTCAAACTCTTCCATAATATTAAAGAAGAAAAACAATACTTCCTAATTTGTTTTATGAAGCCAACATTACCTTGATACAAAAAGCTGACAAGTACAACACAAAAAAAAAAAAGAAATTACAGGTCAGCATATGTGATGAACATAGATGCAAAAACCCTAAACAAAATACTAGCAAACCAAACACAATACATTAAAAATATAATGTATCACAATGAAATGGAATTCATTCCAGGGACTCAGGAATGGTTCATGCCCTGGCTGGTATGGCTCAGTGGGTTGAGTGCCAGCCTGCAAACCAAAAGGTCACAGGTTCAATTTCCAGTCAGGACACGTGCCTGGGTTGTGGGTCAGGTCCCCAGTTGGGGTATGTGAGAGGCAACCACATATTGATGTTTCTTTCCCTGTCTTTCTCCCTCCTATCCCCTCTCTCCAAAAATAAATACATAAGTACATAAATAAAGCATATCATGTAAATAGATGCAGAAAAAGCATTTGACAAAATTCAACATGTATTTATGATTAAAATACTCAATAAAATGGGTATAGAAGGAAAGCACCTCACCATAATAAAGACCATATATGACAAACTCTTACCTAATATCATACTCAATGGTGAAAAAATGAAAGCTTGTCCTCTAAATCAGGAACAAGACAAGGAGGCCCACTTTCACCACTGTTATTTTATATAGTACTGGAAGTCTTAGCCAGAGCAATCAGGCAAGAGAATGAAATAAAAGGCATCTAAATTGAAGTAAAATTGTCACTTTTTGCAGAGGACATTATTCTTTATATAGAAAACTCTAAAGACTCCACACACACACACACACACACACACACACACACACACACACACACACACAAAACGATTAGAAACAATAAATAAATACAGTAAAGTTGTAGGACAAAATAATAAATATACAAAAATCCATTGCATTCCTATATATTAACAATAAAATTTCAGAAAAATACATGAAAAAATTATTTTGCAATTGCAACAAAAAGAATAGAACACCTAGAAATAAATGTTAAAAGGGTGTGAAGGACCTGTATACCGAACATTATTAAAAGAAATTTAAGACTCAAAGAAAAGGAAAGGTATTCAATGTTCATGGATTTAAAGAATCAACATAGTTAAAATAGCCTTATCACCCAAAGCAGTAAACAGATTTAATGCAATCCTCATCAAAATTCCAATGGAATTTTTCCCCAAAAAACAACAATAAAATCATGAGATTTGTATGGAACCATAAGAGGACAACAAATACCAAATCAATCCTGAGACAAAAAGAACAACGCAAGAGGTTTCACACTACCTGACTTCAAGTTATACTATAAAGGTCCAATAATCAGAATGGCATGGTATTCGCAGAAAAAGAGACTCAGATCAATGGGACAGAATTGAGATCTCAGAAATAAACCCACAAATATTTGGGCAAATAATTTTCAACAAAGAAGTCAAAGACATACTATGGAGAAAAGAAAGCCTCTTCAATAAATGGTGTTGGGAAAATTGGAAAGCCAAATGCAAAAGAATGAAACTATATTGCTATTTGTCACCAATCACAAAAATTAACTCAAAGTGGGTCAAAGACCTAAATATAAGACCTGAAACAATAAAATACATAGAAGAAAACATAGACACCAAACTTATGGACTTTGGTCTTAGAGAGGATTTTATGAATTTGACCCCAAAGTCAAAGGAAGTAAAAATAAAAATAAATGAATGGGACTACATCAAAGTAAAAAGCTTCTGCACAGCAAAAGAAATCATGAAGAAAACACAAAGTCAACCAACTGAATGTAAGAAGATACTTGTAAACAACAACTCCAATGGGGTAAATATTCAAAACATGTAAAGAACTCACACAGATCAACAAAGACAAACAAACAATCCACTTCAAAAATAAGTAGAGGACCTAAACAGACCCTTCCCACTTAGACATAAAAAAGGCCAACAGATATATGAGAAGATGCTCAACTTCACTAGTTATTAGTGAAATGCAAAGCAAAACCACATGAGGTAGTAACTCACAACTCTTAGAATGGGTATTATCAATAAGACAAGTATTTGAGAGGATGTGGAGAAAAAGAAGCCCTCAATCGCTGCTGGCAGGAATTTAAACTGGTATAGCCACTATAGAAAACAGTATGGAGGTGTCTCAAAAAATTAAGAATAGATTTATCTTATGATCCAGCAATCCCTCTTGTGGGCATCTACCTAAGAATTTCAAAAACATTTATTTATAGAGATATATGTACTCCCATGATCATTGCAGTAATATTCACAACAGCTAAGACAAGGAAACAGTCTAAGTATTCAATGGAATACTGCTTAGTCATAAGAAAGAAGGAAACACTGCCATTTGTGTCAACAAAAGTGGATCTTGAGAGTATCACGCTAAGTAAAATAAGTCAGATGGAAAATGACAAGAACCATATGATTTCACTCATTTGTGATATAAAACAGAAAGAAGCAACAAACAAACAAAACAAACTCATAGACATAAATAACAGTGTGGTGGTTATCAGAGGGGAAAACGGGTGGTGGAGATAAAGGGGGTCAAATATATTGTGATGGAAGGAGAGTAGACTTTGGGTAATGAGCACACAAGGCTATAAACAGATAATGTATTATTGAATTGTACACTTGAAACTCATAATTTTTAACCGATGTCATCCCAATAAATTTAATTTAAAAAAGAAATGTCTCCAATAAGCAACCTAAAGTTCCAATTTAGGAAACCAGAAAAGTAAGAACAAAACAAACCCAAAGCAAGTAGAAGAAATAAGAAATAAGATTGGAAAGCAATAAATTGAAAAAGGAAAACAAATTTAAAAATAGGTAAAGCCAGAAGATGGTGGCATAGGCAGACATGGCTCGACTCTTCTCACAACCATATCAAAATTGCAATGAAAAATATAGAACAACCATCAGTAAGAACCATCAGAAATCAGGTGGGATGGAAGTCTGACAACTACTAAATTAAAGAAACCATATCCATCCAGACTGGTAGGAGGGGGGGAAATGTGGAACGGGCTGGTCCCACACTTGTGTGTGGTGGATAAAAATTCAGGAGGGATATTTCAGGAGCGAGGAGCCCAAGGCCCATACCAGACTCCCCAGGCCAGGGTTCCAGTGCCAGGAAGATAAGTCCCCACAACTTCTAGCTGCACAAATCAGCAGGGATTGAGTCAATGGAAAAAACTGCTGGATCCCCAAGCAGTTTCTCTGAAAGAACAGACACATGGACTCACCTACTCAGACTCACTCCCTCTGAGCTCCAGCACTGGGGTAGCAGTTTGAAAGGCACCAGTGGTACACAGGGGGAAAGTGAAGTGTGGCATCAAGGTGAGCAGAGGCCATTGCGCTAAACCCTCTCTCCCCACCACCACGGAGATGGCAAGCTGATGCCATACCTGAGACTCTATTAACCTGGGTAACAATGACCCACTTCAGAGATCCAGAGACTCAGCCCCATGCAACTTACAGGCCCATCCAAGCTGCTTTTCCATATGAATGGCTGGCCTTTGCTCTCGCTTTGCAACTTCCTAAATCCTCTCAAAAAAGTAACAGCAGGCTTCGGTGAGCACCAGACCTGGCACTAGCATCAGCCAGCTTAGATTCAACAGTTTGGCTTCACTTGGGCATCTCCAAGACCAGTGCAAGTAACAGACATCTGAGATTGCTTTATAGTTCAGGCAGGGTGCCCTGAGCAAAACAGATGGGGGCTGGCCTTGGCCTCCATCACCTGGGAAACCCCAGTGCTAGTGCTCCCAGTGGACAGCTACAGACCATGTCAGAGCACCACTACCCTGCCCCTGTACAGTTGGTCCTCCACAGAGGGAGGAGATTGCTGGTCAGTGGTCATGGCCAGTCCTTGCAGCTGACTGGCCTGGGTAAATCCCTCCCATTGATCTGCCAACAGCAACCAAGGCTCAACTACAAGAGGAGGGTGTACTCAGCCCACAAAAAGGGTGCACTTCAAGCACCCAGCTTAGGTGATAAGGGAGACTATGCCACTGGACCCTACAGGACACCTACTACATTAAGCCATGATATCAAGAGATAGAGTCAAAGAAGCTGTACCTAATATATAGAAACAAACTCAGAGAGACTGCCAAAATGAAGAGACATAGAAACATGGCCCAAATGAAAGAACAGATCAAAACTCCAGAAAAAGAACTAAACAAAATGGAGATAGCCAACCTATCAGATGCAGAGTTGAAAACACTGGTGATCAGAATGCTCAGAGAACTCATTGAGTTCAGCAAAAGCATAAGGGAAGAAATGAAGGCTACGCTAAGTGAAATAAAAAAAAAAAATCCACAGGGAACCAACAGAGAAGGGAAGGAAGTTGGGATTCAAATCAACAATTTGAAACATAGGGAAGAAATAAACTTTCAACCAGAACAGAATGAAGAAGCAAGAATTCAAAAAACATGGAGAGTATAAGAAGGCTCTGGGACATCCCCAAAAGGGTCAATATCCAAAATATAGGGATGCCAGAAGGAGAAGAGGATGAGAAAGAAATTGAAAACTTTCTTGAAAAAATAATGAAAAGAAACTTCCCTAATTTGGCAAAGGAAATAGACATACAAGTCCAGGAAGCACAGAGAGTCCCAAACAAGTTGGACCCAAACAGGTACACATCAAGACACATCATAATTAAAATTCCAAAGGTTAAATAGAAAGAGAGAATCTTAAAAGCAACAAGAGAAAAGCAGAGAGTTACCTACAAAGGAATTCCTATAAAACTATAAGCTGATTTCTCAAAAGAAACTTAGTAGGCAAGAAGTATTCAAAATGATGAAAAGCAAGGATCTATAACCAAGATTACTCTATCCAGCAAAGCTATCATTTAGAATGGAAGGGCAGATAAAGTGCTTCCCAGACAAGGTAAAGCTAAAGGAGTTCATTATCACCAAGCCCTTACTATATAAAATGTTAAAGGAACTTCTTTAAGAAAAAGAAGATCAAAACTGAACATTAAAATGATGACAAACAACTATCAACAATTAATCTAAAAAACAAAAACAAACTAAGCAAATAACTAGAACAGGAACAGAATCATAGGTACGGGGATCATTTGAAGGGTTACCAGCTGGGAGGTGGAAGGGGAAGAATAAGGGAAAAGGTACAGGGATCAAGAAACAAAACTGGCAGGTGCAAAATAGACAGGGAGATGTTAAGAATAACTTAAGAAATAGAGAAGCCAAAGAACATATATGCACAACTCATGGACATGAACTAAGAGTGGTGATTGCTGGAGAGAAGGGAGGGGCAAGGAGGAAAATATTGGAACTGTAATAGCATAATCAATAAAATATACTTTAAAATTTTTAGTAAAACCAAAAGTTGTTATTTTGAAAAGACCAGTAAAATTGATAAACCTCTCATAAGACTGACATAACAAGAGGGAAAACACATATGACCAATATCACAAAAGAAAGAGAGAATATCGTTACAGATCCCTGAGACATTAAAGGAAAAGAAAAGAACTGTTACAAACAACTCTTTACATGAAAATTTTGCAACTTAAGTGAAAATTGAACTGTTTTTCAAAAACAAAATCAAAAAAATTATCAAGGATGAAAGACCATCTGAATAAGTTTAGATCCACTGAAGAAATCAATTCTGTAACTAAACACTTTCTGAAAAAGAAATCTCCAGACCCAGACAATTTTATTGGTAAATTATACCAAACAAATACCATCACTTCCACACGATCTCTTCCAGAAAATAGAAGAGAAGGGAATATTTTCTAATTCATCATTATTTTTTTAAGTATTTTATTTATTTATTTATAAGGAGAGGTAAAGGAAGGGAGAAAAAGAGGGAGGGAAATATCGACATGTGAGAAAAACAGATAGGTTGTCTCTGGCACGCTCCCAACTGGAGACCCAGCCAGCAACCCATGCATGTGTCCTGACCAGGAATTGAACCAGCAACCCTCTGGTTCACAGGCCAGCACTCAGTCCACTAAGCCACACCAGCTGGAGTGGCCATCATTATCTTAATACTACAATCACATAGAGACTCTGTACAAAACACTACAGACCAATATCTCTCATAAGTATACACAGAAAATTTCTTAATGCAGTATTAGAAAATAAAAAGAGAACTATATAAATAGAATACACTATCACCAACAAGGTTTTCCCTGCCAAATAAAAAAAAAGGGTCTCTCTCTAAAATTTGCGACAAGACAAGGATGTCCACTCTCACCACTCCAATTCCACATCAGAATGAAGTCCTAATCACACAAGAAGTCAGAAAAAAAAAAGGACATACAAATTATAAAGGAAGAAATGAAATTAACCTTAATTGTATATGACATGATTGTCTGTGTAGAAAATCACAAGAAATCTACAAAGAAAATACTCCTAGAATTTATAAAATGAGTTTAGCAAAATCTCAGGTTGCAATATCAACACACACACACACAGACACACACACACATAACTATTGTATTTTTATATAGTAGAAATGAACAATCAGAAACCAAAAACTTTTAGTACCATTTCAATAGCATCCAAAAAAATCAAGTAGGTGGGTATAAATCTAAAATATTTTGTGTATGTATGAGCTATTATATTTAAATTATAGCTGCTGATGACAGAAAAAGAAAACTTTCAAACTGTATTGGAAGGCTCAACATCTCTCCCAAATTGATATGTAATTCTAATTCAACTCCTATTAAAAGAGCAACAAGATTTGTTGATCTACATTATTTGGGTCTTAAAATTCTTATCAGCAATGTTATTCCCAAGTAAACTTGAACGGTGTTATTTTATTCATAATTTGTCTGATTTTTATCTTGTTTTCCTTTTCTTTAACTTCTCCACATTCATATTTGCCTGTGTATTCCTTTTCTTTTTCCTTCGGTATTTTCTACTTCAGAAAAAAAATTCTCTCTTAATAGAATGATGGTTGTCACAAAAGAGGGAGGATTGGGGGATGGGCGCAAAAGGTGAAGGGATTAAAAAGTACAAATTGATAGTCAAAACAGTCACAGGAAGGTTAAGTACAACATAGAGAATATAGTCAATAATATCGCAATAACTATGTATGGTGCCAGTGGGCACTAGTGGGACCACTTTTTAAGGTATATGATTGTTTAAACACTATGCTGTGCACCTAAAAGTAATACAAACTAATATTGAATGTAAACTGTGATTGAAAAATAAAAAAATTTTAAATAAAAAACAATTTGTTGATCTAAACAAGCATAGTCAAAACAATCCTGAGAAAGAAAAATAAAGTTGGAGTATTCACACTACCTGATTTTAAGAATCACTGTAAAGCTACATTAATAAGACAGTGTATTATTGGTAAAGAGATATACACCCATACCAACAGAACAGAATAATAAGGACTGCAGAAAGGAATGCACATAAATATGGCCAATTTATTTTTAAAAGAAGTCCAAAGACAATTTATTTGAGAAAGAATCGTTTTATGTAATCGTGTTAAAAACGGTGAAAAGCCATATGAAAAAATTAATCTCCAATAAAACTTCCCATCTTATACAGATATTAACTCAATGTGAGTCACAAATCTAAAATAGATACACTATCAAATGTTGGAAGAAAACATAGGAGAAAATCTTCCTGACCCTGAGTTATGATATGACACCAAAAGCACATCCCTAAAAGAATTTTTTTAATGGTAACTTAGATTCTATAAATATTAAAAACTTTTGCTCTGTAAATAACAGTTAGAAAATGAAAAGATAAACAAGAGACCGAGAAAAAAATATTTTCAGATCACATATATGACAAAAGGACTGTATCCAAAATTTGTAAAGGACCCTCAAAACTAAATTATAGTAAAAACAACTCCGTGGATTGACCGATCACTCAAGAGAGTAGAAAGGACCAGCACTCCATCAGACCAATCAGCAGGCAGGAGAGTATTAGCTCCTTCTGCTAATCAGAGAAAACCTCCAATCAGCCAATAGAAGTAGAAAGCCAGGATGGGAGGAGGGGCCTGTGTGGTCTCCATGGCATCCGCAATGGGTTGCAGTGAGGGAAAAGCTGCAAGTAGCCGGAGCCAGATATCCTAATGGGGGTGTTTGAGAGGCACAGGGAGGGGATTTATGAGGGGACAGGTGGGAAGGCGTTAGAAGGGGAATAAGGGAGCAAGAGGACTTCATAAATGGGTGAAGAGGGTGTTATAAGTAGATAAGTTTAGAGGGGGCACAGCTTTAAGAGAGCAAAAAGGCTGTAATAAATGGATGCAGGAGGTGCCCAAAGAAGATCTTAGAGGAGCCCAGTGAGAGGTTATGGGGTCAAGGGGAAGGGGGAGCAGTTTATAAATCACAGCAGAACCAGACAGATTCGTAAGGACAAAGTGAGGGATATTATAAACAGGACAAGCAGAGAGCTGTTGGTGACATTAGAAGCTGCATGGGATGAGAGCTTTTTTATAGGGGACAGTGAAGGTTTTACAGGTGAAAAGTGAAACAGTGTTGAGTGAGGGTCTTCTTGGTAGGGTGTTTTATAGAGGCAAAGACACAGTTGCCTGGGTGACAATGAGGCAATTATAGGAAAAACATGTGATAGTGCATTAGTTGAGGTTTCAGGGAGGACAAGTGAGAGTCATCAGAGTCAGAAAGAGATTTGGGCAGACAGGATGGGGCCAAGAAAGACATGCTGCACGAGTCTGCAAGGCAGTTATAGAAGGCAGGAAGGAGATTATAGGAGACAAGGAACAGAGAAGAATTGTGGCAGGGGGGAAGGAAGGGACTGAAAGTTCTAGGGGACTGGGAGATATTAAAGGGGATAGGCAGTGGTTAAAAGGGATATGGTGAGAGTCTATAGAGTCAGTTAGAATTTTAAATGAAGAATTTAGAGGAGCTAACATTAGTGTGAAAAGGGATGAGGTCAGAGGGAATGGTAGAGTTCAGAAGTCCTACTAAGCTATAACCTATTTCCTACCCACAGGCATTTGAAATTTTGCCTGACAAACCCCCCAAAGATTACATGTGCCTGTCGATTTTGGCCTTCTTCTTATGTTTTCCCATAGGCATTGTAGCCTTGATCTTCTCTGTCCAGGTGGGAATCTGAATCATGCCAATCCTCACCCTCCCTTTCCTCTTCATCCTGGCCATAACCCTAACTCGAACTCTTTCTTGTTTCTCTCCTGTGGGTACAGTTCCCCACCCATGTTCATAGAGTTCCATAGTTTACCCCCATATAATAACCCTTTTAAGCCTATCTATTCCTGTTCTACCTCTCCCCTCAAATCAGACAAGGCACAGCAACAAATGGAATGAACGAGCCTTGGCAGCTGAGACCTCCCACCAAGTCTTCTACGTTGCAGTCTTGGGGATTGTTATGGGAAGCTTCATCACACTAATCCTCTTGATTTTCTACATGATGGACTTATTTTCTCGGTAACATCCTCTTCAATTCATGAACAAACCAGCAAATATATACAACTGTGCTACTGCCCTTGGCTCTAAGTATCCACTTGGGCCAAATGGGACTCCTGCTCCTCCATGTCTGGAGTGCCAAATATTGCCGATTTGATTCTGCAGTTTGAGATGGTTGATGTGGAAGGAAGTGGTAACTCGGGCAGCCCATTGGGCCAGAGCTCAAGACCTACCCTGGGACTCTGCCAGGGTATAAGGGCCATGGGAGACAAGGTAAGGGCACTGTTTCCCCAGGACAGCCTCCCCCCCTGCCAACATTCATGCATTCATGCCACACATTTATTTATATTAAATAATGGGCTTTACTGTGCTGCCTGATTCTAGAGAGATAGCAGTCACCACTTACGTTCCAACCTCACCCCCACAGAACTTATAAACCAGGGTGGAAAACAAACATATCATCAGACAGTAACAGTCCAGAGCAGTCTAATTTCTAACGGGGGAAACTTAGGGAGGTGGGTTGTAAAAACAGACCTATCCGAGGTGCTTATTGTCTACCAGCAAACCAGGAAGTCAAGCAGCTGTCAGTGAGCTGTTTAGAGTTTGGTTCATATTCTGATTGTAGAGGACTTCTATAACAAGTATAAATTGCCTTCTCTCCCCCATCCCCCCAGCCATCAAGTTTATTCAAAATACTTTCTAGGCATCTCAATATACCAAGCACTGCCCCAAGAACTATATATATAATAGAGAGAAATAAGACCCCTTTCTGATGGAGCCTACATTCCAGTGGGGAGAAAAAACATAAACAAATAGACCTTTAAGTAAGCAAGATAATTACAGAGAATGAAAAATGTTATATAGAGGGGAAAACAAAAAACAAAAACAGGGCCATAAGCTAAAACAGCTCCAGTACTGGTCCGCCACTGTTAGTGGTCTGTAACAAGATAAATGTGAAGAAACTGCCAGTAAGTGCTTACAGCAATTTGCCATAACGTTCAAATATATTATCAAGAGACTTGTCTTGTCGAATTGGGTATAGAACAAAAGATCAGTCCATGACACATTGGAGATATCAAAAAATGAATCCTACTCCACAACCACAAATAGTTTGAGATACAATGGGAGGGAGCAATGTGATCTAGAGGGTATATTGTTTAGGGTCCTGCTAGCAGCTATAATAAATAAACTCCACCAAATCCGCAGCTCAAAAAGTAGTTTATTTCTCCCTCACAGAAGCTACTAATGGGACATTTCTGGTGATCCACATATTAAGTCTGGAACCACGCTCCCTCCACTTAGTGATTATACCATCTCCTAAGGGTTCAGAGTCCAGACAGAAGAAGAGACAGTAAAGAACTCACACTTGCTACTTAAAAGTTTTTACCTAAAAATAAACATTTGTGCACTGTTGATGGGATGTAAATTTGTATAGTCACTGTGAAAAACAGTATGGAGGTTCCTCAAAAAATTTAAAATAGAAGTACCACATGATCCAGCAATCCCACTTCTGAGTATATATCCAAAGGAAATAAAATCACTGTCTCAAAGGAGGTATCTGCACTCCTGTGATCATTGGAGCATTATTCACAATAACCAAGATATAGAAACAACCTAAGTGTTGGACAACAAATAAATGGATTTAAAAAGATGTAGACTATATATACAAAAGGATATTATTCAGCCCTGAGAAATATGAAATCCTTCCATTTTCAACAACACAGAGGGACTTAAGGGTGTTATGCTAAGTGAAATAAGTCAGAGAAACACAAATACTGTGTGATGTCACTTACATGTGAAATCATAGAAACAGAATGTAGAATGGCTGTTGCCAGGAGCTGGGGGTGGAAGGGAATGAGGACAAGCAGGTGAAAAGATAAATAAGGCTGGAGGATCTAATTTATAAAATGGTGAATATGATTAAAAATACTGTATTGTATACTAAAATATGCTAAGAGAATAGATCTTAAGCATTTTCATCAAAATAAAATACAAAAAGTAACTATCTGAGGTGATGGGTATGTAAATTAACTTGATTGTTGTAATAATTTCACAATGTATACAAGTATTAAATCACCATGTTGTGCACTTTAAATATATTACCATTTTATTTCACAGTTGTACCTCAATAAAGTAGCAGGGAGATTGTTACAATTAAGCTTTGGCCCTAAAATGCCCTACACTTTTGCTCTCAGTCCATTGGACAGAATTAATCTCATGGCATCAGGAGCCGGAAGGACAGAGCTCCCCTTGTCTGATCTGGGGAAGGGGGTGAGAAATAAGTCTGAGGGAGTATGGCGTAGCAATCATTATAGAGTTTGGGAGCCATATTCTGGCTCAAAAATTGGTTCAACAGTGAACATGTGAACCTTCCTGAGCCAATGAGACTTAAGTAAATGGTTTCTAGAAGCTTATAGTAAAGAGAAGCAGACTACCTCTTCCATGTTAACCTCTAAAAGTACATCTTTCTCTCCCTACCTTGGGGGGTGTAGGGTAATCTAGTTTGCAACCATGTGGAAGAACCTGGGGCTGCCAGGATGAAGGAGGAGGAGCCAAGGAAGCAAACGATAGAAAGTGGAAAACAGCATAGTATTGGCATTAAAAAAGACACCTAGATCAATGGAACAGAATAGAAAGCCCAGGAAAAAAACAACAACAACACCCCTTTACAGTCAATATTTGATCAAGGAAGAAGCACATATGCACATACAATAAGCTAAAGATAGTTTATTCAATAAATGGTGTTGGGAAAATTCGACAGATGTGCAGAAAAAATGAAACTAGACCACCTTCTTACACCACACACAAAAATAAATTCAAAATGGATTAAAGACCTAAATGTTAAACTTGAAGCCATAAAAATCCTAGAAGAAAACATAGGCAGTAAAATCTCAGACATTGCTGGTAGCAACACTTTTTCGGATGTATTTCCTCAGGCAAGGGAAACAAAAGAAAAATAAACAAATGGTACTACATCAAACTAAAAATGTTTTGCACAACAAAGGAAACCATCAACAAAATAAAAAGACAACTGACTATATAGGAGAACATATTCATGATACATTTGAGGAGGGGATAATATCCAAAAATTTATAAAACTCAACACCAAAAATCCAAGCAATCCAATTAAAAAATAGACAAAGGACCTGAATAGAAACTTCTTCAAAAAGGACATACATATAGCCAGTAGACATATGAGAAGATGTTCAACATCACTAATCATCAGAAAAATGCAAATTAAAACCATAATGAGATATCACACCACACCTGTTAGAATGACTATCATCAATAAATCAACAAACAACAAGTATTGCCAAGATGTAGAGAAAGGAGAACCCTTTTGCACTGCTGGTAGGATTGCAGACTGGTGCAGCCACTGTGGAAAGCAATATGGAGATACAGTATTCCCTCACTTAACGCGGGTATTAGTTTTAGACCCCACCCCCGCGATAGGTGAAAATCCACGAAATAGGAACTTACATTTATTTTAGTATTTATATATATTTTAAGGCTTTATAAACCCTTCCTACACATTTATAAACCGTTCCTAGTCCCTTATTAACCTTTCCACACTTTTATAAACACTACTTATGTTCTTAAACATATTCTACACCCTTAAACCTACGTAACTTTAACAACATACGTATACAGTTCTGCAAAATCCCACGATATAGTGAAAAATCCGCAATAAACAATTAAATACGATATTTTTAAAAATCCCGCAATACAGTGAGGCCGCGATAAGTGAACCGCGATATAGAGGACTATTGTACCTCAAAAATTAAAAATGACAGTCAGCAAGGTGCAAGAAAAAAAAAAAGAATTAAAAATGAAAATACCTTATGAGCCAGTTTCAAAGAAACCCAGAACATTAATTCAAAAGAATATAACCCCTATGTTCATTGCAGCGTTATTTACAATCGCCAAGATCTGGAAGCAGCCCAAGTGTCCATCAGTAGATGAGTGGATAAAACAACTATGATACATATACACAATGGAATACTACTTCGCAGTAAAAAAAAAAAAAAAAAAAGAAGAAAAATTTACCCTTTGCAGCATGAATGGACCTGGACAACATTATGCTAAGTGAAATAAGTCAGTCAGAAAAAGACAAATACCATATGATTTTGTTACAGAAACAGGAGAGTCCAAAAATCCCCAGAGTTTGCGGCTGGGGGATGGCAAGAAGGAAGCAGCTTTCAGAATGCCTCCACATGCCTGAGGCTGATGGCCGGTGTCTTTCATTATGTAAAATGGCTTTAATGCATCCAAAGCCTCAGGTAGATGGGAGGAGTCTTGAACCAGGGGGCGGTATGGAAAACACACAGAGCCTACGTAGGGTTCTGCCAATGGTCAGAACTATTGGCAACACCCACTGCGTCAGAGGACGCAGTCAGCTGCGAACACTTTAGGGGGGGCACTATCTGGGGCTGTCTTCCTCGCTGGTGAGTGTTCGCAGAGGTGCTCTGGAGAAGGAGGGGAGATCCACGCAGTTTACAGAAAGAAGACAGTTTGCAAGAAGGCTGAGAATCCAGGTGGTCCTGCATTGAGAGCTGGAGGGCACCACAGCACAGAAAGGACCTCCCCAATCAGATTGAGTGATTGGCAGCTGCTGGTAAAGCTGGACTGTGCCTAGGAAGTAGGGAAACGGTGTTTCTGACCCCCCTAAAACTGGTTAGGTTTGGTAGAGGGGAGGCAAGGATATGTGTAACTGTTAAATAAACAATTTCTCTTTCCACTCAAACATAATATTCAGAGTTGTAATTTTTGGCGGCAGGCAATCGGACCCCTAACTAAAGAGCCCTTGGGTTTGTTTTCAATTGGAGCAGTCCAGGGGTTCTGTAACAATTTCACTCATACATGGAATCTAATGAGCAAACTGAATTAACAAGCAAAATACAGACAGACTCATAGAGAGCAAGCTGACAGCTCTGGGTTGGCGGTGGTTAGGAGGTGGGAGGATTGAGAAAAAGGACTCATGGACATAGACAACATTGTGGTAATTGCAAGGGTGGGTTATAAGGTGGATAAATGGTAATAGAAAAATATAATAAACATAATGTGTGCCAAATTTTTTTTTAAGTGGGGGAACAGCAATGGGTCCTCAGTGACATCACCATCATCATCATCATGATAGTCATTGAACAGTCAATTGAGTTCAAACTGTTCAAAGAGCTTATGCACATTATCTCGTTTAAATCCCACTACAACACTGAAACGTAGGTATTGTTATTGTCCCCAATTCATAAATGCAGAAACTGAAGCCAAAGAGATTGAGAGATTTGTCCAAGGTTATCCAGCCTATGAGTGGTGGAATCAGAATTCAAACCTTATTAGTCAGACTGCTCATTATAACTGCCTTCCAGTGTTTGAGATGCTGGATCACAATTTACCTGAACAAGTATATTTTTAAACCATGTGAGCCAAGATATTTCTTGTTTAGGAGGGAAAAATCTCCTTTGAGTTGGGTTTTCAGACACTCATAATCCAAAATGAGGTTTAGCTCTGAGTCCAGAGGAGGTAATCCAACAAACCTGGTGCTGGGGGAGGCGGGGCAGAGAAGGCTTTCCTGGGAGGCACATCTGAGGGGGGTGTGGTATTGAAGATAAGAAATAAGGGTGATTGAGGTAGCGAGCACACCAGGAATAAAACCCCAGAAGTGGAAGGGAGGTACTGCTGCAATGAGAACACTGCTCTCCTCTCTGGAAAAGTTTTAGCCTATGGATAAATTCCCTCCACTCGGCCTCAGCATCTCTCCCACTTGCCCCCTGCTATGCTTTAATCCCAGTCATCATCTGTTCCAGTTCCCAGCCCCAGCCTCAGCCTAAGTCTCCCCTGATCCACCCTCCACAGAACAACCAGAATGTTGTTTCCCACTGTTTAAAAACTTTAAATTGCTTAATCTATTTAGATAAATGTTTCAAATCTGCTTCTTCTCCAAGGAAACATCAAAGAACAGATTACACTTGTGCTGCAGGAAGGCCTGGAGTTCTGGGGGCCCTGGAATGGGAGGTTGTGGCAGCTGCCAAGGAGGATTTGGCAACAGCATCCGGGTCGAGGTCATGGCTGGGGCTGGGGCTGGGCTGCAACCATGGAGCTTGCAGAAGCAATGCTAAGGACTAGAAGTGGATCCCTGTCATCAAGCTGAGCCACCTGGTCAAGGACATGAAGATCAAATCCCTGAAGGAGATCTGCCTCTTCCCCCAGCCCATCAAGGAATCTGTGATCATTAACTTTCCTGGAGGCATCCTTCAAGAAGAAGGTTTTCAAGATTATGCCAATGCAAAAGCAGACCTGTGCTGGCCAGAGGACCAGGTTCAAGTGATCCAAGGAAGTAGCCACTGCCATCCATCAAGACCATCATCCTGGCCAAGCTCTTGATTGTACTTGTGCAGTGAGGTTATTGGGGGAACAAGATTGGCAAGCCCCACACTGTCACTTGCAAGGTGACTGGCTGCTGTGTCTATGTGCTGGTGTGCTTCATCTCTACCCCCAGGGGTGCTGGCATTGTCTCAGCCCCTACGCCCAAGAAGCTGGTGCTGATGGCTGGTATCAACCACTACATCTTGACCAGGGGTTGCACTGCCACCTTGGGCAACTTTGCCAAGGTCATCTTCAATGCTATCTCCCAGACCTACAGCTATCTCACCCCTGACCTCTGGAAAGAGGTCGTGTTCACCAAGTCTGCCTATTAGGAACTCACTGAACACCTTGCAAAGACCCACACCAGGATTTCTGAGCAGAGGACCCAGGCTCCAGCTGTGGCCATCACATAATTTTACACAAGAAAAATAGAGTAAATTAAGCCTGTTTTTAAAAAGCTTTCAAATTTACAGAGTGTACAGAAAAGTAGTCTAACAGATCCCTGTGTAATGTCCAGATTTAACAGATGTAAACATTTTCCTATATCTGCATCAGATCTTTTTAAAAATAAAATATTACAAATACAAATTAAGCCCCTGGCCCCTCTTCTCTGTTCCCTTCCTCTCTCTTTCCATTCCTGAACTCAGGTTGCTGGAAATCACTCCTATGTGTATTTTGCACTTTAATCAATATGTGTGGTTACACTCAATGATGCAGAGTTGTTTTGGGTGTATAAAGTGTGGGAAAGCTAGGGCAAACTGGAACAAACTTGCTTCTGCCCTTGATGGTATGAGCATCCACAGGAGAAGGTGACATCCTTCATCATGGTATTAAACACACACCTGGCTCAGGAGTTGAGGAAGTTGAAGGAAAATCCAGGAGAAGGTGGAATAATTATTGGCCTGGCTGTTGTCCTATGCAAAAATGATGAATCAGCAGCCAGCCACCCAGGCAACCTGTGTGATCTACAAAATGGCAGTTGCTTCACTTCTGACCTCCAAACCTTGCCCAACAATCTTTTGGTCCATCCTAGTTGGACACATACAGAGAGGGTAACTCCAGAATATAGTTCATTCAGTCTAGTCAAGCTGACATATGTCACAAAGCCACTACACAGAGACTGGGGGAGGTTAGTGAGAAGATGGTCACCTGGCCAGCTCTGCTCTCTCTTAGGTATCTTAGAAATGTGTCTAATAACCCCTGGGTGGCTTTTCCTCAGAGTTGCAGGAGTATGGCACCTTTGTTACAATTGATGACCAACAGTGAAACGTTACTACTAACTAAATTCATATATTAGGGCTCATTGTGTTGTACAGTTCTATGGCATTTTACAAATGTATAATGGGATGTATCCACCACTACAATATCATTAAAATGTTTCATTTCATCTGAAAATGTTTTACTTCACCTCTTCATCCCAACCTCCATCCCATCATGATTTCCCTGGCAACTACTGATCTTTCTTACTGATATCTATAGTTTTGCCTATACCAGAATGTCATATAATTGTAATCATACAGTACATCACCCATTCAGATTGTCTTTCAAAGTGGATGTATTATTTTGGATTCCCATCAGCCATTAATGAGAGTTCTGTTGTTCCACAGCCTCGATAGCATTTAGTGTTGCTGTTTTGGATTTCATACATTCTAATAGATATGTAGACATATCTCATCATTGTTTTAATCTGAAATTCCCTGATAACATATATTGATCAGCTTTTCATATGCTTCTTTGTTATCTGTATATCTTCTTTGGTGAGACATCTGTTTATAACTTTTGTCCATTTTTAATTGGACTATATATTATCTTATGATAGAGTGTGAAGAGTTCTTTGTATATTTTGGATCCAAGTTCATCATCATATATCCTTTTTTAAAAGATTTTCTTTATTTTCAGAGAGAGGGGAAGGGAGAAAGAAAAAGAGAAACATCAATGTGCGAGAGAAACATCAGTTGGTTGCCTCTTGCACACCCCCCACCAGGAACCTGACCCACAACCCAGGCATATGCCCTGACTGGGAATCAAACCAGTGACCTTTTGGTTCATTGGCTGGCGCTCAATCCATTGAGCCACGCCAGCCATGGCCACCATCAGATATGTTTTGCAAATATTTTATCCCAGCCTGTGACTTTTCTTTTAATTCTCTTAACAGTCAATAATTTTTAAAAGTCCCTTGAAAGGCTCATAGACCCCTGGCAGACATGCTGTCCAGTGATTTTTTTTTTTTTAATAGACAAATACTCCACAAGGAGAAGGGTGGAGATGTCTGAGAGAAATGACAGCTGTTAAGAAATTAGGCATCATGGAATAGCAGCTGCTCATCTTTCTTCCAGGAAGCCCACCTGGATTACATAAGCCCCTGGCACCCTCTTTTGCTTCTCTGCCCTTCTGAAGAATTTGAAGCTGGACTCAGCTTCTCCCCCAAATCTGCTATCTCAATGGTGATCCCATGGTCCCCTAGTCCCTGAGCCAGAGACTCAGGATATATCCCTTTGCTTCTCATAAGGATAGAGTCCCACATTGTTAACAGCACCTCCCCCAACACTTCCCTTTCTTTCATGTCCCCATTTCAGAGTCTGCTCTACCTAATCCCCAGCCCAGAGCCCTGGACCTCCTGCCACCAGTGCCCCCTCCTCTACAGCTAATCAACCCCATGCACTCAGTCTTCTCCTCTCTGCTCCGCTGTACCCTATTGTGGACCAACAATGTCCTTGCCCCCTACTCATTCTGCTCCACCCTCCTCCCCAGGGTCCCAGCTTTAGTGTCACCCTACCAACTCTCCCTGCCCTCCATTTGTTTTTTCAACAACCAGAGTCAGGCTCTGTACTGGACACTAAGGAAAAAGTGGTGACCTAGACAAGCATGTTGAATGAAAGATCCCTAAATGTTGCCATTTTCCAGGGCTCTATTTGAGGTGGAGTGGGTTCTCCAGAACTCCAGCCCTAGTATCTGTTATGGAGCATTAGCGAGCAAAGAGGACACGAGGCAATTTAGAAATAAATTTATGGCGTTTATTTACCTGGCCCGGGACGGGTCTTCCCACCTTCAGAAGCGGAAGATGGGAGAGCCGCCCCGCCTTACAGACTAAAAGGTTTTTAAAGGCAAAAGAGCTATACTCATGTCCTTGGGGTAGCCAGATAACAACAAAAAAACTACACAGGCGTGAGAAACTACATATATACACAATTTCTAATTTAGAAGGAGCTTCAGCTGATAAATACTTGGCACAAAACTATTCTCATGTCCTTGGCTACAGCTAGGGTCAGCTAGCAAAGGGGGGTGGGGTGGGGCTCAAGGTTGCTAGGATACGTGAGCAAAAAAAAAATAACCTGCCACTGGGGTAAAACGCAAAAAATGGCAAAGAGTAAAAAATGACCCATTACAGTATCCAGTGCTTTCTGGGCACCCCACAGACCTCTCACACTCCCTGTACTGCAAATCGACCCACCGCTGTTGCTTACTTCCTACCCTCCCTGCCTGGTGCTGCACCTATTCCCCCACTGAACTGTGAGCTCCATAGCGTGAAGACTGGGATGTCTCAGCCACCGCGTTATGGAATAGTTAAGGACAAATGACTGAAAGAAAGCGTGTCAGGGCCATACTAGGGTTATGCTATCTGCCCTCTATTCTTCACTCAGACCTGAGATACTCTGTTTCTGAAATCAAAGAGCAGTAAGTTTGGCATCCATCTCCTTGCTTGGTTCTCATTCTCCTGGAAGTAAAGTTCCGTTTTGTCAAGAAAATCAAGCGAGGCATCAGGGGCCTTCTGCCTCTTGGGGACCATCTGGTAGTGAGAGGAAGGACAAAGAAAGCCAGTGGGCCGCACAGTGTTTTCCACGCCCCTTCCACCTTCATTCGGTGGAACCCACCGTGGAGGAGCGAGAGCTGCAGGCCGCCTCCCAAGCATCCGAAGCCGCGCGGCCCCGGCCCTCCCGGCAGCGGACCGAGTCCCTGCGGCGCGCTGATGACGTCAGAGGCGGGCGCCGCTCCTGGAGAGGGCACGGGAGGCGGCGGCGGAGGGCCGGCTATGGAGTTCGTGCTGGAAGCGCGGGAGCTGGTCTGCTGGGCGGCGGGAGAGATGGAGGCGCCCGCGGCAGCCCGGGCCCCGGAGTCTGCGCTGCGCAGGTGAGGGTCGTTCGGGAATGCGGACTCCCCAGCCCGGAGAGAGTGCCCGCGGGAGTGAGAACCTCATCTGTCCCGGGGACGCGCCTCCCGCCTCCTCCGGGCAGTGAGAACAGCCTCCGGGGCGCGGCCCTCACCCCCTACTAGTGTATCCAGGGAGAGGACGCTGCATCCGAGTCAGGACGTTCCGGCAGTAACCCGCACCCCCACCCCCACCCCGTGAGGGCGCCCAGAGAGGGTCCTCCTGGAGTTAATGAAGCCTCTTCTCGTGTGTATATAGGGTCTCCTGCGTAAGGAAGGCCACCCTTGCAGCACCTCACCACTCACCACCCACCCCAGCCAGTGAGGGCCCCATCCCATTGGAGATAAATCTGTAAGACTAATAACTCACATGCTTTAATGACAGAGCACTTCCTGGCAGTATACCCCGCACCCCCGCCTCCGGAAGGAACTCTTCCCCCAGAGAGAGGAAGCACCCCACCAGGAAATAAGACTACCCCCATGCCCAGTGAGAATCCCACCTTCTCAGTGACCCACCCAGGAAGGGCTATCTTAGCCTCCAAAGCATGAACCCTCCCTCCCCTCAGGAAGTAAGAATTCCCTAGTGGCGACCTTCTTGCCCACCACCGCCCTGGGAATACAGATCGCCCACCCTGTGTGATGCCCCAAGCACCCTCTTAACGTGCTGTCTCCCACAGGCTGTGTCTGGGCCAGGGGGCTGACATCTGGGCCTACGTCTTACGGCATGTGCACAGCCAGAGGTGAGCTTGGCTGCATAAGGGAGGCTGTGGCAGTGGAGGGGACACAGGCAAGTCCCACAGTAACTCCTCTTCCTCCTGCCTCTCCAATGTAGGAATGTCAAGAAGATCCGGGGAAACCTTCTCTGGTAACTGGTCCCTTTCTGTTTTCCCTGGTCCTGTCCAGCCCTGTCCCCACCCGCAGCCTCACACCTTATGGAAGCCTCTGTCGTCCCCTAAGTCTGGTTTCATTTCCTCAGGTATGGCCACCAGTCCAGTCCAGAGGTGAGAAGCATGTGCTACAAGATTTTCTTTCATCCAAAAATAGGACTTATAGATCTTCAGCCTTCTTTGGGGTGATAATGGGGATACTGGATCACAAAACAGCCCTGATCCATGCATTCATAGGGTTTACAACCCAAGAGGAGATAGGATGAACTGGGGGGAAGAGGAGGACATAGATATGAGGCATCAAATCTGATGAAGGTAAATGGGAAAATAGACTAGTTTGGGAAAGATACTGAGGCCACTGTGGGACTCAGTACATGCAGGCAGCCCAGGTCACACCTAAGGAAATGCTTCCAAGGGACCTCGAGACTCTAGGTGAGGGGCTTATGAGGAGATAAGGACTGGGACAGAGATGCGGTGACATCAATGCAGAGACAGGAAAAAGGTTGGGAGGGTGTAATATAACTCCATGAGGCAGGAGGCTGGCCAGGAAAGTACCCTAGTGCTCCTCTAGGCCTAGAGATTTGGACACAGTAACTGCCTAGGAAAAACCCTGGCAGGTGAAGAGACTGGTGCTCCACAAAAGACAGGCCAGGCTGAACTACAGCCAGGCCATGCCTCTGACCCTATACCTGATCCTACCAGGCCTGTCGGAAGTCGGAGCTGGAAGCTGCTGTTGCCCGCCTACGGGCAGAGATCCAGGAGTTAGACCAGACTTTGGAGCTGATGGATCAGGAGACTGAAGCTCAGGGTGACTCATGGGGCCAGACAGATGGGCAGCAGAAAGGTTGTTGGGGCAGTACTCATGGCCACACCTGTTCCTCACACAGACATGGCCATGGAGCAGGCACTGCAGAGCATACGAGACACCCAGCGGCGTGCTCTCCTCCTCCGGGCCCAAGCTGGGGCCATGCAGAGACAGCAGCGTAGACTCCAACATCCCATGCAGTGGCTACAGAATCAGCTCAGACACCTGCAGGACATAGAGAGGTACGCCTCAGGTACCCAGAGACCAGCCATCAGCAGGCTGGGTGGAGAGACGTTTTCCTCAAAAACCTCAGTACTCTGCCCTGACCCCTTCTAGAGTTCTAGAGTTCTGAGCTCCACTCTAGGATTTAAAGTATATGAGACCAGGGAATTTTTGTCATCTCAGCTACCTGTATTTGTGCCTAGAATGGTAGCACCTATATATCTGGAATACCACAGTAAACAAGGGACAACCCTTCCCTCATGGAGCTTACACTGTGATACGGAGGAGACATGATAAACTAGAGAGCAAACAAACCCTGTAATTGCAGGTAGAGATAAGTGCTATGAAGAAATGGTGATAAGATGGAAGGGGAGAAGGAGATGCTCTTCTAGGTAGGGTGGTCAGAGAAGACCTCTCTGAGGAGGTAACGTGAGTTGGGGAAGGAAATTCCATGAAGAGAGACAGCAAGAGCAGAGGCCTGAGCTTGGCATATGAGAAGAACAGCCAGGAGAGCAGTTCAGCCAAGTTTCACAGGCAAAAGGGAGAGCATGAGGAGGTAAGGTTGGAGAGTTGGACATAGTACCACAGAGGCACTAGAATTCTCTTCTGAGCCTAAGTTCATGCCCTGGCTTAACCACTTATAGCTGTGTGAGTTTGGGCAAATTTTCTAAGATCTATAAAATGGAGATAATATTACCTATTTCATAAGGTAAATACAATAATTAAGTGAGTTAAATCACTTAACTAATAAAAGAGTTTCTATCACTCATGTTATTGTTACTCTCAGGGTGATAAGACACATCATATTGTTTATGAGGGTTTTGAGCAGAAATAGTGACATGATCATCTGAGGTTTTAACAGGATCATTTTAAGTACTGGACGGAGAACAGACTGCAGAGAGCGAGAGCATGGAGACCAGTGAGGAGGCTAATGGAATCATCTAGCCAGGAGATGACAGTGGCCTAATTTTGGAGGTGGCTCCTGAGATTCAGGCTCAGTGATCCCTGAGACATTGTTCTCCCAGCTCCTTCCTCCAGAGACCCTAGCCCCAACTGCATTTCTCTCTCCAGGAAGGCCAAAGTGGATATAACCTTTGGACCCTTGACATCGGCAACCCTGGACCTGGAGCCTGTAGTCCTGGTCAGAGTGCTGGGTCATGAGGGGAGGGATGGGTCTGGAATCAGGAGCACCCCTGGGTCACTTTAACGCCCCATCCTCTTCCCAGGGTGATGTCAGAACAGCCTGCACTCTCCGAACCCAGTTCCTGCTGAACCTCCTGATTCCACAGGCCAAAGGAGGCAGCGCCCTGTGAGTGTCACTCAGCCCACAGAAACCCTGCAAAGAACCTGGGCTTTGGGAAGAGTTACTTGTCTGTTAATTCCTCAGACAGTGAGCTGTGTCAGCCCCAGGGCCTGCCCTGACAGGGCTCCCGGGCTGGGAAGAGGTATAGACAAACCCATCACAGCCAGTGACAACCCAGGTGGTTAGGGCTATTTGGGGGGTGGCGAAGCCTGAGAGGCTCTGGGTACTGAGAGGAGACACTCTACCCAGCTAATGAAGCAAGGAGAATGGGCTTTCTGGTGAGGAGGCTTAGCAAAGGTAAAAGGTTGAGAGGGTGTTCCAAGCAAGCAGCACATATGAAAGGGCCCATGACCAGCAAGTTGGTACAAGAGGGGAAGTCAAGTCTTAGCAGGCATAGATGAACTTGGTTTCCTTTTCTGTAAACTGGGGACAGAGACAGCTCCTACTTTGTAGGGTGGCAGTGATACTTAGGGGAAGAATTGATTGTCTTGTAACATTCTCTACCCCCTCCCCCAATCCCACAGAACCCCTCAAGAAGACCACTTTGGGACTTCCTACCAACAGTGGCTTAGCTCCGTGGAGGTAAGGGGGGCGCTCTCAGGAAAGGCCATACCCACTGGCCCATGATCCAACCTCAGGGTACTAGGACCTGATTCTTTATCCCTGCCCCACCCTTGTGCAGTCCCAGCTTACACCCCTGACCCATCCTGCCCTGACTTCACCATTCCCCACACCAGACTCTGCTAACAAACCACCCTCCAGGCCACGTCTTGGCTGCCTTGGAACGCCTGGCTGCAGAACGAGAGGCAGAGATTCGGTCCCTGTGCAGTCCAGAAAGGCTCCAAGATATGGAGATAAGCAGGTGTGTAGTAGAGCACTTCCACAGTCAGGCAGGGCCAGTGGCTGGGTGAGCTGGGACAGGGCTAGAACTAGGGACAGTGATTTGCTGGTAGGGGCAGAACTGAAATCCAGGGACCAAACTCGGGTGGGTTGATGCTGACTACCCTCAAAGGTCCTAGCAAGAGGACAGGGCTCCTCCCTCAGCAGCTTCCCCTCACCCCCAGGTCCCAGATACCAGAGCAGTCAGACGCCAGCCAGGCCCTGCCTTCCGTGGTGCATCTCATCCAGGTGACGCCCAGACACTCTTCCCAGACTGTCCCCTTCCCATCCCAAGACTCACTTAATCCACTCACCCCCAGGGACAATGCCCACCCTGACTTTGTACCCTTGCACCAGGAGGGCTGGCAAGCTGTGGGTGCGCTGGTCACCCAACGGGGCCCCCTCCTGAAGGAGCATCAAATCCTGACCCGGCGCCTCCAGAGCTTGATGGAGGAGGTGCAGAGATGTACCCTGGGATCCAGCGAGAGGTGAGGGACTCCCTGGGCAGAGGCCTCTAGGTCATCTCTCTCCCTGGTGTCTCAGGGTATTGGACTTAGGCCCTTGTGGCTCTCGTACCTGCCGCCATGCTCTTCATGCATTTGTGGCTCCTTATGCATCCCTGCAGATCTTATCTCCCCTCCTCCACTGTGAGTCTTAGTCACCTTCCTCTCTATTGCTCTCTTCTGCCTGTTCCCTAGGCAAGCATTAGTGCTGGGGCTCCGAAACTGTGGGCTGTGGGCAGAGCTGAAAGCCCTGTATGCCCAGAGCCAGGAGCTGGAGGAGGCGGCTGGACAGCGGCAGCTTCTGCTGCAGGAGCTACAGGCCAAACAGCAACGGATCCTGCACTGGCGCCAGCTGGTGGTGAGAAGCAGCACTCCAAGAGAAATGGCACGGTCTGGTGGAGGGTCAGAGTGAGGCTGGGAGCCTTATGATTCAGAACTGGGCTTTTTGGTCGGGGGAGAGGCCTAGAATGAGTCTCCCAAGAGGAAGCATGCCTGTGGAAAGGGGAGGGCAGGGCCAGAGGCTGGGAGTTGGAAAGGAAAGCAGCTCGTCTTGGTGGCCTCCTGGTTGTACAGGGGAAGACACAGGAACAGGTCTGCCTGCTCATCAAGGGCAACTCAGCCAGCAAGATGCACCTGCGCCAGAGCCCAGGGGAGGTGAGTTGGGATTTGGAGTGAGGTCAGGGTAGGGCCAGGTCTCCTGGGGATGGGGATGGGTGACCTCAGGCTGCCCCTCATCCTTTTCCTTCCCCACAGGTGCTGGCTCTGGTTCAGCAAAAAGTGATCCCCACATCTGAGGCGGTGGCACCACAGAGCCAGGAACTGCTTAACTGTCTAGAGAAGGAAACCCAGCATCTGCCCCACCTTCTTCTGGGCACCCTGCTGCGGCACAGCCCTGGAGGGTGAGACTAGGGCCAACCCCTACATCCCCTCCCTTGGTTGACTGTCCCACTCCAAAAGAATAATCCCAAACCCCAGTGTTCCTAGGCTACCAGACCTCACCTTCAGGTAGGTCCTCAGCCCCATTCTGGAATCTTAGTCCTGGACCCACCTCCAAGTTCCTGGACCTCCCAAGCCTACCCCACAGCCCCCAGAGCCTCTTCAACCCAAGCCTCCCTCTCAGTGCACCCAACCTTGACTTTCCCCCCAGATTGCAGCCCCTGCCCACCATCCTGCCATCCATCCACCAGCTTCACCCTGCATCCTCCAGGGGCTCCAGCCTCATAGTGCTTAGCCACATGCTGGGGCTGCCCACAGGGAAGGTGAGTGCCTATCCCCTAGGACCTGTCTTCCCACCCCTACCCCCAGCTGAGTTGATTGTCCTTCTTCCTCTCTCCAGGCTCCAGAGCTGCTTCTCCTGAAGGCCACCTCTCTTCGCCAGGACCTTCTGTCCTTCCAGGACCAGTGGAGTCTCCAGGACTGGGATCTGCTCCACATGAAGACCAACCTACCAGCAGGACCACCCACTCAGGGTAGGCCTGCCCTGCTTTCATATCTAGCATCCCTGCCCATTCCCAGCACCATCAGTCTCTGGAACTAATCACAAACAACACCCATTGCTGACACAGAGCCTTCTGGGCACTGAGTGCTTCAAGCATGTTCACTACTTTCTTCTGCACAGCAGCCCTAGAGCGTTAGTGCTGCCATTCTCCCTTTTACAGGAGAGACACCTGGACACAGAGGCCTCAGTAGATGCCCAAGTAGCAGAGCTAGGGTTTGAATCCAGGCAGTCTTGACCCCTTATGGGTCTATGCCCCTAACCAGTAGGTGACACTGCCTATCTAACTGCCAAGTATTCATTTGTCACCGTCCAATAGTATACTTGAATAGTTAAAAGCTGGACTATAGAGTTAAACTACCTAGATTCTCTTCACAGCACTACCTCTTGTGTGATCCCCTGTGCCTCAGTTTCCTCCTACATGGAGTAAGCATAAGGATAGTACCTTAGAGTTGCTAAGAAGACAGATGATCCAAGCATGGGACTAAACAATGCAGAACATGCAATAAGCACTCTGTCTCCAGTGAGATTTCGATCATTTTGTCTGCTCTAGCAGTCTCTTCCAGTGCTTACCATGAGGGAAGGAAGGAATACTCGGTTTACAAATGAGGAAACAGAAACTCAGAAAAGTTGCTCGTTGCTAGATTCACCCAGCAAGCACTCACTGGGTACCTACCAGGTGTTGGCCCCAAGAGCCCAATGGGGAGACAGGCAAGAACAGTCCAGCCCCAGGAGTGTCCCCATGGTAGAACCAAAGAGCAAAGAATCAAAGGATAAATAGATAGAAGATATGAAATGATGATTTAGGGTACCATCAGCAAAGTAGGAATAGACCATTTCAGGCCTTCGAGTTTCAGGCTCTCCGCCTTTCCCCTATCTGATGGACAGGGAGTGATGTGCAGAATAGCCCAAGAGCCGGCACAGCTGCACCCCACCTCATGACCTTTGTGGACATGTCTAAATGGGACTTAGTTCCCTGTGTTCCAAAAGCAGTTTTGTTTTTCTGAGGCCTGGTTTCCTTCCCTCAATAAATGATCCTACCCTCCTCATCCAGGTGTTGAAGCTAGAAACCCAGGCATCATCCTTAATTCCTCCCAGGCCCCTAACCTCACCCTCCCTCCTTCAACCTATCAGCAAGCCTTGGGTCTCCCATCTCCAGAGTGTTCCAATCTGCCCTCACCCCACCAGCCTGTGGCTCAGATAATAGCACCTGACCACTGTCACAAGGCAAGGATGGGTTGGAGTCAGGACTCAGGCTGCACTTGCTCTAAGCTGGGCCTGTTTTGGGTCTGTGGAGAGGGACTAGACCTAGTCACAGTCCCCAGGGGAAAAGACTGCTGGAGTGAAGGGCCACAGCAGTCTGAGGAGGAAGCCTTGAGGTGAGGGATGCAGGGAAGGGCTACCAGAAGGAAAGATGGTGTCTCAAGTGGCCCCAGGGGATAGATAAGGTTTTGCTCAGGAATAGTGAGCAGCACCATATAATGCAAACCCTCAAGTACAATGCTGATGAGCTTGGGCTCTTTCTTGGGGTCACTGGGGAGCCTTGGAGGGTTCCAAATAAGAAAGGGAAAGGATCATGTTTAGGCTTCAGGAAGATCACTTTGGCTGCCATGTAGAGGATGGAGCAGAATGGGAGACTGAGGCCTGGAGCCTGGGAGGGAGGCTGGGAATTGGGGATGAGTGGGGAAGGGGAAGGACGCTGAGGGATAGGCCATGGGTCTGTCAGGGGGAGGTAGGCATCCAGGATGAGGTTGGGCAGGAAGGAGACAATAGGCTTGTCCCTGAGATGAGGACCTGGGAGGAGGGAAAGGTTTGGAAGAGATGCTGAGGTCAGGACTAGGTGAGTGCAGATTTACTTGGTAACCTACCAGCTAAAAGGCACCAGTGAACCAGAGGACACAAATGCTGCCTCCTGGGCTTCTAACCGGCAGAGTTGCTGCAGATGCGTGCGTCCCAGGAAAAGGAGCAGAAAGGGAATCTGGGGCAGGCTCTGAAGCAGCTGGAGAACCTGCTGAAACAAGCTCTGGAGCAACTCCCTGAACTGCAGGCTGTTGTGGTGGACTGGTGAGAGGAGGTTGTGGGGGGCTGGTGATGGGGGGTAGGGCTAAGCTGGGTGGAACAGGCCAAACTCAGGGCTGGGGGGAAGGAGGGGAAGGGGCTGGTGGCAGGCAGGCGTGGTGTGAGGAAGCCAGTGAGGGTCTAGAGGTCCAGGCCTTTCCTCTTGACATCGTGCCTTTCCCCAGGTGGGATCAGCCAGGCCAGGTCGCCCTCTCTGGGGAGCTCTGCCAAGGCCTGTCCCTGGCCCAGTGGCAGCTGCGCTGGGCCCAGGCCCAAGGCACCCTGCAGCAGCTGTGCAGATGAAGAGGGGACTCAAAACAGCAGTCAAGAGCTTCACATTTGTTCACCCTGACACAACTCCCCCAGTATGGAAGACAGCATTGCCTGGGTGTGTCACACACTGTCTCTACCCTCACCTGCCATCACAACTTGTTCTGTTGTTCCTCTCAACTGCCTTACCCCTGTCTTTTCATCCCACCAAAGCCAAGAGAATGCAGTGCTCTGGACCCCACCCAAGGTCCCCCTGAAACTTTCCTTATCACTTTAATCCTCAGCCTAAAGTAATTGAGCACATTCTGTAAACACTGAGGATCCAGCACTAAAAATGTACAGACGTCCCCACTTTTAGAAAGTTGTTCTAGAATAATGGAACATACCACTGACAAGTAAGCAAAATACCTATAACTGTCATGGAGAAAAGTAAAACAGGCTGTAGGAGGTGCAATTTTAAACAGAGGGCTACATAGCGAAGGTCACACTCAGTAAATGTGAGAGGCATGCAAGGGCCCTGCGAGCAAGTGTGCTAGCTAGTGTGCCAGCCAAGTAGGCAGTGCAGCTTGGCGGGGAGAGGGGGGCGGGAGTTGGAGATGAGACTGTCTTCTAGTTTTTATATAATTTCTTTTTATATGTTTAAATCTCTGAGCATTTGGAATTTATGCAGATAGGTCTATTTTACATGTATCTCAATAGCACTTATTAAAATAGAGCAGTAGTTGCCTCTGAAGGAATGGTAGGTGGCAGGGAGGAGACAAGGAAACTTTCTAAAGTTCTTACAGTTACCCTTGAACAATGCTAGAGTTAGGGGTACCAACCCCCTGGCACAATTGAAAATCCGCATACTTTTGACTCCCCAAAAACTTTACTAATAGCCTGCTCTTGACTGGAAGGAAGCCTTACTGATAACATAAAGTCAGTTAATACATTTTGTACATTTTATGATTTATATACTATATTTTTATAATAAAGTGTGCTAGGAAAAAATGTTATTAAGAAAATCATACAAAAGAGAAAATACACTTACAGTTCTGTATGTATTTATTGAAAAAAATCCACATATAAGTGGACCTCCACAATTCAGACCCGCATTGTTCAAGAGTCAGCTGCATATGATGAGAGCAGTAGGGTTACACAGGTGTGTAGATGCGTCAGAACTCATCGAGCTGTACTTTTTAGATCTGCATTTCACTGTGTGAATTATTCTTTGATTTATAAAGTAAAACTTTACCCACCTAAACTTTAAAAAGTAAAACTTGGGTTCATTTGGGATCCCACCTTTTCATACACTAAATTTCCACAAGTACTGGGGCTCTTTCTGGGTTCTCTCCAAGCCATTGTCTGACTTGTGTGTGCCATCCCCATAGTCTTTTAATTATACAGGCTTTGTATTACCTTTTATTTTTACTTTTTTAAAGATGTTTTTATTTATTAATTTTTAGAGAGGGGAATGGAATGAGAAAGAGGGAGAGAAACATTAATGTGGGAGAGAAACATCCATCAGTTGCTTCTCACATGTGCCCCAAGCAGTGACCTGGTCTATAACCCAAGCATGTGCCCTGACCAGGAGTCAAACTGGTGACCTTTTGCTTTCCAGGATGATGTCCAACCGAGCCACACCGGTCAGGGCTGTAGTATCTTTTAGTATCTGAAATGGCTGGTTGCCATCTTGTTATTGTTCAAGGTTTTCCTGTCTCTTGTTAATTTTTTCTCCCAGTGAAATGGGAGAAAAGTACAGACATGGATGGGGGGTTTATTGGGGTTGCAATAAGTTTGTAAATTAGGCAGACTTGACATCTTTGTGATCTTGAACCTGGCTTTCCACGTCCTCTCGGCCTCCAAAGTACCCTCACTCTCCCAATGCTCCTCTTATCCCTGACTAATCTTCCCTAGTCTTTATACATTTTCTTTCCTGTGTGCCCCCTCCTCCCTTTCTTTATCTCAGCTCCCAATCCCCACCTCCCTACTGAACATGGGGGTCCTTCCCCACTCCCTGCTTAATTTTCCTCCATAGTAGATCTTTTTTTTAATATATTACTTTATTGTTCAATCCGTTGTCTCAGTTTTTCCCGTTGCTCTCCCCTGCCCTGCACACCCCCACACCCACAGTCAATCTCCACCCTGTTGTCCATGTCCATGGGTCTCTTGTCCTCTGACATACTGTGTTTTACTTTGTCTTTCATTGGGTGAACTTTCTGAATATGATTCAAAACCCAGATGCAATAAAGGGAAATATTAACAAAAAATTTTGCATGGCAAAACAAAAATGGGCAAGGTAATAAAAATGACAAACTAGGAATAAATTTTGCAACTTATGCCCTAAAGAGGTGTGTGTGTGTGTGCGTGTGTGTGTGTGTAATATCAGATTTGAAAAGAAAAATTCCAAGTCCATGGGGAAATAGGCAAATATATAAATAGACTACTTTCAGAAAATATGCTCGTCAATCATAACAGAAAAGCAAATTGAAACCACACTTTGATACATTTTCAATCTTTCAGACTGGGAAAAGGAAATTCAAAATCATGATAGCTCACTGTGTTGGCAAGACTATGGGAAAACAGCACTCTACATCAGTGGACATACAACATGAAATGTCACCTATGGGACAATCTCCAGCAAAACTGCTCGCCATCCATAGGCAATAACTCCAGAGACAGTCCAGTGGAAAGGAAAAACAAATGTTTTTATTTAAAAATATGCACAGCAGGTTTCTTGATGAGCAACCCTTCCACCCCTGGCCCTGCACCACAGGAGTACACAAGCAGCTCGCAGGTGGCCACCATGGTGGCTTCCCACGTGCAAAGGGCATGTTGGCCCAAGCCTCCTCCCCACCTTCTTACCAGCCTAGTTCCTGCAGTGCTCCTGGTCAGGCCCAGAGCTCTCAGAGAGAGGGATGTGGGGCCTGTCCCTCCGCTATGCTCGGGCTGTACCTGAAAGTCCCGCACTGACATGGGCCGTGGACAGACAGCAGCCACCACAGCTTCCAGTCTAGATAAGAGGTGTGGGGCTTGCTGGCCAGCCATGTTCCCTGAGCCCACTGGTCCAAGCCTCATCCCTGCCTTTTTACCAACCTGCTGCACTTGGGCCAGGCAGGTCCTGGAACACTCAGGCATGGGTATGAGGAGTCCTGGCAAGGCCCACCAGCCAGGAGCCACAGATCCACCAGCCAGGCGATGGCGGAGCAAAAGCACACAGCATTTCCACACACTCTACTTTTAAAGACCACCCCCATAATGCCCTCTGCAGCAGAAGTAGATGGGAAGGGTATGTCCCACCCATCCAATCACCTCCCTAGCTCTTAGCACCAGGCCTACATACCTCTTTTTGCTGTGTAATGCACTCATCATCCTGGTTGACAGGGCGATGCACACATGCACTGTCCTCAGCACTTCACCCCTCTTCATTTCTGGGGGGTCCCCCCCCATTATAATTCCTCCATTTAACACTCTGGACACTTATAACCTTACAAGGGCTGGTGGACAAAGGTCTCATTCTGTACTGCCTGCTGGCCAACAGGTATAGTCCTATCTATTCCCTGGTTCAGAGGTCCCTAACAAAATGGGATTTGGAGTAGTGGGAAGTCTTCACGTGAAGGAGAAGGATCTTGCAAAGTCCAGGTCAGTTGGCTGTCCCTGGAAAACAGAATGCATGATGTTTAAAGGATGACAAGTTGGCATCTTTGTTATATTCTGGAGGCAACAAATTTGGCAAGAGGGTTAGAAGGCACAATCAGAACCGTAACAACTAATGTCACACCTCTGAAGCCCATTGCCTACTGTACTCAAATTAGGCTGATGGAAATATCCTGAGATTGCCCCTTTAACACTTAGGGACCCTTTCTGTCCAAACTATTAAGGCAGAAAAGGAAGGCAGTTTTAAAACAAAGCCAATAGGCCCCCACACACAATATTTCACCAACTTAACCATTTAGTCCCAGGAGGTGGCGATGCAGGTCAGATTTTCAAGTGGGGCCTATACCATTTCTGAGACTACAAGACTCGTTTGAGAACACGTTCAGTTGCAAGGCCTTTGCTGGAATGATATTAAGCAGTGGCAATTAGATGTCATCAGGTGAAACCAGTTCAACTCTCAAGTGGAAACAAACTTTGAAGACTGCTGCACTAGAGTCCAATATTCACAGCTGAGCATTGGGATTTACCTTAAAACCTGATTCTTCTCCCTAAGGTCATCCCAATTGTCCTCAAAAAGACTGCCAGTTTTAAATTTTGTCTTATCGTTTGCATAAAAACAAGAGCAGCAATTGAACTTACACAAGGAAACTTTAGATTGACCCTTAGCCAACCCTTCAAGGCACAGAAGCCGAGCCTCACACCTGCCATCTGGCTTTGCCCGCAGTACCTGTATTCAAGTCTTTAAGGCTCCCATTGTGTCTTAAGTTTCCTCCTTGCCATTTTTCAAGAAAACAACCTTCATTCCTTCCCTGGAAAGAATGCCATGAACCACATGACCAGACCATTTCTCCAGTGGGCTTTCATTAGCTTCCAAAGTCAATCTTAGTTCCCAAGGCTTTCTAGTAACAATCAGAGCCCAGACATGACTCCTTCAGGCATGACATTCCAGTCAAAGTCTTCGTTATTAAAACCATAATTTGAAACCAGCCTATTGGTTTCATGCAGAGGAAATTTTATGTCATTACTCACTCATTAAGAATGCCAAATTCTAACTGGGTCAGGTAGAAAAATACAAAGATAAAAGGAAAATCCTTGCCCTTCCAATATCCACCAAGATTGCATTTCCATGCCTTATAGCTTTCATTATTTTACTTCCGAACCTAATGTGAAGTTTTAGCCCTTAGGAACTTCAATTTCTTTTAAAAATAGAAACAAAACAAAAACCTAAAGCAAAGGCAGAGTTCCAAAAAAAGGTGAGAGAGGACTAAAACTAGCATTAGTATCTTATCTCCCACCAACCAGTCACACAAACTGGTCATACAGACAACCTTTCCCAGGTCCCAAATGGCACAAAGCCCCAATGGTAGAAACGGTCTCTTGCCTCGGCCAACTCTAACCGGCACCAGACAACCTTGTAGGTCCAAATGACATGAAGCCCCAAACAGCAGAGATATATTCTTACGTCAGCCAGATTCTACCCAGCAACAGTGGCACAAAGCTCCACTGGTAGAGCCATTCTCTCTCCTACCGGTGTGTCCACTGCTCTCCCAGCAGAGACATGGCCTCTCACCCCAGCTGCTATGCCCATGAGCATCAAATGACCTTTCCTAGGTCCCAATGGCAGAGACATGACCTCTCACCTTAGCCAGACCCTAATCAGCAACAATGGCACAAGGCCCCAGTGGTAGAGACAAAGGATCCCTGGTATACACAAAACAGCAAAATTCCCCAAGTCCCTAAAAGACCAGAAAGCAAGAGACAAAACAAAACCTATAGCAAAGAATAACTGAACCCAAGCTCTAAGGTTTCCTTTCTTTAAAAAAAAAGACTTGTATACCCTTCTATGGCCTCTACAAGCTTCGCAAACCTTTTTTTAGTTTTCTACATGCCTGACAACTTTCTACACACTTTCTGAAACCTTCATAAACCTTCTTCATAGACCTTAGAACTCACTTTCAATCCTTGTCCTTTTTAACGATGGAAAGGACCACACTCAAACTCAGTATCTGGCAACTAAAAGTTCTCAAATCCTCAAACACATTCCCCTACATAAACTTACTTTAATTTTTTTTGGCCACACAAACATTTAAATTTCTTTACAATTTGAAAATAATATAGAAATATAGGAACAACCAATAAATGTGAGACAATATGCTCCCTTTTCTTAGGTTCAAGTAAGGAAGTGGATGAATTGGAAATACTGTTAAGAGACTAACAAATATACTAATATATAAAAACTTACACATAAAAACTTCGAAAATCCCTAAGCAGTCTTTAACTTCTTGAAACACAGGCTTTTTGGTACCATTCCTTGGTAATACAGCCTGGAGTATTGCTCGTGAAATGTCTCACTCCAGACTGCTTCCACACCACTCTTCCCATAGGCACATGTTGTGTTTGCAATGGCCTGGGCAATCTGATCCTTGACGATCACAGCATGCCCAGATGACAAGCAGCGAACCCCATGAGAAGAGGCTACTGAAGGCTCTTGTAATGTTGAGAAATCCTGTGATGTGGAGTTGGTGGAGGATTTCATTTGAGGAATCTTAATGCCCTTCTTCCCGCTCCTCTACTTCCTGCTCAAATCTCCAGTTATCTTTCTGAATGTAATGCTTAAGTTCAGTAGTTAAGGCTTCCAATTCTCCTAGCATCTGATCTGATTCACTTGGGGCTGCCTCTGCACTGAAGTTGAGTAACTTGTCAGACAGTAAGCACTAACATATCTCAGGCCTCCATAGGAATCCCAAGTTCTTCCCAGGGAGAGTTGCTAACAGTGATGTCATGTACTTGAACCAGACTTGTAAGGGTTGATATAGGCCCAGTAGTGTCCAGCATTTGCTTACCCTTCATGATCAAGAACTATGTGCAAGCAATAAGGCACTTTACTAAGGAGAGGATCACAGTACATGTGCTTAATAGTCTGAGTAGTGCTTGCAATACAATTCTGTAAATCGTATATATCTTGTTCAGGCTCACTCCTCTGCCTCTGAAGACAGATCTTAACAAAGTTATCTCCTCATCTGTGACTGTTCAAGGAGCTGGGTGTGCAGGCATTTCCATAGAAGACTAGGAAGATGCAAGGGGTTTATTCATTGTTGTTGACTTGTACAGACAACCTTCAGAGAAGATACTTTCAACATCCTGAAAAGGGCTTTCTTTACTTACTACTGAAAAAAGTGGTACTGTCGTGCTTGTGTCACTTTGAGATGTCAGCATGTCCAGGAGCGGAATCCAAGCTGGGTCAAAGTCGTACTTCACATATCTTTTCAGTGTTTGCTGTAGGGCTTTTACTTCCCCCTTCAACTTCCGAATACACTCTCTCTTACGTCAAACAAGCTCTTGTTTCTGTACATACCTATCCATATAAATGATCTGAGGAAATTCTAGCTTATTGTAAAATTTTTCTGGCTGACCAAGGAATTTAATGAACTCAAATCAAAAGTCAACACTGGAGGTAGTTTTGTAAACCAACACTCCTTTCATACTTTGCTGAGTGATCAGAAGGAAGCAGCTCAATGTCAGCCTCCACCATGGCCCCTTCCAAACATTCATCTAATTTGCAATTTACCTGAAAGATATACTGGCTGAAGGCCTTATTGTTACAAAAGGGTTTTCCTTCACAAACCGTTTCAGTAAGGAAACTAGTACAGAATAGTTGCATCATTGGATTTTCCAGTTTGTTCCTGGTATTGCTGTTATCATTAACAGCTAGCTGGAACACGTTCCTCTAGCCAATCTAGGAGCTTGTGTGTGAATTCACTCACCTCTTGCTGCTGTTTCTCAGTTGATTGGAATGCTCCCTTCAAGAGATCCAGGGCTGCTTAGCTGAGCCGTCAATGCATTTGCAATTTGATCCCAACAGAGCAAACAAATATTGAAGCTCTTGCATAAACATGATATTTCTCTTTTCCGTGTGACTAGAATAATTTTCAGATACATTCTGTGGCATACTGTAGCTAAGGACAAGTCTTTGAAGCTCAGGTAATTGAAAGAGAGGCTGACTAATGGCACTAAACCAACACATATTGCCCACATTTTTCAGCCCAATTGGCCAACCATCAACTTGCCTCCAGTCATTGGGATTGGGGTTTTCTCTCCAGACTTCATAGCATTTTCTCTTTGAGCATTTAGTTTCTGCAGAGGTTGCCTCAGGCACTCTATTAAGATTTCTTCCACCAGCCTGGACTTTGAGGGACTTCCAAGACTCAAAGTAATGGCAGCTTGAAGATCATCCTTGTTTTCATGAGTACTAATACTTTTTGTTGGCGGCACTCCCCTTTACTTAAGGTGATCCTGTACCTACAGTGTCTTAACTGGGCTCTTTAACTCTATTATTAGTGCAAAGACTGACTGCCAGAGTGATGTCACCATTACTGGCCTTTTGAGCTTCATGAAGAAAGGTCCTGAATGCCCGTAATTTCTCTCAGCTGACTTAACAGTGTTTGGCAGCTTGAGTTGTGGTGATCTGCTGCTCCAGCTGCATCATCCTGCTGGAGCTCTGCAGCCATGGTGGAGAGCCCCAAGCCCAGCCCTACAAGGAGGTCAGGGAAGAGGCCTTCCTGCTACCAATCTTGTATCATCTGGGATCAGGACATTGTTGAGACTTTCCTTTTTCTTATTATCAGGGAGGGGTTTTGAGGCCACTACCCTTCTCTGCACCATCAAGCGGTTCCTGCCCCTGGTGAAAACTTATTATGAAATGAGATAAATGCCTTAACATAAGTATCTCATCCCATTTGCCTAACTATTGGCAATATAGGTTCAATTGCATGATGGTACAGTGACTTAGGGAATCATTTAGGGGCTATTTTTCCCCACAGTCTAAAATATACATACACCATACACTGTTGCATGTAGGCAAAAGTCACAAGCCCTCTGCCAGGGGGCCTGCAAGCGGGCCCCCCTACCCAGGTATCCTGTGACCTCAGCTTGCAAGAATTGCAAGTGAGTCTTGCCGACGCCAGCAGCTGCACGTGGCTCCTGGTGGCTAAGTCACAGAAAGCCAGGGAACAAAGAGGGCTGAAGACCTAAGCCTCCTTCCCACAGTGGTAACATCGAATGGTGCAGACCCTTGGACCCTTACCTGCACACAATTCTTGGGGGCCGGTTTACAAGTCTCTAAGAACAAAGAAGCTTGAAAATTAGTGTTTCCTCTCTCATAGCAACTATATCGGATGTGGAACAGACCCGAGGACCTTTTGTGATTTACCGCTTTGCTCTGTAGCCCTATAGGTTAATGTTTATCTCTCTTAGTGGAATCATGTAAGCCTTTCAGTTCTGTAGCTCTATAGGTTAATGTTTATTCCTTTTAGTGGAAAGAATGTTTGTTACCATGTAAGTAAGCCTTTTTAGTTTCTATTTAGTTTTACTTTTTAAAAAATCTTTTCTGCAACCCAATAAAAGGAATGGTAGGGCTGTGAACAATTGCTGGTAACCAGAGAGAGTTACAGCCCTCCGTTCGTTGCTGGCCACTCATCCTGCTTGCTGGACTTAATCTCAGCATCTCTTTCCACAAATATTCATGCAACAGTTGCAGTAAAAAACAAACAAACAAACAAACAAACAGAAAAAAAGAGCATCAATTCCTCTAAAATCTGACCCAATGGGCTTTTTCCAAGAGTTGAAGCATAACAGCTCCTGATGGTCTGGATGTACAAACTCAGAAATATGAACACAACAAAACCCCAGGCAAACTGAGAACATAAAAACACAATAGCATCGACTCCATTATTCTAAACTAGTGCTCAGAAGTGAGTTTTCTGCCAATCAATCTCACAAACAGTGATCCTCATCCAGACTCCAATTTGCAGCCCTAAAACTCACATGGTCCTTCCTCCTTCCCAGACCCATATGCTTTCCACCTGCCAAGCACTGTTTAAGCTGTCAATGCCTCTAGTGGACATGCAGAGAAATTCCCAGCAACTGAGAAGCCCCACAGTTACACTCCTTGGCAGGGGTCAACCTGCCACAGGTGGCTCAGGCACCACTATTGTAAGCAAATAAGTGAGGTCCTACCACTCACCACCCATAGGCGATAACTCTAGAGACAGAGTCCAGTGGAAAGGAAAAATAAATTTTTTTATTTAAAAACATGTACAGCAGATTTCTTGATGGCTCCCCGCCCCCACCAAAGGAGCATGCAGGCAGCTGGTGAGTGGCCCCTGCGGTGGCTTCCTGAGCACAAGGGTCACAGGGCTTGCTGCCTGGCTGTGCTGCCTCCCAGCACCTGTTCACCCAAGCCTCCTTCCCCGCTTCTTACCAGTCTAGTGCTCGCAAGGCTCCTAGTCAGGCCCAGAATGCTCAGGAAGGGACGTAGGCCTGTCACCCATCTGCACGGGAGCCATACCCAAAAGACTCGCACTGGCGTGGGCTGAGGGCAAACAGCAACACCTGCGGCTTCTTATTTGGGGAAGGGGCGCAGGGCTTGCCAGCCAGCCACACTCCCTGAGTCCGCAGGCCCGAGCCTCCCCTCTACCCTCTTACCAGAACCTGCTGCGCTCCCAGCTAGCCAGATCCTGGAGAGGTTGGGAAGGAGCATGGGGAATGAAGTGTTGAATATGGTCGGGGACGCTAAGATAATTCCAGCAAGCAGGATGAATGGCCAGTACGCACGGAGGATTGTGGCTCGCTCAGACCATCAGTGAAAGAGCAAGAGGTCACACCGTCCTTTTATTAGGATTTCAAAAGTTACTAGAACAGGGGGTGTGACTTTCCAGCCAACAATAAAAGAATTTTTACAAGTGAAAGAATTCTTACAAAGTATCATTAATATGTAAAACACAGCCAGGGTAACTTCTGGTTTAGATAACACCTATCAGGGATGCAAAGCAGATCCACTAATCATCAAGGCCAGCCCCAATTTAAGACTTTATCTTCAAGGAGGCAGATGGAGTACTCAACAGACCTCTTTGTCCTCAGGATTCCATGACCCAGTGCCCTGAACAGCCTAAAGCCGCAGGCGGAGACAAGATTAGCTCATCATCTCCTGAGTCATAGGACACCTGGGCGGAAGGGCATGGGAATGCCCCTACCCAGAGATCTGTGTTCCTGCAACAGGGAATCGTCCCCACAAGGCCCACCAGCTCAGGAACCTCAGCTCCCAGCCAAAGACCCACCAGCTAAGGGATGTGGGAGCAAAAGGAATGGCGTTTCCTTGGCGCTCTGCTTTTAAAGACCCCCATAATCCCCTGTGCAGTGCAAGTAGATGGGAGGGTATGTCCCTCCCATTCAATCACCTCCCTAGCTTTTGACACCAGCACTACCCACCTCTTTTTGCTGCATCATGTGTGCATCATCTGGGTGGCTGGGGCGATGCATGTGGGCGCTGTCTTCGGCGCTTCTCCATCCTTCCCTATTTCCTGGGGAGTCCCCACCTGTTACAAACTACATATGCGTTTACTCTTTGTGCAAGAAACCCCACTGATAGGAATCTATCCTGGGTGAAATACAAGTTGTGAGACCTTGTGCAAAACAACTAGACTGTATTCTTCAGAAGATCAATGGGGATACGGTTGGGTCTGTTTCAGAGTGACAGCCAAATGCAATGTGGGGTCCACATAAAAGAATCAACCAATAAATGCATAAGTAAGTGGAACAACAAATTGATGTTTCTCTCTTCCTACCTCTCTAAAACACATTAAAAATTTTTTAAGTCTAAAGAACGGTTTGAAGTACATTTTTGGGACAACTGGGGAAATTTGTGTACTGGAGAATATTGTATCTTGTTTAAATATCTTTGGTAGGATAATGGTATTGTGGTTATATGGGAGAATGTTCTTAGAGGATGTGTGTTGAACTATTAAAGGTGATATCTGTGACTTACTTTCAAATAAATCAGGCCACAAGACAATAAGGTAAAAAGGAGAGGGATGGAAGCCAGACATCTCTAAATGTACATTGTTTCGAACATTAAAAATTTTTATGTGTTTATTTGAGCCAAAACTGATAATAGCTGGAAGCAAGATCTCAAATGCTCATTTCATACTTTTGACTGGAAATATCTGATCATTTTTTTTTTTAATGAGAAAAAGAATAAAGAAAAAAATACCTAAATATTCAAAACAGACTGAAATAACTGATTCTGATTCTGTATAAAGTTGGTGGCACAATTGTTTCAGATAAGAATTATTTTGAGTGCTGTTAAAACAGTACTTTTAGTTGATGCCTACAGTGGTACATAGGTCATAAGAGAAAAAGAACTGCAATGAAATTTTAAACTGAATTCAATAGTCTTTATTGTTCATATAATACTGGTATTTTTATTTAGAAAAAATATGTATGCTTTAAAGTTTTGAGACCCTACATTATCTTATTTTGAAATTATATATTAGACTAAAGCAAATATGTAGCTTTCTAATGTTATTGGAGACTAAAATTTTTAATGTAAATGAAGAGATACATATATAAGATCAAAGAACTGAACACCTCATAATCTTTCATTTGAAATGAAAATATGAGAATGAACACTCATGGATCTTTCTGAAAAAAAAAAAAAAAACATTTTCCTACCTAAGTCCACAGGTTTAGATATAATGACAACCCAGTAATAGTAAGCATCCCTCATGCCCAGATTGTGGTCTCTAAATACTATCCCTTACAATAAGGCACGGGAGGTCTTTGGGGAAATAGCTGATTCAGGTTTGAAGCAGGAAATGTACAAAATGAGTATGGGACATCTTGTGCCAGAAAGCAAGGAACACCTCCAAGATTACTGGAATTGAGTCAAAAGAACTCAGAAGGCAATCCAAAGGGGCTGCCACAGGCCAAAGATATTATTAAGTAGCAGTAAGGATGACTGCAATGATTTGAAGCACATCAAGTATGTTTGAAAATGTAAGTTTATATTGATACTTATGTAATGGGGGCTGAGATCTGGCCAGATTGTTGGGTAGAAGGGAGCTGGGACCCCAGGAGCAGCATGAGAGGCTACGCCCTCATGGGGGAGGGGTTAGGAAGCGCTCAGGACTGTGCACCAGCAGTTGTCCCAGCAACTGGGCAGTGCAGCTTGAGGGAGGAAAATTACCCTCCTAGGTGCTTCTGCCATGCACAGGAAATTGAGCCAGACTATATAAAGTGGAAAGCTGCTCTCCTTGTTCTCCCCTCTTTCTTGGCAGTGGGGGCTCAGGTTCCTTGGCCAGCAGGCCCTGGAGACCCCCTAGTCTGCGATTGTTCCCTGCCTTCCGTAAGCGCTGGGCAGGCCTGCCTGGCCAGGAGCACAGCTGACACTGGGCTGGTAGGGCCAGAGCCAGTGGCCCCTGAAAGCCACGTGACCAAGCAACAAGCCCTGCACCACTGCTTTGGGCAGGAAGCCCTGGCAGTGCTGGTGACTGGAGCTGCACTGCATGGGTCCTGCCAGGCCAGGCACACAAATGCACGGGAGGGAATTGGCTGGAGGAAGAGGGGAGCTTGCAGTGAGTAAGACCCTGGGACACAGACTCTGAAACATGCCTGAAACCAGATGGCGACTGGAAACAAGCTAAGCCACCTGCCTTTCTTACTAGATGGTACTTTTGGGTAGGAGAAGAGGTTCCTGGCACAGCTTTGAACTAAGCTAGCAGAGGGCGGCAGGGTGATTTTCTTTGGGTATCTTAGAGGAAACGAGCTTTGATGCAAAAACCTGCCATTATTTCAAACTGTATAGCCTTTGAATAAAAGATGCCTTTCCCTTCCCAGTGAACTGTGCCTCCAGGGTTTTTGCCTGTTAGTGGACAGTGGTAGGACCCCACTGGTTATTTGGTTACACTTATACACACATACCTCATTGGTCACCTTTGAAAGGTGGTAGGGACCAATGCAGTTTGAATGTTTTTCATAAAATAAGGAAAGAAGCAAGCATGTTCTCTGTCTTTCCTGCATGTGAACAAGTAACCAAATTCCTGATGAGTAGAAAATTATTTGAAATAATATGAAAGAATCACTAATAATCACAAAGAGAATGATAAAATTCAAAAAGCACTACTTTCCATACATTAACGAAGTAATAGACACAGGTAATGGTGGTCAAGGGCTACTAAAACTATTAGTGGAAAGATTGATTGGGCTTAATGAAATGGATGAAACAGAATGGCACCGCTGATCAATCCTGGCAAGACCAAAGGAAGACAACCAGACTTGTGCTTATGGGATACATTGCAACAGCATTACCCATGAGGTATTCTTTCACCGAACTAAACCTAAATTTAATCAAGCATCTAGCTGTCACTACAATATATAAGAAAAGAGGGAGGAGGTGGTGAGAAACAGTGAAACAATGTACTGTGTTTAGTAAAATCCAAAATGTGATACATCCTGTAGGACAATTGATCCAGTTTCTTCAACAAATAGAAGGCCCAAAAATGGGGAAGGAAGAGATGGAGGGAGGAAAGAAGAAAAAGGCAAGGGGAAGGAAATGTATAGATTTTAAAAGACTTAAGATTTTAAAAGCTGGAACAATTTGAGCAAAAAAATAAAATAGGATTGAATTACAACTCAAAGTATAACACATCCATGAATCCTCACTAATATGATTTAATAACTAAATAAAGGGCAGAGAACAGGCGAATCCCATGTGCAGAAGAATTCCAAATAATTTATGTAGATATTCCATCCCTTAAGTGTGAGCTGTGGATAATGACTTCCTTCCAAAGAGCATGGAAAGGGAGTTGGTTTTGTTTTGTTTTGTTTTTTTAAGTAACTTTATAGTGGAGAAACCTGACAAATGCCAGGAGATCAAATTTAATATGAACAGTGGTCAGACATGTTGATAGTGTGTATCCTTGATATGATATGAGAATTATACTTTATTTATGTGGTCTTCTCCCCCAACCCCCCCAAAAACCCATAAACCCAGTCTAATGATGAGAAAAATATCAGACAGGTCCCAAATGAGGAAGATGCTACAAAACACCTGACCAGAACTCCTCAAAACTACTGAAGTCATAAAAAACAAGGAAAGTGTAAGAAATTATCACAAGCAGAGAAGCCAAGGGAAATATAACTAAACGTAAGGTGGTATCCTGGTTAGAAGAGTCAGACAAAAAAGAGAGATTAGATAAACACTAAGGAAATCTGAATATAATATGAACTCTAGTTAATAACAATGTTTTTTAAAAGCTTCCTATTCTCTTATCACATCTCTAGCACAAACAAAAGCCAGTATTTAAGCAAAGCATTCATTTGTACTGACTCAGACTGAAACTTCAAGAAACCAAGATAGCTAATAAAATTGTTTTGACCAAAAAAAAAAAAAAAAGGACTGACTAACCAACTAAATAACTAAATGCAATACGTCAGTCTTAGTTGTATCCTGAGTTTACAACATTATTGTAAAAAGACATTTTGAGGCAGAGAAAATGGAATACAATCTGGGTGTTAGCTGATGCTTAGAAATTAATTCTAATTAATTTTCTTGGATTTGAAGTTTTCTGTTAGAGAAACATCATGAAGCAGAATTGACAGATGGCTGGAATTTGATATACTTCAGCAAAAAATAAACAAAAATGAGAGAAGTATGGATGAAACAAGGAGGATAGAATATTAGTAATTGTAGAGAGGTAGGGAAGGTTCATTGTATTATTCTCCTTACAACTGCATATTGTTTCAAATATTCATAATAAAACATTTTGAGGAGCATCAGAAAAGGAGGGGTCAGCTGTGTCACAAGAAAGGGCAAAGATCAAACCTATACACTTGACCTGCTGATTTGACGCATTTGACTACTGTCTCTTGGCCTTTACATGAACTATTCCTCCTACCCAAAACATGCCATCCCATTTCACCTAGCAAAAGCCTTCAGCTGTCATATTCTCTAGGAAGCGCCTCTTCTGGCCTCTCACGTCATTTCTCTGTTCTCTCTGGGAGTCATTGTCTGGTACTGTGTGTCTAAAATAAGATTGGGAGCCCACGATCCTAACCTGTTTCCAGCCTCACCCACAGGCCTGGGCTGATGTGGACTTCAGTGTGTCTTAAAAGCTATTATTAATTATCATAATTATCATAGTTATTATTATTAGTTTGAGAGAGAGATTTGTTGTTACACTTATCTTTGCATTCATCGATTGCTTCTTGTATGTTCCCTGACCTGAGATGGAACGGCAACCTTGGCGTAAAAGAACAACTCTAACCAACTGAGCTACTCGACCAGGGCTTAGGTGTGTTTTAAAACTTCGGGAACAAGCCTCCGAATTTTCCCACGCTCTCAAAGTTCCGGTTTCTACTTTACGGAGGGACCAACTAACTTTAGAGCGCTCTCACTTCCCCACGTTTTTCCGGGAGAGCCCCACCGCCTTCTTGGTTGCGCTCCCATAGATCCAGATTTTTCCAGCACTGTGATTGGCCTATACTTTTCCTTGGGTGAGGCCTCCGGGTGTGGCCAGATTCTCACTGGCCCTCGCTCTAAAGACTGACCCCCCGTTGGCGTATTACGTCATATACCAGCGCCGGTCGCTTTTGTTTATAGGTCATCCGCGGGCGCCTACACTGACGTAGCCGGAGAGTAGACGGCGGAACCGGTGGGGCTTTGGCGGTATAGCGGCTAGAGCGAAAGCGGCAGTGATGGCTGGGGCTGGGCCGGCCCCGGGACTCCCGGGTGCCGGAGGACCCGTGGTCCCGGGCCCGGGCGCCAGCATTCCGGGCAAGAGCGGCGAAGAACGCCTGAAGGAGATGGAGGCGGAGATGGCCCTGTAAGGCCCGCGACAGGGCGGAATAAAAGCAACCTTAGAGCCAGAGCTGCCGAACCCTGGAGCCTCCAGGCCCCAATAGGCCCGACATACGGCTCTGTTATGGGGAAATGGAACCTTCGGGATTGTGTGGGCGGGAGTAAGAAGAGGCTGACAGAGCGAAGGCGTTGTTTCGATGTAGCCAGTGTACCAGAATTGGTGCAAGGTCCTGAGCTGTGGTGTCTGTTCTGTACCCTCAGGTTCGAGCAGGAAGTTCTGGGGGCTCCGGTAACCGGAATCCCAGCAGCTATGCCTGCAGTGCCTACGGTCCCCACAGTAGAAGCGATGCAGGTCCCAGCAGCTCCTGTAATCCGCCCAATTATCGCGACCAACACATACCAGCAGGTATGTCTGAACTATGGCATCTAAGTCAGAGAGCGCAGTGCCTGGAACTCGATCTTTATATACAGAGAACTATTGGCATGTTGGCTTGTTGATTAATTTGCATGACAAATATTTTATGTGCTAGGCACTGAGGACACAGTGATGACTAAGGCAAACAGTATTTCTGCCCTTTGAGAGCTTATATTCTAGAGCATGTTGTTTAATAGAACTTTATGCAGTGATGGAAATATCTAAGATATATATTTGAGTTCAACAGTTCCTTAATCTCATTAGTCACATTCAGGTGTTCAATAGCTAGCTGTATATGACTAGTGGAGAGAAAGACTACTAAGAAGAAAACAATTGAACATGTTCTTTCTGTCAACAAATAATTATTGAGTGCCTTCTATGCACCACGCACTATTCTAGGAATTAGGCATATTATAGCAGAGAAAGAACAACAAGCACTACCTTCTTAGAGTTTACATTTTACTTGAGAGAAGCAGGTCAAAGTACAGCCAGAAGTACAGAGATTTATCAGTGCAGTCAGGGAAGGCTTTCTGAGAAGGTGACATTTTAAGCAAAGATATAAAGAACATGATGGAGGAAACCATGCAGATATCTAGGGGAAGAGCATTTCCCGTAGAAAGAACTACTAGTGCGAGAGCCATGAGGCAGGTGCGTACCTGACATGTTCAAGAGCAGGGAGAACAGTGTGGCTAGAGTGAATTGAGCAAAGGGAGGAGTGGGAGGAGATGAGGACAGAGAGGTGATAGACACCAGATCTGGTAGGGCTTTGTGGGCCACCATAAGGACCTTGGTTTTCGCTCTGAGATGGGAAACAATTGAGGGATTTTTGAGCAGAGGGGTGATATGGTCCAACTTAGATGTTAACAGGGTTGCTCTGGCTGTGTTTGGAGAACAGACTGTAGGAGGTGGCAAGGGCAGAATCGAGACTGAGGAAGAGGGTACTGTAATGGTCAAGGCAAGAGACAATGGTGGTGGCATGGGAGATGGGGAGGACAGGCTGGACATAATTTCAGATAGTGCTGTGTACTGTGGGGCAGATGAAACAGCAGGATAGTGAGAGTTGCTGCTAAGGATGGGCTAAGGACAGATTGAGCTAGTGTAATCCCAAAAGCCTCTGAAACGTGCCATTTTAACTAAGCCCTAAAGATTGACAGATAGCTAGCCCCACACACAGTGGAAAGAATGAAACCCTTGACCTCCCAGGGTGGGCCATCCAGGGCAGTTTGGGAGCACTGAGTCAGGCTCCTTACTCCAACCTACTCTGCAACAGGTCCAACAGACTCTGGAGGCTCGGGCAGCTGCTGCAGCCACAGTGGTTTCTCCCATGGTGGGTGGCCCTCCTTTTGTGGGACCAGGTAAGTAAGGATTGGTGGGATGAAGGAGCCAGGGGATTAGGCAGGGCGGTGAACGGATGACCAGGACTCTTCCGCCCACCATTCTTGTCTCTCCTCTCCCAACAGTTGGCTTTGGCCCTGGTGATCGGAGTCACCTGGACAGTCCAGAGGCTCGAGAAGCCATGTTTTTGCGGCGAGCAGGTAGTTCTGGAGCCAGGAAACTCACGTTTAACCAAGCACTCTTATTTTAACTACTTAAGCTTCTTGCCTGATTGATTGCTCTAACTCACCCTGTCCATTTCATCCCCACCTGATTTTGTCATTCTCTTACAGCACAAATCTGCTTATGTACTACAAGTCATTTTATCCTTAATAAGGCTTAATTTGATAATTGCAAACCAATCTCCTACTGTCATTTCTAATCATCACCCTGCTGTGTTTCCTAGCACTTAACATCTTATGAAAAGCTGTATAATTTACTTATTATATTTTGCTTCCTCTAAAATGTAAGCTCTGTGAGGAGTCTTGGTGTCTGTCACATAGTAAGCATTACATGCTATCTGTTGATGAGATGAACCATCAAGCAAGCACCAAGCTGTTCACCTGGCAGTCAAGACTCTACATCACCTAGCCCCTTGCAGAGAGATCCCCACAGCCTCCTCAGAAGCCTTAAACATTGCTGGGATGTGCCAGCAATGCTCACGTTGAAGTTCTCTCCCTTGTTCACTATTGCCCAACTATACCCTTCTAAAACTTGTCAACTAAACCAAAATCAAACTACCCAAAGTCAGCTAAAATCTGTCCTCTCCACAGGCCATTCTTTTCTTTTTTTTGTTGTTGAGGTGATTTTATATACAGTCAGTTTTTGTGATATTACTTTGTGTGTTGTCTAAAGTTCTGATACGATCTTTATGAGATCAAATGTGTTACTTAAATCCTGTTATACTTTTTTTAATCTGAGAAATTTTAACATCTCTTACTCTTTAGTATGGTTGTGATCAAAATGCAAATCTGACCTAGTCACCCTGCCCGGCTTCCAACCCTGCTGTGACCCTTCGGTGCCCTCAGGAGGACATTCATGGGTCAGCTAATAAGGCTGTGCTTGGATGCCTGCTTACCTCTCAACCATTTTCTTATGATGTTCTCCAAACCCGACCTCCTCTATTACAATTATACTAAATTGAAAAGAGGAAAATATTTTGTTTATAAATGTTCTCCTTTGCCAGTACTTTTTTTACTTATCTTTTACCTAAGTTTTCATTATCCTTTGGGTTTCAGGTCCCAGGTCCCTTTCTTCAGGAAGCCTTCTCTAATCTCCCTGGATAGGTCAGAGGGCCCGTCCGGGCTCCCACTACTCCCTGGGCTTCACCCTTCTAATTCTAATCACCATGCCTAGACTTTCTCCCATCCCAGCTCTAATCACTCTGGGATGTCACTCTCTGGTAATGGGTTTATTCCCTCCTACTCTGAACCAGGAGCTCGCCAAGAACCCTTGGTCTTTTGCTGTGTCTCTAGCATTCCCCAGGTCGGGGACAGGCACAGAAGAGATCCTCAATGGTGAATTTCTGCTGAATGAACAAATGAAAAGACCCCTGTATCTCCCAGAAGACTCCCTGCACTCTTCTCCAGGATTTTTGGATGCTGAGAGTACCCACCTTCCCCACACACCTTCCCCAAGTGCCCTGGTCTCCCATGACACACACACCCATCTCTCTCTCCCACAGCTGTGGGCCCCCAGAGGGCCCCTATCCTGCGTCCAGCCTTTGTCCCCCATGTGCTTCAGAGAGCAGGTGAGGGGCCAGGGTCATCATTCCTGCCACATTAACCACCCCTTAAGCCCTCTAACTCCCCTACTAACACCCTGACAGATTCTGCTCTTTCTTCTGCAGCAGGTGGTCCTCGCCCTATGGCCCTTAGGCCCCCTCACCAGGCCCTCGTGGGTCCCCCTCTGCCTGGACCTCCTGGACCACCTATGATATTACCACCTATGGCTCGGGCCACAGGGCCTCCCATGGGCTCCATGGCTGCTCTGAGGCCTCCTCTGGTAAGTATGGACAGGAAGTTGATGGTCAGAGGTGCAGTGGGTGGGGAGTCCTTGATTCTGGCCTGATAAGACTGTCTAAATCTGCCTTTTTCCTGGTGTTTTGTGTCTGCCTTCTCATTCTCTGTGTCTGTCTCTGTTTCTCCTTGTATTTCTGTGGCTGACTCTTTATTTTACTGTTTTTGTTTTTTGTTTTTGAGAAAAGTGTAGAAAAAACAAGCTATGGATGTATTTCTGTCTCTACATCTCTATTTTTCCTGATTGTCCCTCTCTGTTTTACTGTCTTGATGTCTTTCTTTGTCCTTGTATGTGTCTCTGTGTGTGTGTGTATCTGACTGTGTTTCTCTATCCCTATGTCTGTCTCTGACTATAGACTCCTTTCTTTGTCTAGACATTTCTTGCTTGCTCTCTGACCCCACTGCTTTGTTGTACAGGATGGAAATGGGAGTAAGGTCTGAGCCTTGAGCTGACCCCTTCATTTCCTCCCCTTGCCCACAGGAAGAGCCAGCAACACCCCGAGAGCTGGGCCTAGGCCTAGGGTTGGGCCTGAAAGAGAAGGAGGAGGCAGTGGTGGCGGCAGCAACTGGGCTGGAGGACCCTAGCACAGCAGTAGCTGTGGGGGCAGGAGGTGCCCCCACTGGCCCTGCTGTCATTGGGCCCAGCCTCCCACTGGCCCTGGCCATGCCTTTGCCTGAGCCTGAGCCCCTGCCCCTTCCTCTAGAAGTTGTGAGAGGCTTGTTGCCTCCACTACGCATTCCTGAGCTCCTGTCATTGCGTCCACGCCCGCGGCCCCCACGGCCTGAGCCACCCCCTGGCCTCATGGCTCTTGAGGTAAGCAAGGAGCACTACAGTGAGGGGATGGAAAGGACTGGGAAGGCATACAGGAGTCCGTGGGCTTTTACACACAGAAACACATGTAGTCCTCTAATGATGGAGGTAGAAGGGGCCCAGGAAGATAGAAGGGCTAGGAAGACATCAAGGAGAGGATGGCAGATACATATACCCCACACCAAGGAGTACATCCAGTCCTTTAACTCTGGAGGCAGGAGGGCAAAGGAGCAAAGGAAAGTGGCAGATGGGTTCCCAAAACTAACACCAAGACTTTGTTCCCCTTTCTTTTTTTTTCCTTAAGATTTTATTTATTTATTTTTAGAGAGAGGTGAAGGGAGAGGGAAAGAAACATCAATGTTAGAGAGAAACATCAATTGGTTGCCTCTCACATGCCCCCAGCCAGGGACCTGGCCTGTAACCCAGGCATGTGCCCTGACTGGAATCAAACTGGCAGCCTTTGGCTTTGTGGGATGACACCCAACCCACTAAGCACACCAGTCAGGGCTGTTCCTTTTCTGCAGGTCCCAGAGCCACTGGGTGAGGACAAGAAGAAAGGAAAGCCGGAGAAACTGAAACGTTGCATTCGCACAGCAGCTGGTAGCAGCTGGGAAGACCCCAGCCTGCTGGAGTGGGATGCAGGTAAATGGGCCAGTGTCCAGGCTCAGGCATTGCTCAGCCAGTCAGGCCAAACTCTCTTCCTTGGGGCTGAAACGGGGAAGTTGAACCAAGTAACTCCACAACTGCCTGCTCTCTGTAGGGCAGGCACTGTTGTTAGCACACCCCATGGAGGACTTGGCTGTGGCTCTGTGAGGCAGGCCTTCACCCAGCCACTGAACAGAACTTGGTAGAGGTGATTGGCACCTAGGACCTTTTGGCCTCTGTTTTTTTTTTCATGAGGGACCTGGCTTGCTAAAGGTAAAAGAGCATTCTTTTTTCCCCCAATTTTTTATGAAAAATGTTAAACACTAAACTGTACAGTGAATAGCCATATATCTACCACCTAGATTCAGCAATCAATATTTTGCTATATTTACTTTATCTCTCTATGAGTATGTGTGTTTTGGGAGTTTTTGCTCAGTCATTTAAAGCACATTATGAATTACCACTTCACTTATAAATACCTCAATATTCATCTCCTAAGAAATGTAACAGTCTCTTTCATGTCAATACTATTAACACATCTAAGAAAATTAACTAGTTCTATGGTTTCTCGTATTCCATTTATATTTAGATTCACTCAGTTCTCCCAAACTATCTGTTATAGGTCTTTTTCCCCAAAATCAGGATACATACAGTTTTATGCCTCAGATTACCTTTTAATGAGAATGGTCTCTCTCCCACTGCCTTGTCTTGTGTGTAATAATTATTTGAAGTGTCCAGACCAGTTGTCAGTTGTCTTATAGGTCTCACCCTCTGAGTTTCTCCTGAATTAGCCTATCTTGTTCTCAGTGTCCTTAATTGCCACAGAAACCATGGGAAACCCCAGTTGTAATCAAGGAAAGGGACCTACCTCCCATCCCAGTCCTTGACTTCTGCTTCTCCTGGGATGGTCTACCACTCCCAAGCTAGGGTCATGGCAACATGGGCCCAGATGTGGCCGGTACAGGCTGTAGACCCCAGTTTTGTGACATGGGCAAGTCACTTAGCCTTTCCAGTCTCATCTTTTTCATTTCCAACAAGGTGATGATAATAGTATGTGCTTCATGGGGAAGGGATTCTTTGGGTGTGAGCATGTTCTGTTGAGGCTCAGCCTCAGGCCCAGCCTAGGGGCTATGCCTGGAAATGGTGACTGAGGTCAGGCTTGGAGAAAGATCAGACAGAATGTTCAGGTTTCAGGGGCTCAGGTGGGAACTAAGAGTGGGCTTAGCAGAGGAAACAGAGCTGTAGAAAGATGAAGTCTGTGGTACTGGGGTGCCATTATGAGAGCCAGTGGTGTCAGGGATATAGGGTATGTCCACGGAGAGGTGTCCAGGAGACTAAGGGATGCCAGGGGCGGAGAGGAGAGACCAAGGCTAGGATAGTTAGGGGCTTCATAATGGGAGTGGGTGAGATGATCCTAGGGTGAGGGAGGGTAGTGCAATTATAAGTCAGAATTCTGTAGCCAGATGCCTGAGTTCTTATCCCAACTCTACTACTACTGGTTGAGTAACTTTGGGCAGGTGACTTGACCTTCTTGTGCCTCGGTGTAAAAGGGCTGTTAAGAGTACCAGGTGTACCTTGGCTAGTGTGGTTCCAGTGAATTGAACACCAGCCTGCAAACCGAAGGGTCACTTATTCTATTCCCAACCAGGGCACATGCCTGGGTTGTGGTCCCCAGTTGAGGGTGTGCAGGAGGCAACCCATCTGTGTTTCTCTTGCACATTGATGTTTCCCTCCTTCTCTTCCTTCCTTTCCCTCTTAAAAAATAAATAAATAAATAAATAAATAAAAATTGTTTTTTGAAAGTGCCAGATGTGTTTAAACCTAATGAGTGCTTAACAGACAGCCTAGCACAGGGTAAGTACTATACAGGTGTTGGCTGTTACTACTAAGGGTGCCACAGGCAGAGACTGCTGGGGATACAGACGGAAGATTGCTTGGGGGTTGGGAGGGTGCCTTGAGAGAAGGTGGGGCTCTTTAAATGAGGCAGACACTGGGCCAAGCATCTGCATCCTCTGACTTCCTCTCTTCCCACCCCAGATGACTTTCGGATCTTCTGTGGAGATCTGGGCAATGAGGTGAATGATGACATCTTGGCACGTGCCTTCAGCCGCTTCCCATCCTTCCTTAAGGCTAAGGTGATCCGTGACAAGCGCACAGGCAAGACCAAGGGCTATGGCTTTGTCAGCTTTAAGGACCCCAGTGACTATGTACGCGCCATGCGTGAGATGAATGGTGGGTGAGGCCTTCCCTAGGGCCAGTGGGTGTGACACATATTTGGCCTAAACCTGACCCCAAACCTGACCTTGAACCTTCCATTCCCTCAGGGAAATATGTGGGCTCACGCCCCATCAAGCTGCGCAAGAGCATGTGGAAGGACCGGAACCTGGATGTGGTGCGCAAGAAGCAAAAGGAGAAGAAGAAGTTAGGCCTGAGATAGGGTCTGTGGCATGGCACCTGCTCCCACCTGGCTGGGCGCTGGCTCCTCCCCAGTGTCCTCTTTGGAAAACCCCCACCTATCCACCCAACCATCCTCCTCAAAACCAGTTTCAATAAAATTTTGTTAATTTCCATCCCTGGCTGGCCTTGGAAGCACTCTCTGGGGTATAAGACTTTGCATCTCCCCACCTGGGAATAGTGGGAAACCTTGAAAGTTTACCTAGATAGAAATGTAGATGGTCATTTTTCAGTCCCTACAGAGTGCTCATTAATTATATCTTAATGGAAATCTCTTAAGGGCACACTGAGTACAGCCCATTCCACCAAAGAGGAAGCTGAGACCTATGATAGGGCTGAAGCCAAACTGAGGCTCAGACCCATGCTCTTGTGACTAGCCTGTCTTCTCAGCACCAAGATTAGAGGGTCTTCTGGGCCCTGCAATTCTGTAGCTCACAGCCTTCCAGGCTTTCAGCAAACCCACTACGGCCTACACAGTGCTGGAAACACATTGGTGACTGAAACAGTCCCAGACCCTGTTTCCTCAGATTTCCTGGTCCAATGGCAGAAAAGAGGCTCATTGCCCAGACAGTGATGGCTCAGAGTGGTCAGGGTTGTGGGGCAAGCCCAGGGTGCGACCTGGGAGTCAAGGAGTGTTTCCTGAAGGATCTGGCCATTTCTGAGACTGTCTCATTCTCTTCTGTCATTCTCTGTCTGCAGTTCTCACCCTCTGATCTCTGAGACTTATTTCCCAGTTTCTTCCCTCTGCCTAATCCCAGCCTGTGTCTGCAGTCTTGAATGTTTCTCTCTGTTTCTCTGAGTGCCGTGTTTGTCTCTTTATGTGCATCTGTATCTCTCTGAGTCAATTATCTTTATCTATAGGTCTCTTCCCCATCTCTTTTCCCAGCTCCAAGCTTGTCTCCATTTGTCCAAAGAAGTATTCATGCAGGACCTTCAACACCAGACTTAACAAACAGCTTAGACTTTACCTCGAAGGCAGCAACCAGCCCCAAGAAGCTGAGACAGTTCAAACAGGGAACTGGCATCACAACTGCATTTTAGAAAAAGCCCTGAAACTACTGTGGGCTGGAGGTCTGGAAAGAGGCTGGGGCAGAAATGAGACAGAGGGAGCTTGCATGGTCCTAGCATGAGGGGATGACGGTCTCCAACGGGCCTAGTGGTCAGAAGCCTGGGTTGGTAGAGGGGAAGGCCTCTCAGGGAAGCTAGTCACCCAGGAGAGGTGTCAAGTTTCCTCTGTTCCTGTCTTTCTCCTTTACTGCCCTCCTCTCTGACATCACATTTTCCAGTCTGGTCAGAGGATGAGGGCCTCCTCCCCCAGCAGGAAGTGCCACCTGGCTGGACCACCCAGCCTGAGCCCTCAATACCCACCCACATTACTAGCCCTCCCTACTCCTGTCCTGCTTCTGCTCATTAACCATGGGGGCAAGGGAGGGCAAGGGAGGCGATGGGAAGGAGAATGATGACAGAAAGGAAGCTTTTTAAAAGATTCTATTTTTAGAGAAGGGAAGGGAGGGAGAAAGGGAGAGAAACATCAATATGCGAGAGATACATCAACCTGTTGCTTCTCACACACCCCCAGTTGGGAACCTGGCCCGCAACCCAGGCATGTGCCCTGACTGACCGGCAACCTTTCAGTTCATAATCTGGTGCTTAATCCACTGAGCCACACCAGCCAGGGGAAAGGAGGCTTTTAAAGTGTGCATTTAAGTCTTCCTGAGGACAGAGAGAAATACTGATCTTGGGTTGAGATGGACAGAGATGAAGGGATGGGGAGGAAGGCAAAAAGATAGGTGTGAGAACTGAGGCAGTACAATGAGACTGGAAATGGGCAGAAAACCCAGAGAGAGAGAGTGAGAGAGGAGACAGGAACACTCAAAAACAAAGAGATATGCCACCCCTAAATATCTGTGTCTTTACAGAGACATCTTTCAGATCATGATACCATTATCATATCTAAGAAAATTAGTAATTCATATCTCATAGTTTATGCTCAAATTTCCCATTTGTCCCAAACTTACAGCATGGAAGGGCATGGACTCAGGAAATGAAGAAAAGTGGGAGGAAGCCTGCCACAATTTCCTCTTTCATAAAATGGGGATAAGACTAGTATTTACCTCACAAGAAAATTAAACAAAGGCCCATGGCACTGTTGGTGGCATGCAATGAGCCACCAACAAAATTGGCTATCAATATTACTGTCATTATTCTGTTGATGCTATTGTTATTATTATTGATGCCCCTCCAGACTGTCCTCCTTAAAGCTCTGGGAATGACAGAACTCTGCCTGGTCAGGGATTCCAATCAGCTTCCCCTCACCCCATCCCCCTCAGTCCCCCTGTGATTGTGACGTAGGCTGACCAAGGGTCTGGCGGAAATACCCCCTTCCTGTTGCAGATAAGTCTGGCACAGCCCAGCTGTACCCAGACCCTCCTCCCCCCATGCCCCCCATGTTTCAGGATCAAATCCCCAAGTCCCCTGCCCCGTTGCCATCACCCCATAAACACTCTCTGCACCCTGTCACCTAGCCTGCTGTTCTCCAAGCCACTCCAGCAGGCAGAAAAGCCCCGGCTACCAGGAGGCAGGCAGCCATGGGGGGGGGGGGTGGCTCAGCCCCGCCCCAGCTCCTTGCAACTCGACCCTAGCTTCGACCCCCAGCTCTGACGTCTTGGAAAATTCCCCTCTGCCTAGGTCTGGCGAGGGGGGGTGGTGGTGCATGGTATGAAATGGGGCTGAGACCCTCAGCTGGGGGCAGAAGAACCCGCCAGAGGTGAGCCATGAACTGGGGCTGGAGGTCTGGGGGCCTGGACTCCTGGGTCTGAGACCAAAAAGAGGGCTGAGGTCCCTTACTCCTGACCTGAGAGAAAAGGACACTGGAGGCCAAGATTCCAGGGTCTTGGGGAAGAAGGGAGCAGAGGCCTGGACTCCTTGGACTCCTGGGTCTGAGAGAAGCAAGGGCTTCAGGGTCCCTAAGTGTCACCAGCTCACCCTGTGCCTCCCCTGCTCCTAGAACATTCACAACGAACATCCATGGACTTGTGGAAGTGGGATGAAGCATCACCACAGGAAGTGCCCCTGGGGAACAGACTGTCAAGGCTGGGTAGGCTGCTGGGGCTAAAACAATGTGTATGTGTGTAGGGGGGTAGCTAGGTGGGGGGGCCTCCGCTGACCCTGACCAGCCCTAATCTCCTGATTGCCTGCAGAAGGAGCTGAGCTCGGCTTCTATTTCCCTGAAGTGGCACTCCAAGGGGACACGCTGACAGAGGAGACATTCTGGAAAGGTGTTTGTGAGCTGGGACCTCTGGGTGCTGGGGAAGGTTAGGTCTGAGGGAAGAAGGAAGCGTGCCTGGACTCCTGGGGTTTACCGGGGAGAGGGCTTCTGGCTCGAACTCCTGAGGATTAAGAGGGGGCTGTGGTCCCGAGTCCTAGGTCTAAGTGAGTAGGGGTTGGGGGTAATAACTACTCCCTGTCCCAGACAAATAAGGACTACTGGGTGAGTGGTTGAGGGGGCGGGGTGACTAGTCATTGCCCACACCCTTCCCTAAACTTAGTTACATCCTTATCCCTCGCAGGATTCCCACAGCGGGACTGGGGCTCGGCGTCACCGCACCCAGAAGCTCCATGGGGAGCGGGTGAGTGTGTACGAAGAGGCAGGGAAGGAGGAGTCTGGGATCCTCCACGTGGTTAAAGTTTAGCCTCCCTGCTCTTTGAGGGAGAACGGAGATAGATAGGACTGGGAACACACTGTGTCCTCCAGGTGGCCTGGCCCAGGGCCGGGAACCGGGGCCTCCAGGCACAGCGGACAGAGAGCTTCGACTTCTAGACTCCCGAGGGGGCCGGGAAGCGGGACACCTGGGCTCCACTCACTGAGGTCCATTCCTCCTCATAGAGCACGCCTCTCAGGCTCTTCCGTGGTCAGGAGACTGGGCACAACTGGGGTGCACCGGCTGGGATGCTTGGAGCCCTGTCTCACCGGCCCTGGGCCCCGCCCCTCCCGACCTGAGCCCCACCGCCTTCGCTGGGTCTTCCGGGATCGCCGGCCACAACACCACCTCTGAGGGAGGTGACAAGTCGTGGCCTCACGCACCAGCTGCAGCCAGCTCCACCTGCTGGAACTGTTCTATTGGCTCCGACTGCGCCACCTCCTGGGGCAAGGGCCCCTGTGGGGAGCAGCGCACCGACCGTACCGCATGCTGGAGCGGGCCTGAGAGCTCCGACTATCCCACCTCCTGGGACATAGGGTTGCAAACGGGTCGCAGCACGTCTTCGAAAGTGTACCAGAGTTCAGATCTCACCACTTCCTCCGAACCGAGCCAGCAGTCGGTCCGCGCAACTTTGGTTCGTTACCCCAAAACTAACCACCGAGGTAAGAGGTACGCAAGGCTTTGTCTGGCGGAAGCAAAGCGGCAGTCTCCTGAGGCGGGGCCTACCAGAGGGCTGGACTTAGATGCCTAAGAGATGGAGAACCGAGGCTGCAGTTGCCCTCACTCCTGAGTCCTGAGGGAGGGGAGGGTTAAGACCCTGGTAGTCTTCTAGGGGGCAAGGGACGAGGACCTGGGCTCCTGAATTAGGTGAGAAGGAAAGACATGAGAGTATGGATGACTAGGTCTCGGGGTGGGACAGCCTGGGTCCCCAGACCGATCCTTGGGTCCCTTATATGGAAGGATTCGGACTCGCTGGCCGCCGAGAAAGAGGGGGCCCAGGCTCCTGGGTCATCAAAGCGACATGGATCGGAGCTAGAAAACCTGAGTGTTCACCTGCCTCCACCCCGCAGGTCCCATTCAGCTGTGGCAGTTCCTTCTGGAGCTGCTCCAAGACGGGGCGCGTAGCAGCTGCATCCGCTGGACTGGCAACAGCCTCGAGTTCCAGCTGTGCGACCCCAAAGAGGTGGGCCAGTTTCCCAGACCCGCCAGGTCTCCTCTTGTTCAGCCTAGCCCCGCCATTCATTTTGCCTAGTCCTTGGCCCCTGCCCCAGTGCGCCCTCACTTCAACCCTGCTAGATGCCACCTAACCAGGGTCCAAACCATACCCTAACCCCGCCCCTCTGTTGCCAAGCCCTACCCCTCCTACCTTCTCAACTAGCCCCGCCTTCGCCCTAGGTGGCGCGGCTGTGGGGGGAGCGCAAGAAGAAACCTGGCATGAATTACGAGAAGCTGAGCCGAGGCCTGCGTTACTACTACCGCCGCGATATCGTGCTCAAGAGCGGTAGGAGCAAGTACACGTACCGCTTTGGGGGCCGGGTGCCTGGCTTAGCTTATCCGGACCGCGCCGGGGGCGGACAGGAAGCAGCAACCCAATAAAAATATGCTGTCAAACCTTCGCGTGCTGTCTGCATCCTTCCCAATGATACTGACTAGATAGACCTTTAGACCTTCTGGGGAACATGCGTGCATCCCCACGCACACACCCGCCCCCTCCCCGGGGCCTGTGTAATTCTAAGACTCACCATGACCAAAACAGACCCCGACTCTTAAGGAACTTACTGCGTGCTCATTGTGTGATGGGACTTGCAAAGTAATCTAACTCAGTCCCTCCACAGGACCTACTGTGTGCCTGCCCTGTGCTGGGACTTGTAGAGAAATCAGACCCAATCCTTTACTTGTGAGTTTACCTACTCTGTCCCCCTTGAAAAGAGAACTGAGGCTCAAAAAAGGGCTTACTGTGTACTCTCACAGTGCTAGGAACTATCAAAGAGTTAGACCCAGTGTTTACATCCCATAAACCACCTACTCTTGTTTCCCCACCAAAGCTGGGGGGCATAAAACTCAGACTTAGACCCCAAGCAGAGCCTACCCCATTCTGGGAACTGACAAGCTCCTAAAAAGAGCCTACTCAGTGGTCTTCCTGTGGACAATGCTAGGGATTCAGCAGTGACCAAGACAACTTCGGCCCCTGCCCTTACTTAGGGAGCTCACAGTTCAGTGGGGAGACATAACCATCACCAGACAGGGAAGGCCTGGAGTGGTCAGGGCTGGGATGGGGAAACTCCAGGGGGTGAGGAGACCCACAAGGAGGGATCTGACCTAGCCTGGGGAAGGAGAGGTTGGGAAAGGCTTTCTGGAGGAAAAAACAGCTGATTTTAGATGTCAGGCAAAGAATATTCGAGGCAGAAGAAACAGCATGAGCAAGGGCCTGGAGGTAGAAGATCTCACAGCACAGTTCAATGAATTGAAACGTCAGTGATGTTGGAGAGGGGACCGTGGATCATTTCACAAAGGATCTGTGGGGCCATGGTAAGGAGCCTGGACTTTGTCCTGAGCTCACAGGGGAGCCATGGAGGGGTTAAGCAGAGAAAGGGTTTGGGCTTTAGGAAGATGTCATTGAAGGGAGTGAACGAAGGCATGCAAACAAGTAGTTCTGCAAATAATAACAATGTTGATGAACACAGAATGTTAAGAAGCCCTTGACCCAATAAGGCCTGGACACTGCACCCAACATAGTATATGGGAAGCTTTGGAGTCCAAGACCAAGAGGAGGATGAAAGCAATTCTCTTTCATACAACTTCTTCATCCAGTCTCCATTAGGCACTTTTTTCACACAAGAAATTTACTCCTTCAGTGTGCCAGGTGCTGGAGATACAATGATGAATAAGACAAAAATATTTCCTCTACAATCTTCTGTTATACTGAGGGAGACAAGAGAAGGTAAGCAGAATAAAAGGAAGGATATCATATTTGAGAAGATAAGTGCTGTGGAGAAATACTAAGTAGGGAAGGGAGATAGAGGCTGACAAGATAGCAACTTAAAATATTTGATCTGAGAACGGCTCTCAGAGAAGATGACATTTGAGCAAAAGACTGAAGGAGGCGAGGCAGGGAGCCAGCTGTGGGAAGAGCATTTCAGGCTAAGGGTACAAGTGCAAAGGCCCTGAGAGGGAAGCCAGCCTGCATGTTTAAGGACCTTTAAGGAGGGTAGCATCCAGGCTGGAGCAGTGGGATTCAGAAAAGGGGTAGGAGATGTTGACTTAAACAAAGAGGTAAACTAAGGCAAGCTCAAAAAAATAAAAGTTTATTCTGGAATAGCAATTTGGGACAGGCAAACTGTAGCAAACTACATGCAAGTCTAAGAGACAAAAGGAAGTTCAGCTTTTATTATGTTTTAGGAAGAAATTAGGGAGGGTTATTTTGAACACAAGTCCATTAGAGAACAAGAGTTTGAGGTTGCCGTGGTTTCTCATTGGCTGCAAGCAGTGACCAGTGTGCTGTTGCTAGGGCAGGGAGTGATCCTTTTTCTTTTAAGCAAGAGATAAATTCCCATGTGAAAAATATTCTTTGAACCAGATGAAAAGTAACATTCTTATCATCACAGACAAGAATTAGGGAAACAGATCTTGTTAAAATAATTATATTCCTTTTTTGTTATGCATGTTGCAACGAATAATGCAGTGCCTGAGAGCTCTTCCTTCAGGGCTTCCCACCTGCATTTTGAATAAGGTTTCCTCTATCAGTTTTTACAGAGATGAGGTTATAAAGGGGACCCAACTGTTGTAGGTCATTTGTAAGGACTCCTGCTTTAGACAAAAAGTCACACCAGACACAAGGGTTGGGTACTAGGCTAAGGAAGGGGACCAATCTTGTTATCGGAGAAACCCTGGTTCTTCCCACTGATGCAGTAAAGAATTACAGATCAACAAGCCTATTAGTGTACACGCAAAATTTATTAGTGAATGGGAGAGCAAAAGCAATGGTGGCCAAAGGCCAGGGTGACAAGCTCACCCTAGTGTTGCCTGAGGCCTGGGGGCCAGAGGGCCAAGAACACCAGGAGAACAAGTCCTTTGTTTTGAGGACTTACATAGTTGGCGGGATGGGGAATGGGGTGAAGAAGTTACATATTGATTGACAGGTAAAGGTTGTGATAGCTTTCTCGGGTGAATACCCACTGTTAATGGGCTTCTTTCTTTTGGCCCTATGGGCCATTTTCCACTTTCGGGCCTTGCAATGTAAACACAGTTTCAAAGGCTCTCCTTCCCTGATAGTGGAAATAATACATAGAATTCCAAGGACTTTTCTCCTCCCATGCTAACATAGTATTTCTTGTGATATTGGAACACCTGCAAGTATTATGAGACCAGGTGTGGGGCTGATGGGTTAGCAGGTGAGACATGTCTTCCTCTGCACCTAGCCTATTCTATTAAGTTCTTTTTAGACTGAAATGGTGAGGATCCTGCCTTTATTTTCTCTCTGCTACTCATTCTACTGTAACAACCTGACTGATGTGTTAATAGTGTCCTTCTGGCTGAGTAGATTGATTGTGGAGGGCAGCAGGGAAGCAGGAGGACAGGGAGTGGGCTACTGTTATAGTCCAGGCTGCAGGTGTTGGTGGCTTGAGCCAAATGTGGCATAAGACTCTGAGTATATTTTTAAAGGCAGAGCCAACAGGATTTCTTGATAAGATCAGCTACGGGGTGTGAGAGAAAGATAGGAGTCAAGTACAACTCCCCAGAAGAATGGAGTTGCCATTTTCTGAAATGGACTGATTTCTGCCAAACCCTTCACAGAACTAGACAGCCTCATTTCCCACGCCGTCCCCCCTTCCCCCTGCAGCTGTCAGGGAGTTTCCCATGATAGTGGGGTACGTCAACCCGAGCTCCGTTTGGCTTGATGAGCCCTAGACTCACAGCTGCGAGATAACGACTTAACTCAATAGTTTCTTTTTTCTTCCCCCTATAAAACAGCCCCTCCTTCCCTAGGACCCCAGAGTCGGGCCATTCACAGCACAGCTTCCTCCCCGCTTGCTAATTCCCTCAATAAACTCCTTTTTGTCTGCTTGCTGCCTCCTCGTGGTACTCTGAGCAACACCATTCTTAGAAGAACCAAGTGTTCATTCTTAACCACCCCACACCCCCTGCACGTGATGCAGGACTGATTTCTGAGTCCTCGGCCACCCAAATCTTTCCGGGACTTGGAGGGGAGTCTGGGCATTCCTCGTAACATAAAAAATGATCCTGAGAAAAAGGACTGGTTCCTTTTCAATACCCTAACAATTGACCCCATAAATAATCATAATGAGGATACGGATTGTTTGTTGCCTTTTGTTCAACGATGCATCCCCAGCTCTTACAAAAGTACTTCCGCTTGGGTATTTCCCCAGGCCCACTCTCCAGCGAGCCCCGGACCCAGACAGACACCCTTCCTCCGGGTAAAGCCAGGGAAATGATGAGAATCTGTAACTGGGCGACGTCCCAAGCCCCAGCTCTGAGCCCGTCCAAGAGCTATGCAAGCTTATGATTGGGCCTGGAGAAATGATGAACAGCTATTTAGCCTAATAGAAGATTAGAGTTCTCGTGAATGGGTGTGGCCTTAATGGACTCAGAGACCGCCTCCCCGAGGGCGCTCTAGCCTAAGGGAAGACCCACCTATACCCCGCCCGGCTTCCGGTCCGTCTAAATTCCGTTTCCGTTCCGACGGAGGCGTCTTTGCTGAGGGTCACATTGAGCTGTGTGCTACTGCAGGGGCGTCTTTGGGTGAGTGTGAAGGGTCGGGAATCCGGGATCCCATCTTGGGAGACTGAGGAACCGGACCCTACCTTCCCCGAGAACGAGGTGAGGTTTCCAGCCGGCGGCTTTCGGCCTCCCGCGGCTCTGGGGTCCTGTTGTGTTAGTAGTCGTAGATAACGATTCTTCCTTAATGCCGGGCAGCAGTCCAGTAGACTTATATTAAGCCATTTAGTCCTCCCTCCAGCCTGTGAGTGTCCCTTTTGACAGTGAGGCTACTGAAGCTCAGCGACATTAAGCTACTTAGCCCGCGACCAGGCTTGGACTCAGTAGTTTGGCCTGCGGTGCCCTTAATCATCTGGCCGCAGGCGAGACTCCCTGGTGTCCGGCCCCTCCTCTCCCTTTTGGACGTTGGAGGGCCCGCAGTGTTATCCCGATTCACCATCAGTCCCAGAGAGCGGGTCAAGATTTCGCCCCAAATTACTGTTCCGACCGCGTCTGCATCCCAGCGGTTGCTGTTCTACAATCCCCTCCCGACTTCCTCTCCGCCCCTCCCCCCACACCACTGGGGGCCCAGATCCTCAACACTACCTTGAATTGCTTCCATTTAACACTGGCTTGCGCACTTCTACGTAACTCTACGACTCCTTGAATTCTGTAGAATAGAGGCACTTTCAGATTTCCTGGTGAAAAATTTGTCACCTCATGAGAGACATTATAGCAAAGGTTTTTTAATCCTGACTCCACAGAATCTATAGAATTGAAGGGGTTCTAGTGATCTAGTGGGCGGAGGGGGTTACATCTGTGTTTTTAATAATCTCAAATTGAAATATAGCATTTGCTTCAATTAGGCATGCAGGCAACAACCTCAGGAGTATTAGCATCTGTGACTTTGTCAGCATCAAAATCACACCTCATCTTGTATCACATTATGGTTGCAGATAGCACAAAAGATCTTCACTCATGATTACTTCAAAACTGTGGTAGTTAATAAATCCTCAGCTACATAGAAGTGGTTGGTTTTTGTTTTGTGAGCCTGTGCAGTTTTTTTAAAGCATTTAAACCTATTCTGAGAAAGGGCTCATTAGACTCTTGAAGAGTTCATGGCACCAAAGACAAGAATTTCTGCATTGTGATTTTTGTCAGTGATCAAGTGCAGCTCCACCACTTGTATTATGTATGACCTTGAGAAATCATTTAGACATTTAGACACTGGTCATCCCTTATCAGTGAAGCAGTGATGGTAATAGTTCTCACCTTTTATTAGATTGGCTGTAGAAGTAAATATGTAAGAGTATAGGTCAGCACCTGGCCTCTGGTCAGCAGTCAATGAGTGTTAGCTAGTGTTATTTTGTGACAGAGAAGGCCTCATTTTGCCAAGGACTTGATCCTCCCTCCAGGCCTTGCTGTGACATCCACATTTAGATGTATGAATTTGCCCTGCTTTTCACGTCTGTGTGTATATGTTGAAAGGAAGGGGCTGGTGCCTTATTCACACCCAGCCCATCTTTTATGTCTAGGCCCCCAAGAGCCTAGGTGAGCTGACATGCTCAGAGTCAGGCCCAATAGAACCCATGCTAATACCCTCTTTCTTTTCCCCCAGGAGTTAGCAACATGGCAGAAGACATCAAGACCAAAATTAAGAACTACAAGACTGCCCCTTTTGATAGCCGCTTCCCCAACCAGAACCAGACCAGGAATTGTTGGCAGAACTACCTGGGTGAGCAGGGCATGGTGGTGGGGGCAATGCAGATCTTCCCCTATTCCCACACCTGAAGTTGCTCACCTTTTGCCTCCTCAGGGACCCACGCATCCCAGGCCTTTTAAAGATTTGTGTGTGTGTGTGAGTGATAGAGAAAGATATGTAACATACATAGAGGAAGTACAGAAAGCATAATGTACCAATAAATGAATAATTCTGAAGTGAACACCTGTGTAACTATAACCTGGATAAAAAAGTAGATAGTACCTGAACTCTGAACTCCCCTGCCTACTGCACAGCCTGTATTAAACACAACACCCTACTTTCCCCAGCAGAGATGTAACCCACATGAATTAAGGCAATCACATTTTGGTTTTCTCACCACATTTAGGTTTGCCTTTTTGTGAACTTTATAAATACTGTATGTATTCTCTTGTGTTTGGATTTTTTAATTCAACAGTTTTGAAGATTCATCTGTGCTATGACATGTAAGTTTGCTCATTTTCATTGCTGTAAAGTTTTCCATGGTTTATTCATGGACACTTGTGTGGTTTCCAGTTTGGGACTCTTATGAATGACGCTGCTGTTTATACATGCTTATAGATGTAATTTGAGGTCCATGTGAATGCTTTTCTCTGTAGGCAATGTCCTGAAGTAGAATGCAGTTACCCAGATTAATTCTTTTTAATTATTTGTTTACTTTTAAAAGCTGGATTTCCCCTCTCCTGTCTTCCTCCTTGGACTCCAGCATCTTAGCATCAAGACTATCTTCCCCTTTCCATGCCCTGGTTCTGGCTTTCCATAATCACTACATATGCCCCTCATTTTGCCCCACCAATCCTGACCCCAGAGCTTTCAAGCTGAACAGCAGTTCTCTAGGGATTGCAAAGTCAATTTAGTGAGTTTTATCTAGCCTTTTTTAGTATACTTGTAAAGTGTGTGTGTGTGTATAACTGGTTCTGAGCAAAAATGTATTTCTGTGAGTTTTGTTCAAAAATGTGTTCTAACCCTGAACCCCTTTTTTCACAGACTTCCACCGCTGTGAGAAGGCAATGACTGCTAAAGGGGGTGATGTCTCCGTGTGCGAATGGTACCGGCGTGTGTACAAGTCCATTTGCCCCATATCCTGGGTAAGTGACTCCTGCTGGGGCCCTTGGGGTGCTGGGGTGGGATCTTAGGAGAGGGGAGCTTGTTAATTTGGTGGGAGTTCAGCTGCAAGAGGTAGAGGGAAGACAGGGCATCACACTGTCCATAGAACTTGACCTTTTCTTCTTAGAATTGCCTTTCTTCTTTCACTGATACTCTCAACAAGTCATGGCTCTCAGCCAAGGTGACCAGGGCTGTCTTGAAAACTCCATCTTGCGCAGCACTCTACCAGTTACGAATATACTCACTGCTAGGTCCCTGTTCCTTTTTCATTATGAACATTTTTAAAAGATGTTATTTATTTTTAGAGAAAGGGGAAGGGAAGGAGAAAGAAAGGGAGAGAGAGAAACATCAGTTGCCTCACACATGTGCCCTGATGGGGGACCAAACCCACAACCCAGGTATGTACCCTGACCAGGAATCAAATCAGCTACTTTTCTCCTTGCAGGACGATCCCCAACCACCTAAGCCATACTGATCAGGACCTCATAATGAACATTTTGACACATACATCAAAATAGAATAATTCAGTGACCACCAAACAGACCCATTACCCAAATTGAATAAGACCAAGATTTTTCCACATTTTCTTCATCTCTTTTTTTCTTTTTCTTCTTTCCTTTGCTGAAGTATTTTGAAGCAAATCCCAAACATGTCATTTCACCCCTCTCTACCTCAGTGTGCATCTCTAAAAAATATGGACACTATAAGGCAGTCCTTTTAGCCCTGATCTTACCAGACCTTTTGTCACCATTTAATGCTCTCTGCCATACCCTCTTTTTAAATAAGGAATTTATGTTTAACATGACTCTCTTTCTTCTGATAAGCCAAGGTTGCAGGTTCCGCCTCTGTTCAAGGCACATAAAAGTAGCAACCAATAAATTTATAAATAAGTGTAACAACAAACTGATGGTTCTCTCTCCCTCCCTCCCCTCCTCTCTCTCTCTCTCTTTTTCTCTCTAAAATCAATAAGTTAAATTTTTTAATGAAATAAAATAAAAACAACCCTGTCTGATGTGTCTCAGTGGGTTGGGCATCATCCCATAAACCAAAAGGCCCTGTCGGGGCACGTGCCTGAGGCAACTGATCGGTGTTTCTCTTGCACTTCTCCCTCTCTCTAAAAATAAATAAAATCGTTTTAAAAATAAATAAGTTAAAATAAAAAACATTTTATCGAATCAAAGCCCCCATCAAGTGCAAGAAATATTGACAGATGTTAAAATCTTTTTTTTTTAATGGTGGAAAGGAATGTAACAAGCATACTAATTTCAGAGATGTTAAAATGAAACACCATTTGTCTTAGAATCAAAATATGATACTATAATGCCCTGGCTGGTGTGGCTCCGTGGATTGAGTGCCGGCCTGCAAACTGAAAGGTCGCCAGTTGATTCCCAGTCAGGGCACATGCCTGGGTTGTGGACCAGGTCCCCAATTGAGGGCGTGCAAGAGGCAACCGATTGATGTAACTCGCACATCAATGTTTCTGTCCCTCTCTTTCCCTCCCTTCCCCCCTCTCTAAAAATAAATAAATAAAATTTTTAAAAAAACATGATACTATTGCAAAAGTAATCGTGCTCATTTATTAAAAAGCAATATATGTGAGCAGAACAGTAAAATAAAAAATAGAAGTCCAATCCCCCTCCCCTGAGGTAACTACTGTTAACTGATTCCCTTTTCTTGATACATAAATTTATTGTACATAAACTTGTGGCACTTTCTGTGTATGAACAGTTCATACTATATATTCTGTTCTTTGACTTGCTTTGGCTTATCATTGTGTCTTTTGCAGCAATGAATAGATCTGCCTTATTCATTTTAATAGTGGATGTTTTAATTTAACTGGTCGCCTTTGATGGAGATTATGTTTTAGTTTTTCAATATTTTACACATCCTTGTTGTACATCTTTGGGGTTCATTTCTGGAGAACAAATTGACTTAATAGCACTCTTCCTTAGCTCACTTCATTTTCCTTTCTTTGGCCACACTGTCTCATGTGCCTTTGAGTACCCGGTGCCCTCCCAGGATTTCTTACAACCCTGGGTGATCTGGGTTTTGTTATTTGTTGCCATTTTTTGTGTTTAATCCTCACCTGAGGATCTATTTATTGGTTTTACAGAGAGGAAGGGAGGGAAAGAGAGAGAGAGAGAGACATAAATCAGTTGCCTCTGAATGTACTGCAACCAGGGATTGAACCTGCGGCCTAGGTATGTGCCCTGACTGGGGATCGAACCTGCAACCTCTTGGTGCATGGGGTGAAGCTCCAACCAACTGAGCTACCCAGCCAGGGCGGGTAACATGATGTTTTGATCTCCTAACATCCCACTTCCAGCCTCAGGTCCTGCATTGGGTACATGGTGGACAGGGCATTAGGATTATGCTTTTGGTCCTGATATTGTGCCAGACCTCAGTGTCCAGGACCTGGACCTGCCCTTACCTGGGAAACATCAGATTATGTGGTTCTTCCACCCAGGTACTTATTGTGTCTGCCCTGCTAGGGTTGGATATAAATGTATTCTGCATAGGCCCCTTTATACCCAGCCTGGCTTCTATTTCAGAAACTTGATGAAGTAAAAAAAGTGTTTTGTTACTGCTGTTGTTTTTGTTTTTTATAAATATCATCAATTCACAGGGACTTTTAAAAATAGGAAAGGACAGAAAAAAGTTCCTCATCTTCCTGAACTTTCAGTAACATTGTAGCATCTTTCAGGTGTTTTCTATGTGCTTTTTTAAGTCTCTAATCTCAGTATATATATTTTGGGAGAGGTAGGGGCTGGAGTCCAGTACTTTTCCTATATGAGCATTTAAGACTTTTTTCCAACCATCTTTTATTTTCTGGTTTAAAAAAAAAATTTTAGGAGCATTTGAGATCTTGTTCCCTGGCATGTTTGGCTCAAATAAACTTATAAAAATTTAAAAATTAGGACTTCCGGCCAAGATTGAGGCTTAGACGGACGCGCTCGGTCTCCCTCTACAACTAGAGAGGAATACAACTACTTCAAAACAAAAGATAATTAGAAATTCCAGAAAATAAAACTACACAGAAGCCCAACGCACAAAGTCATAAACCAGCAGCGCCCTTTGGGCAGGTAAGAGCGAAAGGGGGCGGAGCTGTTTGCGGTAGCACCAGGGACAGTGGCAGGGAGAGCAATCTCAGCTGCAGTCTAACCCCGGCAGCTTACGACCCCAACGCTCGGAAAAACAACCACCACATCGCCCCGAACAGTGAGGCTCAGAGGGCAGGAGGACGGATCCCAGTCTCCTAGCAGAATAACTGCGGGAATCCATCTTGGACCCCCATCCCCACACAAAGCGCCACAGCGCTGTGAAATAGGTTGCGGGTAGCCACTAGTTGCTGGGCAGTGATGACAAAGGGCCACAGCGTGGCGAGAAAGGTTCCTGGACCACCACCGGTCGCTGGGTTGTGATGACAAAGGGCCACAGAGCGGCAAGAAAGGTTGCAGATCGGCGCCGGTCGCTGGGTTGTGACGAGTACACAGGCACTACCCCCTATTGCCGGCCCAAGAAAGCAAAACACATCTGTCAAAATGAGGCAGACAACTATAGAAATCCCGGTGGCGCAGCTCACCAGGCAACAGATGAAGAACCTGACAGATGAACAAATAAGAAACCTATCAGAGGCTCAGTTCAGGGCCATTGTTATAAGGTGGCTTACAGAATTAACAAAAGATCTGGAAAAAGTTGAGAAAGAATTGAAAAACACTCATACTGAAAGGAACAAAACCTCATTCGAGACAGATGGTGAGGAAATAAAATCCAGAGTTCAAATCAACAAACCAGAACATAGAGAAGGAACAAACAGTCAACCAGTGCAGAGAGAGGAAACGGGAAGCAAGGATGAGAGGATCAGAAACCTCTGGGACAGCTATAAAAGGCCCAACATAAGAATCATTGGTTTGCCAGAAGGTGAAGAAGATGAACTAGAAATTGAAAAATTAAGTGAAAATATAATAAAGCAGAACTTCCCAAACTTGGGGAAGGAAATAGACTTACAGGTCCAGGAAGCACAGAGAGTTCCAAAACAACTGGACCCAGGGAGAACCACTCCAAGACACATTATAATCAAAATGTCAAAAGTTAAAGATAAAGAGAGAATCTTAAAAGCAGCAAGAGAGAAGAAAAGAATCATGTACAAAGGGGTCCCAATTAGACTATCAGCTGACTTCTCAAGGGAGACCCTGCAGGCAAGAAGGGACTGGCAAGAAATATTCAAAGTAATGAAAATCCAAAACCTACAACCACGAATACTCTATCCAGCGAAATTGTCATTCAGAATAGAAGGACAGAGAAAGTGTTTCCAGGACAAAATAAAACTGAAGGAGTTCATTAGATCCAAACCACTGTTATATGAGATGTTAAAGGGACTGGTTTAGAAAAAGGAGGATCAAAACTGTGAACACTAAAATGAAAACTGCATCACAAGAACCAACAACAGAAGCTAGGGAATTGAAGCAAAGGCAAACTACTAAATAGGCAATGAGAGTGGAAAAAGAACTATAGGTATGGGAAACATATTGCGGGGGAGGTCAGTAGGGAAGGGGAAGGGGGAGAGGGAGGGAGATGGTATAGGAATTAAGAAACATCGTAGGAGGGAATGGAATAGACAGAGAGGTTGGGAAGAACTATATGTACAACCAATGGACATGGACTAAAAGGGGGGGGACAAGGGGAGGGAGGGGAGCAGAGGGAAGGGAAATTGGAACAAATGTAACACTATAATCAATAAAACACATTTCAAAAAAAAATTAAAAATTAAATACATAAATATTCAGTTTCTCCATAAAAAATAGCACTGGCTTTTTGTAGACTTTTTAAATGGGAGATTTACATATGATGTAGACAGTGAAAGCCCCTTTGTCACCCCTTCTGAGTCCTAACATTAACTTTCCTTAGGAATTTGGTGTAAATCTTTCACTTCCTTTTTTGTGTGCCAATATTGGTATATGTATGTGTAGGTATGTTTTTTATATACTTTTTATGTAGATATGGGTCATACTCTAAATACTGTTTAGAACTTTGCTTTTTTTTTTTTTTTTTACCTAACATCATGTAGAATGCTCAATTATTGGATAGCCAGTTAAAAAATATTCCCTTCCACTTAGGCTGGATTCATACTTTTTTTAGTAAATGATACTTGATATACAAAATTTGTTTTCCCCTCCATCTGAATGGTTTCCTTAGTTTTCTATTCATGAAGAGAGATTATTGGACAAAGGATAATTTGCCAAAGGACCAGACCAGCCTGACCCTTTAACTTTAAAAGGGATGGGGACATAAACCCAGAAACTGAGAAATTCACACTTAGAGAACTGTGGACTGTAGACACTACAAGTCCAGCATGAGGGAATCCAGGTGAATCCCAGACATAAAAAGATGTTCGTCCCCATTCAGGGAAATGCAGCCTAAAACAACAGAGATACTTGGTTTTTTGGGTTTTTTTTTGCAGTTTGGTGCAAGAATGATAAAGGTTGATAGTGCTAAATGTTGGTGGTTCTATAAATTGTTTCAGTCTCTTATGAGGTCAGTTTTGCCAGTTATTTCAAAATGAAGAAAATCATACTCGAGGTGTGGCATATTTTTCAAAAAATCATATTCTAAACACCCACAAAAATATTTGCATACAAAGATGTCCATTGCAGTTTTTTGTAATGGGGGACATTCAGAAACAACCCAGGCTGGTAAGTGATACATTTATATTGATCTACATTACATAATACAGAAAGCACTGAGACTTGTGGGAAAAAGCAAGTTGCTGGACAGTATGTAGTATGGCCCAACGTGTGTGTGTGTATGTATGTGTGTGTGTAAGTACAGAGTATTTGCGTTACATATATGTATGTAAATAAAATATGCAGATACATGGCATTTACTGTATGAGCCAACTACATTGTAAGCTCTATATCATGTAAGGGCAGACATGCTAAAAAAATGGGATGAGGTGTAGGTACTATTATTATCAGTATCCTTATTTTACAGATTTGGAAACCGAGGCCCAAGGTCACACAGCTAGGAAGTGGTGGAGTGGGTATTCAGATTCATTCTCCTTTATGCATGCTTTTGTGCACTCCTCTCTCTATAATAGCATACAAATGTGTGTGTATATTATGTGTATAAAAATGAATGTGCTTCTAACTATAGGAGGGTCTGCAAGGAGCACAGTGTTACTTCTGGGGAGTGTTAACAGTGTGATACCGGTCTTTTCATCAGTTTTTATTTGTATGCATACATCTGTGCTCAACACTAGTATCCCGTTCTATAATCCATTTGGCACCTTTTTACACTTCACTATATCTTAGACATCCATTCTTGCTGGAACATGGGTCAGCCTTTTTCACAGCTGCCTAGTACAGTATTCCTTCTTTCCTCTGTTCTGACAGACATCATTGACTGTTGACTCTGGGGTTCCTGAAGCAGGGCTTAGCCACTCTTGAAGCTCTATACCTCACATATCTCCCCATGGACAGCCCTGCAGTGAGCCTTGGATTTTTCTGTGCATTGCGTCTCCTCCCCCACCCCTCAGTGGTTCCACTTGCATCAGCCCATTTAGAACAGTGATTCTTGTCTTTCGGGGTCACTGTTGGTTCCCCAGCTCCTGGAACAGTGTAGGTACTGCAGTTACTTGTTGACTGACTGAAGAAATGAATAAGTGGGCAAAGTGAGGAAGACAAACAAGTCCACCCACCTGGTTTCCCCACAGAGGAAGGGAGTAACAGTGACTGTCTTTCCATAGGTGTCCACCTGGGATGACCGCCGGGCAGAAGGCACGTTTCCTGGGAAGATCTGAACTGGCTGCACCCCGCTTGTCCTCTGTCTTCCATCTTTCTCCCAGGGAGGTGAAGGGGGACCTGGGTACATCCCACCCTAGGATCCTGAATCATGGCTTAACTAATAATAATAAATACTTGTTGGAAAAGCATAAGACTGTATTTGTAAAGAGCTGGATGATTGGTCAAGGAGCTCGGTTGGGAATAATACCTAGACCAGTAAGAGGGGCTTCAGAGAGTGGGTGTCTTTTTTTTTTGTTTGTTTTTAATTTTTATTTTATCAAAATTTGACCAGCTCTGTGCTAGACAATAAAGTGAATGATTGTATGAAATAGCCTCAAGCCCCAGTATGTGCTAAAATGTATCTGTATGATCCCTTTATTATCTATGATTTTTAAAATGTTTCTTAGTATAATAAAAACATGTGTAGCTCACCAGTTATCAACAAATGCTTCAACAAAAATAGCTTCAACAGTTATCAACAAATGACCAGTTTCATCTTTAATTACTCCCATCCCTTTCTACGTAATTTTATCTAGGTAATTTTCTTAAAAGATTTTATTATTTATTTTTAGAGAGAGGGGAAAGGAGGGCAAAAGAGTGGAACAGAAACATCTATGTGTGGTTGCCTCTTGCACGCCCCCAACTGGGGACATGGCCCGCAACCCAGGCAGTGCCCTGACTAGAAATTGAACCAGCAACCCTTTGGTTTGCAGGCTGGCGCTCAGTCCACTGAACTACACCAGCCAGGGCTTATCTAGGTAATTTTAAAGTGAATCTTAGAGATCATAGTTTATCTAGAAATAAGTATATGTATCTATTAGAGATACATGTTTTTTAAAATCACACTATCATTACACCTAAGAAATTAACAATACTCAGTGTCGTCTGATAAGCAGTCTCCTGCACAATGCATAATTTCTCTGTGTGTTCTCTCACTTTGAACATGATGATGACTGGATGTCACTTAAGTAGGCCAAATTAAGAAATGTTCTTGCCCTGGCCGAGTAGCTCAGTTGGTCAGTGGGTTTGATCCCTGGTCAAGGCACATACAAGAATTAACGGATGGCCCTGGCTAGTGTGGCTCGGTGGATTGAGCCCCGGCCTGTGAACCAGAGAATAGCCAATTTGATTCCCAGTCAGGGCACGTGCCTGGGTTGCAGGCCGGGTCCCCAGGTGGGGACATGCAAGAGGCAACCACACATTGATGTTTCTTTTTTTCTCCTTCCCTTCCCCTCTCGAAATTTAAATAAATAAAATCATAAAAAAAAAAAAAAAAAAAAAAATCAGCCAATGAATGCATAAATAAATGGAACAAAATATGTACCCATCATCCTCCAGACTAGTGGACAGGTAACTCCTGAGACAGTGTTGCCAGCTAGAGCAGCAGGTGTGGCCAAATTGATTATTTTTTCAAGACTACTCAAATAGTGCGACAGACTTACCTGAAGGATGAGGGTATTCAAATGTGCAGAGAGGTGACTCTTGTGTTGAGGAAAATGGCCCTAGGGAAAGTTCTGGAATGGCTGCCTATAAGGAGGAGGGGCTGAAAATAGGACCCTTGTGCATACATAGGGACTTTGAGGGGCTGTAAAGCTTATGGCACATATTAGAAGAATAGAACTTAAAAGGAACATGGTGAAAATTTTAAGTAAACAGGACATCCAGTTAAAAGTCAAGATGTAGGACTTGATTGACCCCAGACACCTAATTCTGCCGAGGGGCTGCTGCCATTAGTAGTCTAGAAGTATTTGAAAATATATATATTTTTGTAGGTGTTGTTATTTATTATTAATCATTATTGTTAACAAGGAGCTTGTAATCTACTAAGCATGCTCTAGAAGAGCAGCTTTCCAGCTTCTTTGGTGGAACCTCACAGAAATGGACATTTCCAATACACACATGCACATAATTGAAATAAATCCCTGGAATGTGTTCTGATGTGTTTTCAGTCCCACACCCCATGAAGTTGATTTAGTGACACACCAATTGTTCCATCTTTGCCCACTCCTTCCACCCTCCTACCTCAAGTCTTGACAGAGACATGTAATAGCTGAAATATACCATTTTTGTTATTAATATTTTAGAGAGGGAGAAAGAGGAAGAGATACATCGATGTGTGAAAGAAACAACCATTGGTTGCCTCTCACACAGTCCCTACTAGGGGTCCTGGCCCGCAACGCAGGCATGTGCCCTGACGGAATTTAACCAGTGACTGGTTTATAGGCCGGCACTCAATCCACTGAGGCACACCAGCCAGGGATGAAACATTCTTGACTGGGTTTCCTGAGAGGTGGGAGGTGGGAAGCTGCATATGCAATTCATGTCTTCAGCCCTAGATGTCACTCACCTTCTCTTTCACAAAGTTGCTGCTGGAAGACTTAACAAAGCAGGATTGTCACCAAGGTCCATATTGACAGGAGTCTTTAGATGAAGCTTGTTTGCTCACTTGGACCTTTCTTCTCCCATTCCTTGACTTTCTGGAAGACAGCGCCTTTGCCTGTGACCATGATGGAAAGAGGTCTGTTCTTGAGTGCTATTGCAAGTGATAGATACATTGAGAGCAGAGATGGGGCTGGCAGCTTTGGGTCAGAGCTTGTGTTCTCTAGATCAGTGGTGCCCAGTGTCATGGGTCTGGCCTTGGCTTTCTCCAGCTTGTCCTTAACCTCCATGATACTGAGCTCAAGGTTCATATGCTTGCTCTCCTCCATCCTGCACTCCTCAATTTCCTTCAGCTTCTGCTCCAGGCTGGCCAGGATTCCCTTGTCTGTACATTGTAATAGGGTCTCTTTCAGTTCCCATTTCTCTTTTCAGAGCTGAGTCATGTGCCCCTGGGTTTCTTCCTTCTCAAGTCTCCTTCATTTCTGTGTACCACTTCACCTAGGCTTCTGTCCTGTTCGATCTCTGCAGAGGTTGCCCTAAATCAATCCTTCACGGATGCACTGGCCCTGCCTAGGGTGATAGCCACAGGGTCAGGAGAGCTCAGTGAGAAGGATATTTTCTGCTATTAAGTCTGGATTTTGACTATTGTGATTCTCAGGGAAGATTCCTTAGGCTCTAGACTCTCCTGCTGCATCTAAGCCATCTCTGAAGACTTGAGGGGTTTATCTGGTAAATTTGATTTGATAAAGATTTGATATAGTCTCCTACTTCTCTGATCTACCACTTTGCTCATGCAGGGTAACAGAACTGTGAGCAAATAAGAAGGTGAACACATCAGCCTGGCTCCAACCTCAAGGCCTGTGCATTTACTGTTTGCTCTGCTGGGAATGCTTTTCCACTCATCTCACTCCCTCCTGCATTCAGGTCCTCCACAAATATAACTGAGCAATTCACTCCTTTTTTTTCTTAAGCACTTACCATTAATATTCCCTATATTTTACTTTTTTATTCTTAATAATTGTACCTCTACCAGTAGAATGTAATTTCCATGGGGGTAGTAATTTTTTAAAAATACGTATTATTCTACCTCTCAACGTTTTATGATGAAAATGTTCAAGCACATAGAAAAAGTAGACAATGATTACCCTTATTCTCATCAACTGTGTTTAACAATTCTTAATATTGCGTCATATTTACTTTGTGTGTGTAGACTTGTTATTTTTTTACTGAACCATTTAAAAGTAGTTTCCAAACATCTTTATTTATATACTTATTTTTTTAATTTTATTTTTTTAGAGAGTGGGGAAAGGCAGGAGAAAGAGAGAGACAAACATCAATGTGTAGTTACCTCTCACATGCCCCCAAATGGGAGCTGACCTGCAACCCAGGCGTGTGCCCTGACTGGGAATCAAACCAGCAATTCTTTGTTTTTCAGGCCGGTGCTCAATCCACTGAGCCACACCAGCCAGGGAAGTTTCCAAACACCTTGATGTTCTACTACTAACTACTTAAGCATGTATCTCTGAAAAACACATGTTTGTTCATACTATTATCACTCCTAAGAAAAAAACGTATTAAAATTTCCCAAATTGTACCCCAGTCTTTACTATTTTTGCTTTTTTTTTTTCTGTACTAGGATCCAGTCAAGGTTCACATTCAGTTTTTAATTATCTAATCTTTTTAAAATTCTAGAATAAATATGAATCAGACGATGGCAGTGTAGGCAGACATGGATTGCCTCTTCGCACAACCACATCAAAATTACAACTAAATAATAGAACAACCATCAGCCAGAACTGTCAGAAATCAAGTTGAATGGAAGTCTGACAACAACAGAACTAAAGAAACACTGGTAGGAGGGGTGCAGACATGGAACGAGATGATCTCACCCACAGGTGGTGGATAAAAATTTGGGAGGAATATCTCAGGAGTGAGGAGTCCCAGGCTCCTGAGCCCAGGGTTCCAGTGGCAGGAAGATAAGTCCCCACAACTTCTAGCTGCAAAAACCAGCAGGGATTGAGATGGTGGAAGAATCTACTGAAGCCCCAAGAAGTTCTTCTTAAAGAACCCACACAGACTTATTCAGACTCACTCCCTCTGAGCTCCAGCACCAGGTAGCAGCTTTGAAAGGCACCAGTGGCATACAGGGAGGAACTGAAATGTTTGTCATCAAGGTGAGAGCTGGGGGACAGCTATCTCCCAGACAGAAAGACAGGCAAAGACCATTGTCCCTTTTCTGAACCCTCCCTGACAGAGCCACAAAGCCAGCAGGCAGGTGCCATATCTGAGATTCCATCAATCTGGCTAACACTGTTTGCCCCACCCTGGAGATCCCCTGAAATTCTGTCCCATCCAACTTACAGGCCCACCCAAGCTGTTAACTGTCGCTTTTCCATATGAATGGCTGGTCTTAGCTCATGCCTCACAACTTCCTAAATCCTCTCAAGCAAGCAACAGCCAGCCTCAGTGAGCCCCCATCCCCAGTAGCTCTTGCTAAGTGGCCCCAGGATCGGCACTAGCAACAGCCAGCCAAGATTCACAGCTTAGCTTCACCTGGGAATCTCTAAGCCTACCACAAGTAACAGACATCTCAGGTTGTTTTATAGCTCAGGCAGGGTGACCCCGGGCAGAACACTGGTGAAGGCTGACCTTGGCCTGCACCACCCAGGAAACGCTGAATCTGTGCACCTAGTGGACAGCTACAGACCACATCAGAGCACCACCACTATGCCCCTGCACAGCTGATCTTCCACAGTGGGTGGGGGTTGGTGATCAGTGGTCACAGCCAGTCCTTGCAGCTGACTGGCCTGGGTAAACCCCTCCTATTGACCTCCCAACAGCAACCGAGGCTCAACTATTAAGAGGAAGGCGTACTCAGCCCACCTGAAGGGCACACCTTGAGTACCCAGTTTGGGTGATAGGGGAGGCTGTGCCACTGGACCCTACAGGACACCTACTACGTGATATCAAGAGATAGAGACAAAGAAGCTGTACCTATATATAGAAATAATTCAGGAGGCTGCCAAAATGAAGAGACAAAGAATCATGGCCCAAATGGAAGAACAGATCAAAACTCCAGAAAAAGAACTAAATGAAATAGAGATAAGCAATCTTCTCAGATGCAGAACTCAAAACATTAGTTTTATAAGGATGCACAAGGAATTTACACAATAGCGTAATAAAGATCCAGATGGAAACAACAGAAGAGTGAATGAAGCTGAGAATCAAATCAATGATTAAGAACATAAGGAAGAGAAAAATAACCAATCAGAAAAACAAGAAGGAAAAAATGAATTTTAAAAAAATGAGGATAGTGTAAGCAACTTCAAGTTGTAGTGTAGTTTGTCTGGGACAACTTCAAGTCTTCCAACATTTGCATCATAGGGGTGCCAGAAGGAGAAGAGAAAGAGGAAGAAATTGGGAATCTATTTGAAAAAATTATGAAGGACAACTTCCCTAATTTGCTGAAGGAAATAAACATGCAAGTCCAGGAAGCACAGAAAGTCCCAAACAAGGTGGATGCAAAGAGGCCCACTCCAAGACACATCATAATTAAAATGCCAGAGGTTAAAGATAAAGAGAGAATCTTACATGCAGCCAGAGAAAAGCAGCTAGTTACCTACAGGGGAATTCCCCTAAGACTGTCAGCTGATTTTTCAAAAGAAACTTTGCCGGCTAGAAGGGATTGGCAAGAAATATTCAAAGTCATGAAAAGCAGGGACCTACAGCCAAGATTGCTCTACCCAGCAAGCTATCATTTAGAATCAAAGGGCAGATAAAGAGCTTCCCAGACAAAAAAACTAAAGGAGTTCATCATCACCAAACCAGTATTATATGAAATGTTAAAGGGACTTATTTAAGAAAAAGAAGATCAAAACTATGAACAATAAAATGGCAATAAATTTATATCTATCAACAATTGAATCTAAGCAAACAAGAAAAACACAGAATCATGGATACGGAGAGCGCTTTGATGGTTGCTAGATGGGATAGGAGTGTGGGCAAAGAGGAGGGGATTAAGAAGTACAAATAGGTAGTTACAGAATAGCCATGGGGATGTAAAGTACACTATAGGAAATGGAGCAGCCAAAGAATTTATATGCATGACCCATGCCTGAGAGTGTGGGGGGTGCTGGGTGGAGTGGGGCAAAGGGGGGTAAAACCGGGAGAACCGTAATAGAATAATCAATAAAATATAATTAAGAAGAAAAAACACCGTGTCTTAAAAGAAATACAATGAAATGCGTGTTTACATTCTACTCAGACACTGAGGCCAGTTGAGAGCTGCTCTAAGCAAGGCTAGAAACATGTTTAGCACACAGTAGCATTAAACTCCTGAGCTTTTCTCCATGCCACCATCAGGATTAAACTGGATCATTTTCTCATCACCTGAGTTTTATGTCATTTTATGCTATTTCTATTCATGTCCATAAACAGCCTAAAATCATCTCATATGCCACCTTTGTAAAATACCACTTTAACATATTGAATGTGTCTCTTTGAAAGGATTTACCGTCTTTAGAAAACATTGTAATGAAATATGTATATCTGAATATATATACAGAAAAGTACACTCACTGTAACTGTACACCTTGATGAATTTTCACAATCTGAATGCCCTCATGTAACAATTCTTGAATCAATAAAGAGAAGTCCCCCTCCTTTCTAGTCATAATGCCCTAAGGGTAACATCTCCCCTGAGTTTTTTTAAAAAAATATTTTATTTATTTATTTTTAGAAAGTGGGGAAGGGAGGGAGAAAGAGAGGGAGAGAAACATCAATGTGTGGTTGCCTCTCGAGGTCGCCTACTGGGGACCTGGCCTACAACCCAGGCATGTGCTCTGACTGGGAATAGAACCATTGACCCTTTGGTTCACAGTCCCGTGCTCAATCCACTGAGCCACACCAGCCAGGGCTCCCCTGACTTTTATCACTCTAGATTAGTTTTCCTGTTCTAGAACTTCATATCTAGTATCATACAGTTGTGGTCTTTTGTGTATGGCTTTTTTCATTTAGCATAATACTTTTGAAATTCACCCCTGTAGTTGCATATATCAATAGTTTGTTGCCTTTTATCACTGAATAGTATCCATTGTATGGAGGTACCCTAATGTACTTATCTATTCTACTGTTAAAGGGCATTTGGGTAGTTTCCAGTTTGGAACTATTATGAAAACAATCACAGTATTTGGTAGTGGTAAATGACTGGATTGTAGCATAGGAATGTGTTGTTTGAAGCAGGCTTATATAACAGTAAGAAAGAATAGTGAAAATTCAAGTCTGACAAAGTACATTGGCTTCATGCTTCAGGACAAAATGGATCCCTTTTATGACTGGTGACATATTAACGTACCACTGATGGCACCCTTTTACCTTTACTAGGCATTTTACATAACTTCTAACTACTAACAGTTACCAATTATTTGAAAATAAAAATATTTCATAATATTAACCTGGCCTTATTATTTGGCAAGTTATTTTAGCTAAAACGTATAAGATATACTTGATAGATCATGTACATTATTATTTAAATTTTCTCATCAGTTCCTAATATAAATGTAAATCAACAGAGAAAAACTATTTTAAAGGTAAAGTGAATTGACTAAAAACCTAATTACCCTACCCATTTTTTTTTTTTTTGAGCAGCAAGGCGAGGCGTTTATTCACGAGTCTGCCACCCTACCCATTTTTATTGGAAAACATCTCATGTATTTTACTACCAAGCCAGTGTCTTGACAATAGAATTTTAAGTTCTAGTTGTTCATTGCGCATACACCCGTGGAGATGCTGCTGGTCTGAGAGAGAACACAGTAAATGTTCCCGCCCTCGGGCTAGAGAAGTTCCATGCAAGGACTGGGGGCCTCAAGCCACCACTTTCGCCTGCAGAACCAACCTCCTGATACTAGGGGGCGCCATCGGAGAGAACGTGGGCCTCTCAGGAGAGCAGCTGGTAAGCTCAGCCACTTGCACACTGGAATTGAAAGACGTCCTTGGAACACACCCCTGCACTCAGTTCCCATCGCCACCCAGGAAAGTGGTCTGTTGATTGATATCCATTCGGCAGATGGGCAAACGCACACGCCAAGCCACACAGCACAGAGGAAACTGAACTGGAGTTTGAACCTAGGTCTCTGATTCTGCAGCCTGAAGAGGTTTCCACCCTTTGGCTCCTCAGTGTGACCCTGCTTTGTCCCTACGTGTGTGGTGGTGGTGGTGGTGGAAGAAGGACTCCCCCTGACCAAGCCCATTCAGTGTTCCCCCTCCCTTTTTCTAGCACAGCTCTCCTCCCCCTCATTGAACACTCATCTCAAACTCCCCTCACACACCCATCTCCTGCCATCCTCTCCCCTCAGCCCACAGCCCATACAATCAGCCTTCTGAGCCCACCTGCCCCCTCATCTCCTCCCCACCTCCCTGCCTTGGTCTAACCCTGTCCTCACCTGCCAGGGTCCCTACCTGGGCCTCCTCCTGGGCTCCTAGCCTTGGACAGGTGGAACCACCAGAAGAGGAGGCAGTTCTGGGATTTAGGATTCATATCCAAGTCCGATTTGGAGCTCTCTTCTGCTCTCAGGAAGGCCCATGTCTTAAGGAGAGACATCAGGTGGTGCACTTACTCTCCCAACCCCACCTCTGTCCACCACAGCAGCCTTCCCAGGGGCACATCACCCTGCCCGTGTGGCCCGATACTAAGACAGTCTGGAATGTCAGGTCTATAAATCACTTGGGGGTGGGGCACATAAAGCTGTTTTCTCATACTGGTCTGCCTGCTTGACCTCTTGTCCCTTTCTCCAGACACACTCTTCCCTTCTGGGAGACTGGCCCAAGGAGGGGCCTGGGTCTATATAGGGAGCCACTGTGGGAAGGACTAGCCAGAGAAGCTTCAGGCAGAGGTGAGGAGGAGGTTCTGGGGGGTTTGAATGGGCAGAGGGAACTGGGGTGGTCTGAGGCTCAAAGAGGGCCAGTGCTGAGCTCTGGTCAGCGACTACACTGCCTGGTCCTCACTGTCCACACACCAAGGTATGGGAAGTTGGGCATACCAGTACCACCTGGGCCCAACAGAGAGCCCCTTGTAACTAGGTGCAGAGGTGGGGCAGTGGGTCCAGCTGGGCCATCCCTCCCCTCCTGGCTTTTGCCTGGCTTCATCCCTGCTCATGTGTCCCAGGCAGGACTATGGCTTCTACAGCAGCAGAGGTGGAGAAGGGGTCTCCGATTGTGGTAGGGCTGCTGGTCGTGGGCAACATCATTATTCTGGTGAGACATCCCCCAGTGCTGGGAGCTGTGTGGGCAGGTGGGGAGGAGGGCAGTTTTGAGCCTGGGGGTGGAGGGCAAGGTTCCGGGACTCCCCAGCAAGCCAGTGCTGCAGGTTCACTAATCAGAGCAGCCTGGATTCAAATCTCAGCTCTGCCTCTCCCTAGCTGAGTGACCTTGAGCAAGTAACTTTATTTCTCTGTGCATGTTTCCCCGTCTATAGATTGTGACTTCATTGTGGAGATATTTGTGTGGATTAACCCATGCAGGACCTTGAGCTCAGAAAAAAACAATTAACAAATGCTAGCTATGGACATTAACATGATTATGGACATAAAGTGCCTGCTTGGCACACAGAAGGCCCATGATAACGAATAATAACAATGTCTTTTACTTAATACTTAATTTTAAAAAATATGTAATACCTGTACATGGCTCTGGGGCTAGACAGCTTGGGTTTAAATCCCAGCTCTGCCACTTTCTATTGTGGACCTGGAGTCACTTCTCTGAGTCTCAATTTTCTCATCTGTAAGATGGAAACATGCCCTGGCCAGGTAGCTCAGTTGGTTAGAGCATTGTCCCAATATACACATACAAGAGGCAACCAATGAATATATGGGTAGAGTGGTGAAGCAGTGTTTCTCTCTCTCGCTATCTTTTCCTCTTTCTCTCTAAAATCAATCAATAAAAAAAAGTTTTTTAAAGATGGGGATAAAATATTAATGCTGAGCGGATAAAATGATTTATTGAATTAATGTGCTTAGATCAGTTTTCACATGTGGTTACTCTTTGTATTAGCCATAACAATAATATACATTAAAGCTGGCAATGATAATGATTAGTATACAGAACCAGTTACGAGGCCCAGTGCTTGGTACACAGAAAGTACTCTAGGTGTATTAGTTTTATTGTTCTCAAAAGAATTCACCAATAAGTTTCCTCTCTTTTGTTCCACATCCCTCATCCCACAGGTACCCAGATGTTTAGGTTTTCCAACATGCTACAAATGCAAGCAATAGGAGCATATGTACCTATTTTTCTTCCTTTCTTGCCTAAAATGTAACTCATTCCATATCCCTTTTCTTTTTTTTAAAGTATATTTTACTGATTATATTGTTACAGTTGTCCCAATTTCTTTTCCTTTTGCTCCCCTTTGCCCAGTACCCCCCTTCCCTCCAGCAATCCCACCCCCATTAGTTCATGTCCATGGGTTGTGCATATAAGTTCTTTGACTTCACCCTTTCCTATATTATTCTTAACTTCCCCCTATTTTGTACCAACCAATTATGCTTCTTAATCCCTGCACCATTTCCCCATTTCTCCCCATTCCCCCTCCCTGCTGATAACCCTCCAGATGATCCCCATATCTATGATTCTGTTCCTATTCTGGTTTCCTTATTTGGATTTTGTTTATATTTTTTAGATTCAATTGTTGATAGTTGTAAGTTTGTTTTCATTTTAATGTTCGTAGTTTTGATCTTATTTTTCTTAAATAAATCCCTTTAACATTTCATATAATAATGGCTTTAGCTTTACCTTGTCTGGGAAGCACTTTATCTTTCCTTCCATTCTAAATTATAGCTTTGCTGGATAGACTAATCTTGGTTGTATCACACTGAATACTTCTTGCCAGTCCCTTCTTGCTTGTAAAGTTTCTTTTGAGAAATCAGCTGACAGTTTTATAGGCACCCCTTTGTAGGTAACTCTCTTCTTTTCTCTTGCTGCTTTTAAGATTCTCTATCTTTAACCTTTGCCATTTTAATTATGATGTGCCTTGGTGTGGTCCTCTTTGGGTCTAGTTTGATTGAGACTGTGCTTCCTGGACTTGTGTGCCTATTTCCTTCGCCAAATTTAGGAAGTTTTCCTTCATTATTTTTTCACATAAGCTTTCAATTTCTTGCTCTTCCTCTTCTCCTGCTGGCACCCCTATGATTTGGATGTTGACATGTTTAAAGTTGTCCCAGAGGTTCCTAAGCCTCTTCTCATTTTTTTCAATTCCTGTTTCCTAATTCTGTACTGTAATTTATTTGAACCCTGGTATCCTTCCCTTCACCATTGGTTTTATGTGGATTTTCCTTTGTTTCATTTAGCATAGCTTTCACTTCTTCCCTTATGTGTTTGTCATACTTAAGGATATCTGTCAAGCTGTGAGCATCCTTATCACCAGTGTTTTGAACTCTACATTTGTTAGGTTGGCTACTCCTCATCTGTTAGGTTGGCTATCTCCTCATCACTTAGTTCTCCCACTGGAACCTTGATCAGTTCCCTCTTTTGAGCCATACTTCTGTCACCTGATCTTGACAAACTCCTGTGTTTGTTTGCCTCTGTGTCTTAGGTAGAGCTGTCGCACCTGTCTGGATAAGTATTTCTTCTTTATATCTTTGTTTGCTGGACTTCCATGCAGCTCTATTTTCTGGAACTTCTGGTTGTCACTAGTTTTGAGATAGTTTTATTCTTTCTTAGTTGTGGAGGGTGACGCAGTGTGTCTATCTAGGCCTCCATCTTGGCCAGAAGTTCTCCCATATCCCTTTTTATGCCTCCCATTTTCTTCTGCCCACACAGTCTGTAGGCCACTCCACAGGAGTCCTCAAAAGAGACTCCCTGCCCTTTTTCACAACTGCATAGCACTCCATTGTGTGGCATCCTGGTTTCCCTACCTACAGGGCTACAGGGCTACAGGACATCACCTTGCGGGTTTGTGATTTTCCTGCATGGGCCAGTGTTTGTGTAGGGTTGATTTCACCAAGTGGAGTCACTGGACAAAAGGTTGATATATTTGTAATTCTTCTGATAATGGCCAGATTCCCATCTTTAGGGAATAACACTAGTAAGAGAGGATAGGTTGACCAAGAATCTCCTCTGTGCCAGTCATGTCCTCTAGGCTTTGTATGTGGCATCTCCTTCTATTTTTGAAGCAACTGGCAGTGGTGGGGGGAAGAGGGTTCTGACTGGGCCCTCTGCTCCTGACCTCTGTCTAGCCTCATCCCTGCTCATGAAAGGCAATGACTTTGCCACTCATTATTTTTGAACAAAATTTTTAAATGTTCATTCAAGTATATGTTTATTGATTTTAGAGGAAGAGGAAGGAAGAGAAAGAGAGAGAAACATCAATGTGAGAGAGAAACATCAATTGGTTGCCTCTCATCCACAGGCTAGGTATGGGCCATGACCAGGAATCAAACCCAGAACCTTTTGGTGTACAAGACGAAGCTCTAACCAACTGAGCCATCCGGCCAGGACTCTTTGCCACTCTTATTACATCCCCACTTTACTGAGCAGTCAGAGAAGGCTCAGAATTAGGAAGGAACTTGCCCATGGAGACTCATGCAGCTGGGGCTGCTGCCCCTGAGTAGGTCTTTCTAACTTGCTGCTCTATCTAGCTGTCAGGTCTGGCTCTGTTTGCTGAGACAGTATGGGTGACAGCTGACCAGTACCGTGTATACCCACTGATGGGTGTCTCAGGCAAGGATGATGTCTTCGCTGGTGCCTGGATTGCCATCTTCTGCGGCTTCTCCTTTTTTGTCGTGGCCAGCTTTGGAGTGGGTGCAGTGCTCTGTCGTCAGCGGTCCATGATCCTCATGGTGAGGCCCCAGGATAAGGGGATGGGGATAGGTAGGCACAATGATCATTCTTGTAGTCATAACAGCAACCACCACTGTAGCCACTAGTGTGTGTTCAGCATGGCACCACACCCAGGCCTCATGGAAATTTTATTTCACTTTCCAATAACCTAATAACCTAGATTCAGCTGTCTGTCTCCATCACTTCAGAAAGAAAACTGGGACACAGGGGAGGAAGGGAAGAAAGCTCTCTGTAGAGGAGGTCAGCTGTTGGTAGCAAGACTGGGATTTGAACCTCAGCTAGTTGGTCTCCAGAATCTGATCTCATGAGTGCTATCAATAAAGACAATAATAATAGCAGATCAGATACCACTTAATGAGTGCTCACTACTTTCTAAATGCTTTACATGGATTAGTTCATTTATTCCTCACAACCCGCCATGAGATACCATCATCATCATCATCAACATCATCGTGAACCTACTTGACAGTTGAAATCGAGGCTCAGAGAAATGAAGTCACTTATCCAGGGTCACACAGTGAGTGAGTGACAGAGCCAGGAGGATTCAAACCTGAGAAGTTCAGCACTTGAGCATATGCTCTCAGTCTCTGCCAACATTATTGAAATAAAATATCCACACTTCCCAAGGACCTCCCACGTGTCTAACACTAGGCTAAGCAGTTTAGAAAATGAGCTCCCTCAATTCTCCCAGAAGCCCTCTGAAGTTACTGCTTCACTACCCAATTTACTAGATGAGGAAACTAAGATTCAAAGAGGGCAAAGACCAGGTGGTAGGGAGGGCAGGAATTCCAATCCTGGCCCAATGATACAGAGCCAACACTGTGCTTTCTCTGTAGTTGATGGACTTTTAAATTCCCAGGAGCACTTACTTATTCAACCAACAAATGCTTATTAAGCAAGAACACACACCAAACGCTATGCTAGGCACCAGGGCTATCTAGTGAGCAAAACAAAACCATTGCCATTGCAGGGGATGCTCTGAGGGGAGAAGACAGTGACCAGGGAAGGGTGAGCTGGAACTGGGGAAGGCAGTGGGGAGTCCTTGCAGCCAGAGTAAGCAAAGGCCTGGGGCAGATGAGGAGTGAGCTTGCAAGTGAATCTTCAGGAAGAACATTCCAGGTGGAGGGAACAGCAAGAACAAGTGCTGTGAAGCCAGAGGAGAACAGTGTGGCTGGAACCAGCTGGGGGTGAGGGAGAGAGAGAAGAGGTGAGGGAAGATAGGGGTGGAGGAGAGAACACTGGGCAGCAGGCATGGAGGATGAGGGAAGAAAAGGAAGGTGGGCCTATCAGGGGGGCCTTATGGGCCTTGGCAAGGACTTTGGCTTTACTGTAAGATGGAGCCATGACAAGGACCTTTTTTCCTTCCTTTCCTGTTTTCCTTCCTTTCCTGTTTTCCTTCTTTTTTATTTCTTTCCTGCATTTAATTCTCTGGCATAACAATTTAACCAAAGCCTTAAAAGTTCACCCAACTAGTAAAAAAAGTTTGTGTCTATTAGTTTGTCATTAACTAAGATATAGAAGTTTTAAAAAAAATATTATGGGAAATTTCAAACAGACTAGAGTAGAGAGAATAGCCTGATGAACCTGTGTACCTATCACCTGGTTTCAACATATCAATCACAGACTGGCCAGTTCTGTGTTCTGTGCTCCACTCTCTGCCTGCCCACACTTTTCTTTCCTGGGGTATTTTGAAGCACATTCCAGATACCAAGTCATTTACCTATAAATACTTGAATGCACATTTCTCTGAGTGATAAGGATATTGTTTTAAAGTAGTTGGGCATGTTATGCCACATCATCTCATCTCATCTCATCTCATCTCATCTCTCGGCAGTGGAGGCGGCAAATCTATACCCCATGTCATGTTTGTTTGTTTGTTTTTTAAGATTTTTATTTATTTACTTTTAGAGTAGAAGGGAAGGAGAAAGAGAGAGAGAGAAACATCAATTGGTTGCCTTGCCCCCAACTGGGGACCTGGCCCACAATACAGGCTTGTGTCCTGACCGGGAACTGAACCAGTGACCTTTCCATTCACAGGCCAGGACTCAATCCACTGAGCCTCACCAGCCAGGGCACGCCCCATACCATGTTGCTCTAAGAGTGAGGGGAAGGGTTGAGGATAGGAAAGTTATTTTTATTAAACACAGGTGAAATAATTTTTTTTTTCACAATCACCATGCCTCTGGCACACCTGCAAAATTCACCCTAGTTCCTTCATATCTATATTCCAATACCCAGTCTGTGTTCAAATGTCTGTAGTTGTCTCAAGAATATCTTTTTTTTTTTTTCTTTCTAAAGTAGACATTCATTTTACCGCATCCAAGTGTATTAACTTCAGGAAATATTTTACATATATTTTCATTTCATTTTCACCTGACATTCTGTTATGGAAAATTTCAAACATACAGAAAATGTGAAAGACTTGAACAGCAAACACTTGTAACCCCATTACATAGATACTATCATTCACATTGTTCTATACATTTTTTAAAAATTGTATTTCTATCCATCAATCCATCCTTTGAGGGGGTATGATTTGACAGACTTTGCCCTGACTGGGTTGTTTGTGTGTCCCTCCCTCTATCTTTCCCCAGTACCTGGTGCTCATGCTCATCGTCTACATCTTCGAGTGTGCCTCCTGCATCACGTCCTACACCCACCGAGACTATGTGAGCCAGGCAGAGGCCAGGGGAAGGGCGTGACTTTCTGGGGTAGTGGGTTAGGGTCCTCGGCTGAGGGTGGAGGTTGACTTCTCTTCCCACCCATCCCCACTGGACCCTATTCTTCCCGGCCCTCCATAGATGGTATCCAACCCATCCCTGATCACCAAGCAGATGCTGACATTCTACAGTACAGACACAGATCAAGGCCAAGAACTGACTCGCCTCTGGGACCGCATCATGATTGAGGTGAGCAGGGATGGGCAAGGATGAGCAGGGAGGTCTGGAGGACCTGGGGCTCTGACCACAGAGGTAGATAGGGCTCCCACTCTGCCCACACTGGTATATGATATCTACTCATGTGGCTCTTATGAGAGAAGCTCTTGTCGTTGTGAATTTCCAGATGAGTAAACAAGCCCCCAAAAGGGAAAGTACTTGCCCAGGGTAAGTGGCTGGCTGGGATCCAAACCTGGCAGCCTAGATCCAGAATTCCTGCTCTTAATCATGATGCATATAGTATTAACAGCAACAGCAAACATTTAATGAGCAGTAATTTCTGTTTAGCATTTTACAAAGAACTTTGAAAGCTTATTTAATCTTCACAACTACCTCATAAGGGAGATCAGCTTTTCAGCAATAAGAAAATGAGGTGAACATGGAGAGGCTTGCATGAGATCCCACAGCTGGTAGTTCACAGAAGCAGAAGAATTCAAACCCAAGATGCAGTTTCCAGAAACCACATTCTTAGCTAAATCCAACAGGACATGGCAGCACAGAGGAGAATATTGAGGATTCAGGGGAAATTGAAGTTCCTATTTGGCTCAAGTCATACAGCTAGCCAGGATTGGCACCCATGTTTGAAAGAGTTTATGTTTTCATCTTTCAAGGGCCACAAATTAAACATCCATAGGGGCTAGAAATCTTCCTTTTGGTGTTATTCAGCTCAGGTTTTGTAAACAGTGAATTCAAAAGAATTTTAAAATAAATCACGAGTGTGGGTTTGATCCAAGTCCCCCATCAGCCCCTTGGTGCTGTAACAAATACCTTCTGGTTCCTGCTCACACACTCAGACCCTGCCCTCTGCTTTGAGGCCCAGCACGTGCGGAAGTGGGCCCAGGAGGGGCGCAGGACAACTTTGCCCCTTCTCAGAGCAAGTGGATGTCTGCTCTGAGCTGTAGCCTGACCCCTGCCTTTCTCTCCAGCAAGAGTGCTGTGGCACCTCTGGTCCCATGGACTGGGTGAACTTCACATCAGCCTTCCGGGCTGCCATCCCAGAGGCGGTGTTTCCCTGGCCCCCACTGTGCTGTCGGCGGACTGGCAACTTCATCCCCCTCAATGCAGAGGGCTGCCGCCTGGGCCACATGGACTACCTATTCACCAAGGTATGTCTCCGGCCTTCTGCTGCACCTGCCTGTGGTCTCCCTGGCACTTTCTGGTTCTTCTTTCCCTCCCCCACCAACTGTCTGTTATTTCCTCCTACTTTCTCTGGCTTTCGTTATCTCTCCCTTCTCTCAACTCTCCCTCCATCTGTCTCTCCCTCCCTCTGAAAGTCAGTGGGATGTACACAGGGTCTGTCTGATTTAGATCCGGCACCTGCAATTCTTCTCAGGTTGTTTGGGAATATGAGCAACAATAATAATAGCAACAGCACAACACTAATAGCAACCCACATTTATCAAGCTTTTACTTTGTAACAGCCATCCTTCTAAGTTCTTTAGGTTTTTATCTTATTTTTATTTTTTTAGCCCTCACCTGAGGATATATTTATTGATTTTCGAGAGATAGGAAGTGGGGGGAAGAGGGGAGAGAGAGAGAGAGAGAGAAACAGAAACATTGGTTGCCTCCATTACTCTCCCCACCTGAGGATCGAATCCACAACCCTTTGGTGTTCAGGATGATGCTCTAACCAGCTGAGTCACCTGACCAGGGCTAATCTTTTATATTATTTCTCACCATAGCCTAATGAGGTACAGATGATAATTACGCCATTTACAGATGATGAAACTGAGAGGTCACTTGCTAGTGAGGGATGGAGCCGGGGTTTGATTTCAGATAGTTAGGCCCCAACTGGATGCTTTAACTATTGCAAGGGGGAGTGCAGAGACAGAGAAAGAAACCAGAGGAGGTTTCTGATCCCAGTGGCCCTCTGGCTGCTCTTGGCTTCCTGGGGCCTGTCAGTGGTGTGTCTTGGATCAGGTGTGCAAACCATCGCCACCCTCAGAATCAGACAGCCATGTTTCCAGTCCTGACTCTGTGTGGAGTGCTTACATGCACCCTCATGGAATCTTCACAACTGCTTTTGGAGGGCAGCGATGTTAAGATCACCACTTCACAGATTGGAAAACTGAGGGTCAGAGGATCAGAGTCATATGTAGGCCCTATAACCAGCAAATGGTAGACCTAGCTCCCCACTCGGTCCTGCCTAAATCCAGGTCGTACACCCTGAAACTTTGTTCGTGGCTGCTTCTAAGTTGGAGTAGGAGTCTACATGAAGATGTGGGGCTCTGGACCCACTCGGCCTCATCTCTCAAGGAGGAGAAGTCAGAAGTGAACTGACCCTAAAGGCATTATTTCAAACCCTTGGAACTTGTGGGCAGCATGGAAAGCGGCTCTAAACAAAATCACCCTCAGGCTGTCATCACCATTAAGGCAGCACCTACTTATACAGGCCCTGCGTTCAAGGTCACATCCCTGCTCCCTGAAAACACCCCAGGAGGTAGACACTGCCGTGATCCCCATTGCACAGGTGAAAAAAGCAAGACTCAAGGAAGAAAGTGACTTTCTCAAGGGAATATAGCAAGTCTTGCTTTTAGCAATCAGCCTTCCTGGGAATTTTCTCAAACTCTCATTTTCTCTGTGCCCAGGGCTGTTTTGAACACATTGGCCATGCCATCGACAGCTACACGTGGGGCATCTCGTGGTTTGGGTTTGCCATCCTGATGTGGACGGTGAGAGAGGGGAGCCTATTGTTGGGTGGGATGTGGGTGTAGGGCTGGAGTGCCCCTAACCCGACTGCCGTCTCCGCCTCCAGCTCCCTGTGATGCTGATAGCCATGTATTTCTACACTGCACTGTGAGGAATGAGAAGGGATGGCTTTGTGAACACCTTGGGCTCCTCCTCCTCCTGCTTCTGCTTATTCTGGCTGAGGCTTGGCTGGCCGCCTCATCTCCCTCCTTTCCACCTCCGTTATCCCTTCCTCCTTCTACTCCCAATATATTTGACTAGGTTTCTGAACTCTCCTAGGAATTGGGGATGCCCTGAAACCCCCGGACATATATGCATGGACTCTTAGCCCTTAGCCTCATTTCATTTGGTTGGTTCTTGGCCCATCTATCTGTCAGCTTAAAGTCTTGTCCTTAGATCTCACCACCCCATTCACATGGTGGATGTCGCCATTATTACTGAGTGGTTTGTGATGATCTATATAAGCTCTGGTAGACTGGGATTGCTATAAGGGGAGGGGCAATTTCTGCCATGCTCATTTATTGTCCCCAGCATTGTCCAACACTGGACTGAACATAGATGTTCAATAAATACTGTTTGAATGAGTTCATTTGTTTTCTTTCGGGACAAAGGTGAATGGACAAGAACTCTTCCAGTGGAAATGGGAGAAACCCAATTGGCACTGGCTGAAATATAAGATGAAATATATTGGCTCATGCAACTTAGGCTGAATCCAAGGATTCACACTAGGTTTCCAGGAAACCTGCTTTGTGCTAAGACAGGATTTCTCTGCAACACGAGGTGTACATCATGATAGCTAAGCAACACAGCGGCAAAAAAGACCTCTGTCCCAATAGCTTTAACCTAAGTCAAGGATTAAATCTCACTGTCTCAGTTCAGGTTCTAGGCTCGCCCTTTGGCTAGGAAAGGGAAAGCCCCTGGACTAATGATCCTGCTAAAAGAGCTCTTAGTATCTGCTGAAGATGCCTCCAGGGGTGGTGTTGGGAAGGAGATTGTTTATCAAAGGAAAATCAGATGGGCCAGTACAGGTGATACATGTCCTCCTATTAGGGACTAAAGCTTCCAGCAAGTTCTCTAAGGCGTGCATGACAACAACAACTTCTAGAATCTTGTCATTGTTCTTTTGTCCTCTCTGAAGCAAGCCCACCTTCTCTCCATTTTACAGCAATTGGGCCCTACCAGGAGAGCCTGGCTTCCTTCCCCATCAAATGAAGTTTCTCAAGGTCCTCATTACTCCACTGGTCTGCTGATGGTCTGCAAATGCTAAATTCAGATATCAGCTTTAAAAATCTGTAATGATCAAAAAAGTGTGTTGGGGCGAAAAGTTGGAAACAACCTAATATCCATCAGCAGGGGATGGGTTGGTTGTACAACTCATGCTATATCCTTGAACTGGAATTCTCTGCAGCTGTTAAAAAAATGATAGATCAATGTGAGCTGATAAAAAAAGATGTCATAACGGTATAGATAGTCAGAAAGCATATATAAGGATTTCATTACAGTAACCTAAATGAACATCAGTAGGGGATTTGTTAAATTAGCTATGCTATATCTTTACTTTGGAACACTACACAGTAGTAAAAAATAATATTTTAACAAAGAAATATCTCCAAGAAATGGAAAGTAGAAAAACTTGCAAACCACATCGTCGTCGGCAGCCGTCCGTCTCGAGAGACGATGGTGTAGCTTCTTAAAGAGTCTATCTGCACCGCCGAGAATGGCTGTGCAGTCCGACTCGGGAGTGACATGGTATCTGTCTCCTCCCGTGTTGAATCGACATCTTGTGATGACGCTGAAGCTACAGAGCCTGGGCAGGGTAATATGGAGGGTCTGCTGTTGCCCATGCAGCAGACCCCCCCTCTCTTCGCAGCTGAAGGGTCCAAGGGAAAGACGGAGTCAATACAGCTTGGCTTCAGGTGCGCCGCAGGAGTTGCCGGTGTTGACTACAACGTCAAACCGCCTTAGGGACTCCGGCTCCGGATTTTCTGTCGGGGTTTACTCCCTTAGCCTTTCCCCTGAAGAGGTATGCCGCAAGGCAGCGGAGGTTTTTTGGAGTCAGAGTTTTCCTTCTCTGATGTACCCTGACTGGAAGATCGAACCAGCGACACTTAGCTCGCAGGCCGACGCTCAATCCACTGAGCTAAACCAGCCAGGGCTGACAAACCACATACTGTACTTTTATTTCTGTAGTTACATATACAGGGTTGTTGTTTTTTATTATTGGTCAAGGTATTTAAGATAATGTTTAAAAGAATAAGGAAGATACATTTTTTAAAGCAAAAATTATGTGTAACCCTTTCACTTAAAAGTTTATAAAAATTTAGAAATGGAAGTGTCCCATGTTCTACTCCATAGTAAACTCCACCCACCCCAAATCCGGTCCAACCCCCTACCTAGATAATTTCTATTAACACACAATAAATTTTCTATTTGACTTTTCAAAAGTTTATATTGACAGATCTATATATACTTATATAAGCACACACAGATGTCTAATGGAATTATGCTTTAGACTTGCTTTGTAATTTGCTTTCTTCACTTAACCATATATTATGGTTATCTTTCCTTGTCAGTATACATGAGTTCACCTCTTTTTACTTTTTTTACTATTGTAATGTATTTCAGAGTATAGATGTATCATAGATCATCATGATCTGTTGTTAAGTAAGCAAGGCAAGGAGCAAAACAGTATGCATAAGTTATTTTATTTTTATAAAAATTATGTATACATATTTCCCACGAAGGACTCCTTTGAGATGGGGAATTGGATGGAGGGTGAAAGGAGGAGGAATTTTTACATCATATATACCTTTGTTGGGAACTATTTTTCTAAAGATCATCGATTACTTTTCAAAAACAAAGACTAGTAATGGGGTTTCTAAAATACTAAACAATATACAGCTTTACTTTTGAAACCAGAATTTTCAACCACTTAGATGTGATATGCACCATATTTTAATGCACAAGGGCCCCTCCAGGTTAACTGCCCTAACTGGCTTTTCTGCAGGCCCTGGAATGAAACTTCTCTCTCATCCCTGGGTACATATTTGGCTGCCTTGTAAAAGTGTCAGTGGAAAGTTGCAGGGGTGGGGGGGGTGGAATTCCGACCTAATCTACCTACTTTTAAATTCAGATATGTCATCACGAGCAAGTTCAAAGTGACTTAGTCTGTGACTGGGAATTTCTGAGAGAAGCAAAGAGGCAGCTCTGGGTTCTCACTAGTCCCACCACACTCTTGAGTCTCAATGTGCCCCTTTGTGAAATGGGGGTTCCGACAGTCCCTAGTTCATAGCACACAGCCCAAGCATTCTAAGAGCTCAGGAACTGGTAGACCTTTTTTTATTATGAATCAGGAATTTTCTCAACCCTGTGTAAACAGAATCAAATACAAAAATAAACTGCTGAGGCTGTGTCTGTCTCTGGTAAAACCAAATTTCAAATGTTTGGGACTCCACCATCCTCATATAGAAGCTGATTCTCTGAAGTGGCTTAGATATTTGCACTTTTAAAAAGAAAGTTGTACTTGAAAATGACTGGTGCTTTCTCTGAGAGATGAGCTCAGCATATGTTCGAGTTAATATGATGTTTTTTGGGCTGAGGGTCTTTCAAGAATGGGGAATTAATGGAGACTAATATGCATAAAGTAAGTTTTTCCCTTAAAAATCGCACTACAAAAGAATATTTAATGTCATGGGGAAATACTTGTAAAATTGGTATGTGGAAAAAGATTACAAAATAGCATGCCAAGTATGACTGCTTTTCTGATTAAAATATAAATATGTGTACATTTGCATTAAAGTTGTTAACAAAGTCTCCCAAAAGTTAATATTGATCTTTAAGGAAGAGAAGACACCTTCAGAGGATTTTTACTTCATGCCTTGGGCATTTTGGTATTTTCCAAATATTCTATGATGATTATTGCTTTTGTCCTCCAACAAAAATGAAGAAATAAATGTTTTTTAAAACGTCACTGCTGGTCATGATGTATGCATTAAGGAAAGAGTTATCACTAAATATTTCTAAACTTTAACCGAGTAGTCAAGACAGGTCGGGCCTTGCCAGATGCTGTGTCTTAGGGTCAGGGAGACCTCTCCACCTCTGTTGCATGTCTGTCACTACTTTCTCTGGCTCCATCTGGCCACATACCTTTAGAGTGTGGCTCAGCCAGACTGGCAGCAGTTTGACCTGTCCAGGTTGGGCCTCAGCTGGCAGAACAGGTTTATCTGCCTTGATCCCTTCTCTCAGAGGCCCACTCCTGTGGGTGAGAGGGGAGCCAAGACATGAGTTTCAGGACACTCAAGAGAGAGGCAGTCATTCAATGGTGTTCCTTCTACATGACCACATCTGTCCATGACTCAATCCAGCCTCTAATGCTCCATGACTCCCCAGTGGCCTCAGCACAAAGTCCAGCTCCTCAGCTATGCCCTGAAAGGCCCTTATGTCCTTTTCTCCTTGCCACAGCCCCAGGCTTATCTCTCTCTCTTGCCCCACTGAGCCAACCTTCTTTCACCATCTGAGAATAAATTGCAATGTTATATAGTAATCAAGCAGGAACATACCTCTGACTACATCCACTGTACCTTCCATAAAGGGAAGTTGGCTTATCCACTAAAATGTGAAACCTATATCCCTCTGGCTCAATTGATTCCACCGCTGTAAATTTATCCTGAATATACATTTACAAGTTTGTACAAATACCTATGTTCAGGGGTAACTGAAAAGCAATAACTAAGAAACATCTTAAAGCATGTCAGAAGAGAACCAGTTATATAATTCATTTTTTTCATACCATGGAGTACTATGCAGCTAAGTTTAAAGTTCACCACATTTATATTTGCTGATATGAAACCATCTCCAAGACAGATTATTCACTGAGAAAAAGGCAAAGCAGAAAACTAAATGTATGCTAAATGCAATCCTAGATTGGATCCTGGAACAGAAAAAAAGACATTAGTGGAAAAACTAATACAATCCAAATAAAATCTGGTGTTTAATTAATAGCATTGTACCAGTGTTTATTGCTTGGTTTTGATGAATGTACCATGACTATGTAATATGCCAACATTAGGGGAAACTGGGAGAAGGGTATAATGCTCTGTACTAGCTTTGCACCTTTTCTGTAAATCTAAAATTCTTCCAAGATAAAAAGTTTATATAAAGAAAAACACCTGACTATATGTTTCTATATTTGTATATCTCTAAAGAGGAGGAAAAGAAGAAGTTTGTTTATGCACAGGATACATCCTTTCTTATAAATTGTCTTATTATGGTGATTAATTTTTCTTAATTCAGCAAAGATTATCCAGCTTAACAGTTGATATATATTTAAAAAATAATTTACACCTACACTTGCATGATGATTTTTTCAGAGTACATAATGTCAATATTTGGAAAAAAATTGACAAATTTTAAAAATTGTTTTTCTATTACAGTTGTCTCATTTTCCCCCCATTGCTCTCCCCTAACCCACCCTCCCCCTCTCCCACAGTCCATCCCCACCCTGTTGTCCATGTCCATGGGTCAGTTATACTAGTTTCTTGATGAAAATTTTAATCTGATAGCATTATTTCCAATCCAAATGTCTTCATTTTGGATTGCAGTTAGAAATTACACAAGGCTGAGAAATGGAGTGAAAGTAAGAAAAGAGGGCAATTCACTAGAAAGCAACTCACAAAACATTCAGGTCACCAAAGAGCCCACTCACCGAATTTATCAAAAATGCTTTTAGTAGCATTAACCAAAATGGTTTACCAGATTATAGGGAATTTGATTTTTTTTTTTTTTTTACTTAAGTCCCATCAGAACAACTGAGCTAAAAGTGACCTGCATCAGAGACAGAGCAGACAACAGGGAACAGCCTTCTCAGAAGTGTGGGAAATCTGGCCATTGACTTTGCCGGCTCCCCAATGTGGACTTGCTGATCCTGAGCTATGGGTCAGAACCAGGAATCCAGTGTGGGTTAACCTACCTTATACAGAAAAGCTTACATTGTCACATGAGGTTTCCCAGAACGATGATATGACTCCTGGAGATTCAAAGGCTGTAGTATTATAAGAATCTACTTTCCAGATCCATTGAATACCTATCTTATAATGTCACTGATACCCAAATCCCAGAGGGTTTAGGAGGCTTTGTTGAGACAGGTTGCTTCTGCCCCTGTCCTAGGTGCTAAAATTGTTAATATATTTCCCGTAAAATTGTGAATACCATCAACTCATTCATGCACTCTAATATTTATTACTAACCTATTATATGCCTTAGGCATTGTCCTAGGTGCTGGGGATCCAGCAGAGAATAAATCAAGACCTCACTCTCTCCCTTTATAAAGCTTACATTCTGGAGGGGGAGATAGAGAAAACCAGTAAGTGAAATAGACATGTTAGAGAATAGTAAGTGTTAAGGAGAAAAATAAAATGTAAAAATGAAAGACTTTTAAAAACTGCCGGGGAAGGGAGGCAGGGATTTTCATCACCACTCCCTCATCCTGACCGGATGTGCGAGGTCCCGGAAATGGCGTGCGCCCCTTCCAAGTTGTTTTCCATTGTCCTAGTTGGATGCTGTGCTGTCCCATCGCCATGGCGGGAAAAGGGGATGGTGAACTCAGACCACTCCTGGGACATGTGCCTTGGGATGGAGTCAGCGTCATCCAACGGTCCAGGCTGTGAGAGGGAGGAGTAGGTTACTCAGAGCAGACTGGGGATTTGGGGTGATGGAGGGGAAGGGGGAAAGCAAAAATATTTATTTAAAAAAATTCACATTTATTAAAAAACAGCAAATTCTAGCCAAATAATATAAAGCATTTTAAATCAATTATTAGAAAGTATGTGCACTCTTTGTATAAACACTGAAAGTGTACAGATTTAAACAAATATTCATTTAGCAAACAAGTTGAATTGCCATTACCTACTCAGCACTTTTTAAACTGTTTGAATGTTTCATAAATAAAATATTCAAAACACAAGAACACATACCATCAAATATTTTTAACCTTAATAACACACTCTTCTCTGTACATTAAATTAAATCAGTCATAATGTTGTACAAGTAAACAGACCCTGGACCCCTCTCCTCATCAACCTTCCTCCTGATGATAAATGACAGAGAAAGCACTGAGAATTTAATGTTAGCCATATCAGTACTGTGATTTTTTCCTTTAATTTATTTTTTTATTGTTTTCCTATTACAGTTGTCCCACTTTTTCCCCCATTGCTCCCTCCCCCCCCCCAGCCCACCCCTTCTCCCACCTGTCCATGGGTTATTT